>NC_080800.1:122818298-123134231 GCF_028018385.1 Neofelis nebulosa
TGCAGACACAGGAGGAGCTCTGAAAACAGTAGAAGGGACCCTTTTGTAAAGGAAATTTACATTAGAAAGGCGGCCTGTACCAAGAAGAGAGCTATTACCAGAGATCCCTTTTTCATCTTAGAGACTTATCTGCATGGCAGGGCAAATTTTCTTTAGGAAACATTTTCACTTCTCACCTTCCTTTGAGTTGTCTCTGCCCCACACTTTCGAGACCCTAGGCCCCTATCCCTTTCCGTAACTCAGGATGGTATATTTACCTCAATAGTCTGGCCACTTTTTGAGTCGCATATCTTTGTGGGACTCCCATATGTGCATGCATGTAATTAAAATTGCTTATTTTCTCCTGTGAATCTGTCTTTTATTACAGGGGGCTCTCAGCCAAGAACCTAGAAGGGCAGAGGGAAAATTATTTTTCTTCCTCCACACCATTATAAATACCCCATAACTGTGAATTAAATAGTTAAATGTGAAATGCTTAACCACTGGGGTAAAATAAGCTGGGCACTATTTAGGTGAATGCTTAATCTCAGGGGAAGGAATAGTTCTTTAAGCATAAGTAGGTAAAAGCTGTAAAGAAAAAGACTCCTAGTTTTGCCTACACAAAAGTTTTAAATTTATTTATTTCAACATGAGCATAAGGAAAAACAAAAGAGAAATGCCAGATTTAGGAGATTTAATGTATGTGACAGGGTCAATACCCTTAATAGGTTAAGAGCTCTTACAAATATACAGGAAAAAGGACTCCAACAGAAGAAACAAATTGGCAAGAGACACAGACGGAAATGACAAAAGAAAGACAGGGAGAGACAGAGAGCAAGAGAGAGGGAGAGGGAGGGAGGAGAGCAGAGAGAGAAAGGGAGAGAAGGATGGAGGAAAGAACAGAGGGAAGAAAAGGAGAGAAAGAATGTATGCCTTTACTAGTAAACAAAGAAATGCAAACCAAACAATATTGTCTACAATATTTTTATCTACAAAATTGACAAAAGTAAAGAGAATTATGTGAGGTTTGTGAGCATGCAGAGTTAAGTGCACTCCCGTAATGTATTGTGGATGACGATGTAAATTCGTGCAATTTCTCTGAAGTGCACTGTGGTGACATAACAAGAACCTTAAAAGAAATCCATTCGCTTTGACCTAGAACTTCCAATCATTCAGTGGACATACCAGAACTGTCTCCAAGAAAGTATGCGTAACATACAGTGGTACTTACAGGAGCAAGATGCTGAAAACAGTATAAATAGGCAACACCAAGGACACAGTAAGGAAACCTTGGCCTGTTTATCTATAAGGAAAACTACCATGCAGCCATCAAAAATCATCTGACAAAACTGTGGGGATTGTAAGAAAAATACTTACGAAATATAACATATTGTTAAGTAACATACAATATAGGGTAAAGTAATACAAAACAGGGTACAAAATAGTACTAAAATATAATCTCAATTTATTTTTTTACATTTTTTTAAGCTTGATTTATTTTTGAGAGAGACAGACAGACAGACAGAATGTGAGCGGGGGCAGAAACAGAGAGAGAGAGAGAGAGACAGAGTCCGAAGCAGGCTCCAGGCTCTGAGCTGTCAGCACAGAGCCCGACGTGGGGTGGGACCCACAAACCGTGAGATCATGGCCTGAGCTGAAATCGGACACTTAACCGACTGAGCCACCCAGGTGCCCCAAATATAATCTCAATTTAAACATATATGTTCACAATATATAAACATCTCCACCATTTCGCTTATTTCAAATGTAATAAGAAAATCTGTCTTGAATACACTGGGAAACTTCTGAAAGCAAGAACTTTGAAAACACAGTGGAAATTGAAATGCTGTGATGTTTTAATCGAAGAAAATTCAATTATATGATTTGAAATCATATATGTGTATATGTATAATCCATTTATTCAATAAATATTTATCAGGCACCGATTATGTGGCAGGAAGTCTAGCAGGCTCTGGGGACACAATGGTGAGCAAGGGCACAGACCTGTCCTCCCGGCATTTACATTCTCGTGCAGCAGTTTTAGCCAACATGTAAATGTGCAAATAAATATATATCTACAGATTTCAGTAAGTGCCTTGAAGAAATATTACAAGTGACTACTACAGTGCATCAAGAGGGCTGATTTTTTAGGAGTGTGAGCATGGTTTGCAGAGCATAGCAAAAGAGCTAAAAGTTGTTTTCTAAAATGCTAAAGTGATTCTTCTTTTCATAGGACCCTTAGCAATGATTAGTGATCTTTCCTTGTTACCACTTTTGCCATATTTTCCCAAATGTCAGCAATGAACATGTATTCCTTTTATAATCAAAAAAGAATAAAACACTTCGCAATACACTTCACCAAGGAGGTAAAAGACTTGTACGCTAAAAACTATAAGACACTGATAACAAAAGCTAAAACAGACACCCATAAATGGAAAGACATCTCGTGTTCATTGACTGGAAGAATTAATATTGTTTCAATGGCCACACTACCCAAAGCAATCTACAGATTCAGTGTAATCCCTATCAAGATCCCAATGGCATTTTTTACAGAAATAGAAAAAACAATCTTAAAATTTGTATGGAACTACAAAAGACTCCACATAGCCAAAACAATTTTGAGCAAGAACAAAGCTGGAGGTATCACACTTTTGGATTTCATAATATATTACAAGCTACAGTAATCAAAACAATATGATACTGGCATAAAAACAGACACAGAAACCAGTGGAACAGAATTGAGAGCCCAGAAAAAAACCCACGCATATACAGTCAACTGACCTTCCACAGGGTGCCAAGAGTACACAATGGGGAAAGGACACCATCTTCAATCAATGGTGTTGGGAAAACTGGATATCCATGTGCAAAACAGTGAAATTAGACCCTTATCTCACACCCTACACAGAGGTAAGTCAAAATGGTTTAAACACTTAAACGTAAGGCCTGAGTCTATAAATCTCCTAGAAGAAAACATAGGGAAAAAGCTTCCAAGACCTTGGGTTCAGCACTGACTTCTTGGATAGGACACCAAAAGCACTGGCAACAAAAACAAAAATAAACAAGTGAGACTGCATCAAACTAAAAAGCTTCTGCACACAAAGGAAACAATCAACAAAATTAAAAGACATTTTCAACCTACAGAATGGGAGAAAATATTTGTAATCTCTATATTTGATAAGGAGCTAATACCCAAAATATATAAGGAACCCTTGAAACTTAATAGCAAAAAAAGCAAATAATTAAAAACTGGGCAAAGGACTTAAATAGACATTTCTCCAAAGAATATGTACGCATGATCAACAGGTATATGAAAATGTGCTCAATGTCAGTAATCATCAGAGAAACGCAAAACAAAATCACAATAACAGTCACCTGGGTGGCTCAGTTGGTTAAGCTTCCTTCTGACTTCAGCTCCAGTGGTGATCTTGCGGTTTTTGAGTTTGAGCCCCGTATCAGGCAGTCTGCTCTCAGCACAGAGCTCACGTTGGATTCTTTGTTCCCCTCTCCCTCTGCCCCTCCCCGCCCTCTCTCTAAAAAATAAACAAACATTTTTATTTATATTTTTTAACATTTATTCATTTTTTGAGAGAGAGACAGAGAGACAGAGCAGGAGTGGGGGAGGGGCAGAGAGACAGGGAGACACAGAATCCAAAGCAAGCTCCAGGCTCTGAACTGACAGCACAGAGCTTGACGCGGGGCTCGAACTCACAAACCGTGAGATCGTGACCTGAACCGAAGTCGGATGCCTAGCCAACTGAGCCACCCAGGCGCCCCAATAAATAGCATTTTTTAAAAACCACAATGAGATATATCACTTCAGACCCGTTAGGATGGCTATTATTAAAAAAACAAAAGACAGAAAGTGGTTTCAAGGATGTGGAGAAAAGGGAATCATTGTATACTGTTGGTGGGAACGTAAGTTGGTACAGCCACTATGTTCACTATGGAGAACAGTATGGAAGCTCCTCAATAAATTAAATAGAACTATCATATGATCCATCCATCCCACCTCTAGGTATATACCCAAAGGGATTGAAATCAGGATCTCAAAGAGATCTCTGTGCCCCCATGTTCACTGCAGCATTATTCTCAATAGGCAAGGTATGGAAACAACCTAAATGTCCATCATCAGATGAATGGATAAAGAAAATGTGATTGTCGTCATCAGCTGGGGATACTCTGACAAAGTACCATAAACTGGGGGGGCTTAAACAATAATTTCTTTCTCACATTTCTGGAGGCCAAAAGTCTGAGATCAGGATGCCAACATGGTTGGATTCTGATGAGGGCCCTCTTCCAGGTCTCAGATAGCCAACAACTTCTATCCTCACATGTCAGACAGAGAGCAAAATAACTCTCTTGGGGTCCCGTTTATAAGGGCACAGACCCAATTCAGAGCCCTCATGACCTGATTAGCTCCCAAAGGCTTCACCCCCTAATAGCATCACATTAGGGGTTAAGGTTTCAAAGTATGAATTTTTGGGGGGTGGGGGACACAGACCTTCAGTTCACAACAGTGATATATACATACAGTGAAATATAATTCAGCCCTTAAAAAGAAGAAAATCCTGCCATTTGTAGCCACATGAATGAACCTGGCAGATAGGATGCTAAGTGAAATAAACCAGACACAAAAGGACAAATACTATATGATACCACTTATAATAAGGAATCTAAAATAGTGAAACTCATAGAAGCAAAGGTTAGATGGTGGTTGCCAGGGGCTGGGGTGAGGGGAAACAGGGAGTTATTAGTCAAAGAGTATAAAGTTTCAGATCTGCAAGATGAGTAAGTCCCGAAGATCTGTTGTACAGCCTAGGGCCTATAGTTAACAACACTGTGTTGCATACTTAAAAATTTGCTAAGAGGGTAAATCTCATGTTAAGCGTTCATATCATAAAAAATACTAAATAAAGAGGGTAGTGGGAAAACTTTTGGAGGTAATGGATATGTTTATAGCATAGATTATGGTGATGGTTTTACCAGTGTATACTTGTCTCCAAACTCATCAGGCTTTTTACATTAAATGTCTACAGCCTTTTGTATGTCAATCAGACCTTAATAAAGTGGTTTTTTTTTAAAGAAGCAAACAATAAATGTAAAAGAAAAACAACAAAAATAGAATAAAATAGTTTAAATATTACTCCTTAGTTTGCCAGTCTTCCAAAAGTCATACTAACAAAGGCATCCTGTATATGCCTCACTGCAGTGTCCTGATGAACACATAGCCTTGTCCAAACTGCTTTTCAACTCATCTTTTAAGCTTTGTCATGACATAAATACCCCTGTAATTGGCTGACTGCAAATACAAAAAGAAAGTCTGCTTTGACTATACTGGGAACCCACTAAGAGCAAAAACTTTAAGAGTCAAAATTGAAATGCTGTGATATTAACAAAAAAAGAGAATTCAATTACAGTTGACCCTTGAACAACACGGGTTTGAACTTGAACTATGCAGTTCGCTTATATGTGGGTTTTTTTAAGTGCAGTACTTTAAATGTATTTTCTCTTCCCTATGATTTTCTTTTTTTTAATTTTTTTAATGTTCACTTATTTTTGAGAGAGAGAGACAGAGTGCAAGCAGGGGAGGGGCAGACAGAGACGGAGTCACAGAATCTGAAGCAGGCCCCAGGTTTGAGCTGTCAGCACAGAGCCTGATGTGGGGCTCGAACCCATGAGCGGTGAGATCATGACCTGAGCTGAGGTCGGACACTCAACCGAGCCACCCAGGTGCCCCTTCCCTATGATTTTCTTAATAACATTTTCTTTTTTCTAGCTTACTTTATTATAAGACTATAGTATATAATATACACAACATACAAAATATGTCTCAATTGACTGTTTGTGTTACTGGCAAGGCTTCCAGTCAACAGGAGGCTATTAGTAGCTAACTTTTGCAGGAGTCAGAAGTTATACGTGGATTTTTTGCCAGTGTGAGGGGTCGATATCCCTAACCCTTGCCTTGTTCAAGGGTCAACTGTATATGATTCGAAATCATCTTTGGAGTAAACTCCAGTTATATGAAAAAGATACTGGGATGATTTGTGGATAGCAGTATCCTCTGACATTTGTAGGATGTAGATTCAGAAGAGAAATCTGATAGACAGTGAATAGAAAAGAGGCTGGTTCAGACAAGGTGTGATCCCTAAAGAACAATTAATGACATCAGAAAAACAACAACAACAACAAAACAATGGAAATATATTGTAGCCCAGTCAGTGCAAAGGTTTAGGACCATTTATGGTAATCTCAGATTGAAAAATGGTCAGTGAGCAAAGGGCCAGAAATCAGGAGGCTTTCAATCAACTACTGTTAAGTTGCTTCAGTGGTTAACTAGAGCTGGTTCCAAATATTGTGGTTTTCCTCTTTTCTGGGTACACACGTGGTAGGATTGAAATTCCTCAACCCATTTGGAAAATTCAACTTGTATCTTGGGTTGACCAAGTTCTTGCCTGAGCCAATGAAATGTCCAAAGAAGTTAAGGAGGGACTGGTGCCATCGTGGTCATAGAAGCCTGTATCAGGATGGAGGTTCTAGCAGTGTGAACGAAGATAATGAGCAGAATTCCTGTGAGCATGTAGCATGGACAATAAATATGGTTTTCTGCTAAGCCACTGAGATTTGAGGGTTATTTGTGACTATATCAAGACCTAACCCATGCTGACCCATACTGTTATTAATCCAGACCATCAGCTGTCCTGGATCAAATTTATCTAAACCTTTATTTCTAGTAATGGAAAGTTTGGTTGCTGGTATCCAGCCAGTAAAAAAATAAATAAATAAAAGGACACTGGTCTAACTTTCACGGAACAGTGAGAAAGAATAGCTCATAAATAGCTATTGCACAGGCTTTGGGGTATGGAAAAAAATAAGAAAAGTGTGTTCAAGTTCTGGCTACTACAAGCTCTGTGCCATGGGCCAGTCACTGACCTCTCTGTACACCAATTCTTTTTAATCTGCAAATCACATAGTAACAGCAACTATTTCTCAGGGTTATTGTAAGTGGATTTAAAGCACTTGGCACAGTGGCCAGAAGACAGCAAGTGCTCAATGACTATCAACATCATCATCATTATTGTTACAGTCAAACCTGGGATTGTGAGTGTTCCGCAAGATGAGCAAACATTTCTAACAAATTTTAACTTGATAAACTAGCGATGTCTTGCAATATGAGTAGTTCATGATGCCACATGATCACAACTGAGCCAATGGTTCCTGAATCCACTGTGATCTACAAGTGCTTTGGATGACAAGCCTTTTTCCAGAACTAATTACGCTCGCAAACCAAGGTTTTACTGTACTTCTCGGTATGTATTTACAATCTTCCTTTTGAAATGCCATAAGATCACTAACTTGTTAACCTTGTGGCTCCCCACAGAGATAAGCATTTTTTGCATGCAAATATGCCATATTTATTGATCTCTCTGTCTCTGCTCAATGGAAGAAAGTACTGTGGGTAGAAATAAAATATCAGCCTCAACTTGTACATACACCCAAGCTCTTGTAAGTCATTACAATGTGTTTTTGAGAGTTGCCACTTCACTGCTCTATAAAAAGCTTCCTGGAAAAAGTATTAACAGATGGCCTCTTACTCTCTGAGACTGTTACTAGCACACCAGATGGCAGCCCAAATGAGAGGATTCAACTTCAATTCTCCAAACTGAAGGAAATGTGACACTAACTTTTTAATAGGTGTGCAGCATTAAAGGTAGCAAAGAAATGATCAGTTAAGATAAAAACTCATTTTCTCTCCTTATTTCAATGTGGAATACAGTCTCCATTGTCTCACTAGCTTGCCAGATAGTTCATATAAAATGCTGGAAATGGTTTGCCCAACACAAACAGAAATTTTATTTGAAATGACTGACAGATTTATGAGGTGTAAGGCTAGTCTAAAGAATGAAAATACAAGGCAGTGCCCCAGGGACGAATGCTCTGTGCCATGGACACTCCTTTCTCTCCAGGACCATTCATTAGTTTGCAACATTTTGCTCTTATTGTTAGAAATATTAGGCCTCAGCTCAACTGTCAAACTTTTGACAGGGAGGTAATAACTGTTCTAAGATACTTATCATCTTTCCAGATGTCCAGCTCACCTACCAGTGAATAAAAGTCTGGTCTGGGGCTCTCTTCCCAGGCATCACTACTACCCAAGTTCTCCCAGGTGCCTTTGCAAAACAACCCTATCCCATTAGGGTTCAAGAAAAGCCAACAGAATCTTCATATTGGCTTAGGAAGTTGTCCTTCTACCATCTTAGATTACACGAGTCAATGAGGATGTTTGTAGATATCGGAGAATCCCCAAATATCAATGTTTCAAGAGGCCATGGGCCCCAACCCCAAAGGTGGTACTCAACTATGCCATTCTGCAGGCCACTGTGGATCTTCAAATATGGATGCCAGTGGGGCATGTTGTATGGGTGGATTTTTGGCAAGGTAGCATGAAATATGGTGTGTAGCATGAACACACAACATTGAAATATGTATGTATATATAGCCTCTGACTCAGTCATTTGGGGGAAATGGTAAATCTCAGCCTCCCTGACTACACAAGGCCCTCAAGGGGCTTAAACCTGGGAATTTTTTAGCCTTGACCACTGTTGTCCTCTCCTGTCTCAAGTGAAGCTATAGCACAGGGCTGGGGTAGATACAAAAGAAACATGACTTCCACAAGCCAAATCAAATTTCCACGAGTTCCTTCCAGTTTTCTTGTGAACTCTTAGGACAGCTGGAGGCAGTAAAAACGAGGGATTAGATCCAGTCCCTGCTCTCATGGACCCTCCATACCTGTGAGCTATAAGCTAAGACTATGGGAACTCTACAATTGGAAGAGACCGACAAGGTTCCAGGGCTCCAGGGAACAGGTACAATCTAAAGAAAGAATGTGTCAATCAAGGGGACTGACCAGCATAGGAAACCAAGTTCAAATAAGTACAAGTTGTCACATACAGTCAGCATTATCTAAGGGAGAGTAATCCTTGATCTATGGTCATTAAAGAGATGATCTTTGCTCTGGGACAGAGAATACTGAGCTCCCTTGGAGCTGGAGTAAAAAATCCTACCCTCAGGCCACCCACTTCTCCAAACAATATTTGGCTACATGATTCTGCTTCCCAGGTCCGTAGATATAGAGAAGGAGGCCAAAAGCATTCTAGCTACTGAGAAGAAGGAAGCCCAGCTATAAGTTCTTACACTTTTTGCTCTATACATCACTGTCTGGTGTTTCAGTTAGCATGAGTATATGCTCATTTCTGATATCCTGACACAGTTCAAGTCTGAGAGGCAGAATCTGGAACTGGAGTTCTTAACCTGGGGTCCATGATCTTTTTGAATAGGTCTTTAGGAGTTCAATGAACTCTGTGGAGCCATATGTATCACCATGTGTGTATATGTGCATATAAGCATGTGAGGATATGAAGTAACCCATAGATTCTTTCAGATTCCCAAAGTGGTCCATGACTCAAAGGTTAAAAACCACTTTTCTAGCTGCCTCATTGGTGAACATGTGAAGGTGCCAGGAGGGTGGCATGCCTGGAGAGGGCATGGAAGCTCCGTGCTGCCCCCACCCCTATAAAACCTCTCCCGGTGCAGCTTTTCCATCTGCCTGCTCCTGAGTTGTATACTTTGTAATAAACCAGTAACAAGTTTTTTAAAAAACACTACTCTAGAATATGGTGACCCAGTTAAGGAGTTGCTCTTGAGAAACCCTGCCTGCCACTCACCATCCCCCTACATGACACCTGGGTACCTAGAGGACATCATTGCATCTCCCTAATTACAACAACGCAAAGCCTGAACCACAGCAGGAATGCTATTTCTTCTATCCCTAAATATTGTCAGAGAAGGTTTTACCACTGCTCTCAGTTAGGATGCAAAAAACTGTCCTCAAAGCAAAATAATTCCTCTATTATTTGCCACCAATTCCTTACCCCACAGATAAGGTTGTTTTTTCTGTGCTGCTAAGTCTTCATATAATTGTCTCATCTTCCAAGAATTAGAAGAGAGGTCTGGTGGAAGACTAGTTCTTCTCAATCCAAAAAACGTCTGGATTTTTCTTTACCACGTGATGTGTTAGGGCTCAAAAAGAGGTTACATTAATCTCATAGTAATTAAATGAAAACACGATTGCCAATGAACAGCAGAGGACAATGTACAAACTTGCAAACCACAGAGATACCTCTCAGACAAAGAAAGCATTTATATAAAGTCAAATATATTGATAATAACATCGCATATTTATCATGGTGGTGGATATAGGCAAATCCCACAGAGAAAGCCTTCCTTTTGGCTTCAACATTGGCTGCCATCCAAAATTCACAGACTATAAACAATGAAAGCCTTTCCATGAAGAAAGTTAGGAGTGGAACTCACTTGGGGTCCCCAACTTTCTGAGGAAGTGCTCAAGCCATAAGTCAAAGTAACATTTTCATCAGCCCAAGGTGGCAGGCAGGATAAATGACCTGGCCATGAATGCACACGTTGAGAAGGAACTGAGGGGCCCTCAGGAAATACCTGCAGAGCACTGACGCCCATCTCAGAGGGCCTGTGCCAGAGAGGAAGGCCCCAGTGAAGGTGTTACACCACAGTGAGAAGCTGAGCTCCTCCAAGCCTGTCTCCCTCCCGTGAAACACAACGGCTTCATTGTTGACTTGCTGGGGAAACAAGTTTGTGGTTTTACAAGCGGCCTAATTCGGGGAACGTGCTGGCTGGGCTTTTATGTGATACAAAGCTAATGAAGGTTGAAGATGGGCCTAAGTCAGGTCATGGGTGCAAAAGCCTAATGTGGCCTTGTCCAGGAGACTGGAATTTTCTCTGTGACTACTGCTGCCCCAGGTGAGCAGATGTCCACATTATTTTACTCCATATTTTCCTGAGGTGTTGACGTTTTCCAGCTTTGGAAGATGTAAATTTGTGATGTGTGAAATGAAAAGTACAGTACCAGTTCCTTTGAAAACCTAAAAGAAAAAAAGTCATTTAGAAAAAAATTCTTTCCCTTTGAGGTCACTGGGTTGATTTCACCTCAGTCTGGCTGTTAGCAAACCTCATTACAAAGACTTACTTTCTAAATATTGAAGTTTCTGCACATTGAGAGAAGAGGGGAAAAGAGGCTGGGAGAAAGATGGGATGATCAGAGCTCTTAGCAGCTGGGCTGACTGGGGTCCAGACCCCAAAGAAGGAGTCCATTATTGCTGGAAGACCTAGACCAGTGGTCTCAAATCCACAAGGAGCTTGAGGGAATGAGCCCTCCTCATTCTTTTTCCAAGCGCTGAAATATCTACAGGGTATTCTGGGGATACAGAGTGGGGAAGAAGTCACTTCCTCCCACCCAGTGAATCACAGTCATGCTCCGCATATCTTCTGGGCTGGGGTCTCTTTCTTGGGGAGAATGGTAAGTTGGAGATACGATGATGGACATCTATGCCTCCCAGAATACTTGCAACCAGAGACCTAAGGTTCAGAGAGGACTCTAACACATAGTTCCCCCACAAAAAGAAGTATCACTGGGAAATTTCTTGGGCACTTGTAGATCCTTAATTAGAGCTTTCCTGTGGGCAGTGATGGGTAGAGAAGCCCCAAATCATGTAGAGCTACAGATGCTGCGTGCAGGGTTGGACTCTTTCTCACGCACCAAGCTCCCAGTGCCTCCATCAGAGTTACAAATGGCTCCATGCTGTGGAATAATCCACATATAGTAATCACACATGCAAAGGCCAAATACACACTTTACATATACTGAATATGTAAAGTGTCTGGCACAGCTGAGAAGGGTGAACACATCATAGATAGTGACCGTTATCCCATGATTGAGCCTGTGACCAAGTTCTACCACTGGACTGACTTCCCCGAGGGCAGACGTCTCTTGGGATCTCTTGCACTGTTCTTGGAAGACAGCATCAATGCGTTCAGTGCTCAGTAAATGTTTTTCAATGAATGGATGAATAAAAGAAAGACTGGGTGAATGAATAAAAGGAAAAGCACTGCATAGGCATTGCTTGAAACAAAGAACTTTCTCTCATCCTCCACATCAAATCAATAGTGCTGATCTTACCTCCCAACATCCTTAGAGCCATCCCTCACTTCTCTCACCACTGCCCCTACCCTGTCATTAATTCCAGCTTGGCCTCTTGGAAAGTCTCCTAGCTGGTCTCTCCTCCATGTATCTCAACTCGCCTTCCAATTTATGCTTCATTCTACTGCAGTCAATGGGATCTATTTAAAATTCATAGCTGGCCATCCAGGCACCTGGGTGGCTCAGTTGGTTGAGCGTCCAACTTCGGCTCAAAACATGATCTTGCAGTTCAAGAGTTCGAGCATCATATCGAGCTCTCTGCTGTCAGCACAGAGCCTACTTTGGATCCTCTGTCCACCTGTATCTGCCCCTGCCCCAGTTGCACTCTCTCAAAAATAAACATTTTTTAAATAAATAAATAAAATTCACAGCTGATCATCATGTCACCCTCCTTCTTAAAACATCACAATGGATCCTTTGCACTTGAAATAAAGACCAAACTCGCTACCATTATCCAGCAGATTAAAGATGTAGGCTGAGTTTGAGCTGTAGGAAAGTAGAAGACCTGCACGGCCACAGTCATGGGACTCTCAAAAGCAAGGCACAAGACAGATGAATTCCACCTCCGGGTAACAGTACCCATTCCTGGGAGGGGCAGCCCAGGCAGCAGCTGCTGAAGAAAGTCCCTCTCCTCCCTCCCCCCCAGATATGGAGGACACCTGTGGCTGAGACTGAGCAGAATAAGAAATTTGAGAGAATAAATTTTGGGCTTCAATGTCCTTGGGGTTAAGAATTCTAAGCTGTGGTCTTCACTTACAAGGAGAAGGGATTTCAGTTTTGGACCCTAACTTCTTTGGACCTTAACTTATAAAAACAAGAGGATTTAATTTATTTTTGTCTTCCAAAATTTTAATTTTTTTTAATTTTAATTTTTTTTTATGTTTTAGAGAGAGAGAGAATGAGTGGGGGAGAGGGGCAGAGGGAGAGAGAGAGAGAGACAGAGAGAGAGAGAGAGAGAGAGAGAGAGAGAATCTTAACCAGGCTTCATGCTCAGCATAGACCCCAATGCAGGGCTCTATCCCAGGACACCAGGATCATGACCTGAGCCAAAATCAAGAGTCAGTCGCTCAACTGATTGAGCCACCCAGGTGCCCCGTTTTTTTCAATTTTAAAGTAAACATTTCCCATAGTACTTTTTATTTGTTTGTTTTTCCAATTTTTATAGGGCTAAAATACATAAAACTATTTTGCCCATTTTAAATTTTCTCTGTTTTTATTTTAATTCCACTATAGTTAACATACAGTATTATATTAGTTTCACGTGTACAATATTCAACACTTCCATACATCACCAGGTGCTCATCATGACAAGTGCACTCCTTGATCCCCATCACCTGTTTCACCCATCCCCCTACCCACCTCCCCTCTGGTAACCATCAGTTTGTTCTCTAGAGTGAAGAGTCTGCTTCTTGCTTTGTCTCGCTGTTTTTTTTCTTTGCTCATTTGTTTTATTTCTTAAATTCCACATATGAGTGAAATCATATGGTATTTGTCTTTCTCTGACTGACTTATATCACTTAGCATTACACTCTAGCTCCATCCATGTTGTTAAATGGCAAGATTTTGTTCTTTTTATGGCTGAATAATATTTCATTGTGTATATAAACCACAACTTCTTTATCCATTCATCAATTGATGGACACTTGGGCTGCTTCCACAATTTGGCTATTGTAAACAAAGCTGCTATAAACACAGGGGTGCGTGTATCCCTTTGAATTAGTATTTTTGTATTTTGGCCGGCAAATACCCAGTTGTGCAATTATTAGATTGCTAGTTGGTTCTATTTTTAACTTTTTGAGGAACCTCCATATGTTTTCCACAGTGGCTGCACCAGTTTGTGTCCCACCGACAGTGCAAGGGTTCACCTTTCTCCGCATCCTTGCCAACACTTGTTTTTTGTGTGTTTGATTTTAGCCATTCTCACAGGTGTGAGGTGATATCTCATGGTGGTTTTGATTTGCATTTCCCTGATGATGAGTGATGTTGAACATCTTTTCATGTGTCTGTTGACCATCTGGATGTCTTCTTTGGAAAAGTGTCTATCCATGTCTTCTGCCCATTTGTTAATTGGATTATTTGTAGGTTTTTTGGTGTTGCATTGTTATCTTGACCATTTTTAAGTACACAGTTTGGTGATATTAAGCACATTCATATTGTCGTGCAATCTTCACCACCACGTATCTCCAGAACTCTTTCATCTTGTAAAAATGAAGTGCTGTAGTCATTAAACACTAACTCCCCATCTCCCACTCCCCTCAGCTCCTGGAAAAGACCATTCTACTTTCTTTTTCTTGCTTTCTTTTTTTTTTTTTTTTTTAGAGAGAGAGCATAAGCAGGGGAGAGGGGCAGAGGAGAGAGACAGAATCCTAAGCAGGCTCCATGCTCAGCGTGGAGCCTAACATGGGGCTCCATCCCATAATCCTAGGGTCATGACCTGAGCCAAAATCAAGAGTTGGACGCTCAACTGACTGAGTCAGCCAGGCACCCCTCTTTTTTCTTTTTTAATCTCCCCTTTACCCTCTGGTACTATAAGTTTGGCTTTTTAAAAATTCTACATTTCAGCAATATAATGCAATATTTGTCTTTCTGCCTTTCTGGTTTATTTCACTCAGCGTAATGTCCTACAGGTTCATCCATGCTGGTATGAGTGGCAGGATTTCCTTCTTTTGTAGGGCTGAATAATATTCCATGTATGTGTATGTGTGTGTGTTTGTATCACATTGTCTTTATCCATTCATTCATTGACAAACATTTATGTCATTTCCATATCTTGGCTACTATGAATAATGCTGCAATGAACATGGGGATGCAGATATCACTCTGAAATGGTGATTTCACTTCCTTCATATATACACTCAGAAGCAGGAATGCTGAATCCTATGGTGGTTCTATCTTTAATTTTTTGAGGAATTTCCATACTGCTTTCATAATGGCTCTACCAATTTACATGCCCACCAACAGTATAAAAGTGTCCCCTTTTTTTCCACATCCTTGCTAGCACTTGTTATCTTTTTTTTTTTTTTTTTTTTTTTTTTGGTAATGGCCATTCTAACAGGTGTGAGGTGATAGCTCATTGTGGTTTTGATTTGTATTCCCTCATAATTAGCAGGGTTGAGCTCCTTTTCATATATCTGTTGGGTTATTTGTTTCTTTGCTATGTAGTTGTATGAATTGCTTATGTCTTTTAGCTATTAAGCCCTTATCAGATATATACCCATGTCACTTTTTGGTGGAAGCTTGAAGAGCCAATGCATAATGCTCAATGTTCCTGCCCCCTCCCCCCATGGTGATGAGGAAAGCAGATGTGGACAAGGGAGCCTCCACCAGCCTGCATTCCGAGGGACTATGAATGAGAAATCAAACTTAGTTGTGTTACTCAATAAAATGTTCAGAGTTGTTTGTTAATGCAGCATAACTCAGCCCATATTGACTGATACAGACTGTCTTTGATGAAAGGGTTTTCTAAGGAAATTAGTAGTATAAACATAATCTCAGGGGTCAATCTATGTAAGGATTTCTTCAAGTGTGTCAGGAGCGCCCATTTACTTATAAGAATTGCCATGTTGATAAAAATCATTATCATCTCTTCATTAAAGCAGGTTCCCAAAGATACTTTCTGGTCCTGTTTTGACTGATATGAACTTATTTTATGGCGTTCGTCAATTGTTAATGTATTCTGAGGAAGATTTTCTGCCACATCCTCAAAATCTTTTCGGTCAAATGTTTATTGAGCCCCTACTTCAGGTACTTGTTTCTAGGTATGGGGGTATAAATAGTAAACAAGAAAGACATGGTTCCTTCATGCAGAGAGCTGTGAAATGTTCCAAAGGAAAAAGATAGGGTGTTTTGGAGTGTATATCATGAGACCTGAGGGGTCAGAGAGCCAGAGGGGACAGAGAAGGCCTCCTGGAAAATATAACATTCTCACTGAGACCGGAAGAATGAACAAGAATTAGCCTGATATGGCACCTGTCAGTACAATCTTGATCAAATAGAATATCCAAGAAATAGGGTATTTAGGTTAAAGTTCTAACTTTCAATGAAATGATTAATTACACCTCATTTATAAAGACAAAAGTTCCAGTACTTTCTATTTTCTCATCTTACTGTTACAAACTCTCAATGGGGGGGGGGATTGGTTTTGTAGACATTTTCTGGCCCCACGCATATCCCTTAGCTCTTACCATTTCCACGCATACTGGCCCAACTTCCAACTGCCAGTACCTGAGTCTCTTTGCCTGAGTGCTGTGTCTGGCCACTAGTGTCTGCCCCATCTGCCCTCATGGTAGCCCTGAAGGCTGAGGAATTAGCTACAACTCTGCGAAAATGGCAGATGGGAGTTAGTGTGTGATGTGTGAATGACCCAGCTCCTTCCCCCCTCGGGCAGGATAACTCAGAGGCACATGTCCTACTCTGGTACCTAGAGGTCTCCAGGATTCAGCTCCTGCTGCCCTCACTGGTGGCTGACTTGGTAACATACCCTTTATTGGCTACTTTCCTTCCCTGTATCATGTCTTCGTTCCTCCACAGGTGTTTCCTGAGATCACCTCCGTGATAGTGAATTTTGTGCATCAACTTGGCTAGGCCGTGGTGCCCGGTGACTTGGTCAAACAGTCATCTGCACGTTCTATGAAGGCATTTAAAATTTTTTTTAATGTTAATTTATTTTTGGGAGACAGGGAAACAGAGTGCAAGCAGGGGAGGGGCAGAGAGAGAGGGAGATACAGAATTCGAAACAGGCTCCAGGCTCCAAGCTGTCAGCACAGAACCCAACGCGGGGCTCGAATCTCCAAAGTGCGGGATCATGACCTGGGCCGAAGTCAGATGCTTAACCGACTGAGCCACCCAGGCGCCCCTAAATGTGATTAATAATCAGTAGACTTTGAGTAAAGCAGGTTATAAAGCAGACGACTCTCCACATATGGGAAGGCCTCATCCAATCAGCTGAAGGCCCTAAGAGAAAAAGACTGAGGTCTCCCAAAGAAGAAGGAATTCTGCTCTTGACAGCCTTCAGACTTGAGCCACAATATCAGTGCTTCTCGGTTCTCTAGCCTGCTGGCCCACCCTGCAGATTTCGGACTTGATGGCCCCTGATTCCTTAAAATACATCACCAATCTGTCTTACCTCCCTTTCTTTGTCTCCCTTTCCCTCCTTCTCTCTTTCTGTCTCTATATATGAATATATATTCATACAAATATATGGACAAATATATATACAAAAATATATACACACACACAAATGTGTAGCCAAGCGACTTGCTGAAGTCACAAAACTACTTTGATGTAGAGCTTGCATCAGAAGCCCTATCTCCTCAGTGGCACCATTTCCACCCGTGAAGACTGGGTAAAAACTTGCCTCGAACTCCCTGTGTCCACGACAGACATCATGAATTGATCTTTCTTTTCTTTAGAACTTTCCCTGGACGCACCCTAGGCAGCCTTCGGCAGTCAATACGGCTTGGCACGGAAAGAGACTGGGCGACTGTATCACCATGCTTTCTGACTTCGGTAGCAGGTGACGGTGTCTGCCTCTTTTTCCCACCTGTGGTGTGTCACCAGCCCCTTGAAGCTGGAGCCAACTGTACCCTCCAGCACTCTCCCAACCCTCACTGTGAGAGAGGGAGAACATGAGTGGGGGGTGACCAAGAGAGGGAGAGAGGGAATCTCAAGCAGGTTCCGTGCTATCAGCACAGAGCCAGATGTGGGGCTCGATCGCACGAACTGTGAGATCATGACCTGAGCCGAGATCAAGTCAGACGCACGACCAACTGAGCCACCCAGGCGTCCCTCATCCAAGTCTAGTTCATAAAAAAGTAAGGGAAAAAAAATTCTGTGAGATGCGTATTGCGACTCACAAGGAATACTGCTCCTGTGCGGAGAAGAGCTGACCTTTCCCAAGGGGAGACCCAGATCCAGGAAGGAGATTTGCCCCAGGTCACTGTCAGGGTCAGGGTCAGGGCTTGAATTTCAGTACTGGGAGGGCAGAGATGGAAACACAATCCCTAACCTCCAGGTCCTCACAGCTTAGGCAAACAATGAAAAAATGTTCCAAATAATTGTCTCGACCCTGACACTTGCAAAGTAATAATTCTGTTAACCAGCTGTTTTGGTTGTTTTTCAGCAGTGTTCCCTGACTAGAGACCCACATCCCTCTTAAATGTTTCCACTCTGGCAATAGTGGCCTGGGATGTGCAGATTAATCACTTTCAAGAGGGCGCCACCTTCTCCACCTTGTGGAGTTTGGGAGAAGAGAAGATGACACACTTAGGGAGCAGATGCCAGATGCAGCCCGGGTGTGATATGGCCCCAGCAGCAGCTTACTGAGAGCCCCCAGCCCCCGGGCAAGAGGAGCTCTGCCTGTCCATGTTCTCCTGAGGAAATCAGCCCAGAGAGGGTAAGTGGCTTGCACAAGGTCGTCCAGCCGTCACGTGGCAGAATGGGATCAACCCAGGCTCAGGTTTCCCCTGAGCCACTTGAAGTTCCAGGCAGACTCAAAAGAGGGGACCAGAGGACAAGATGGGGGGGCTCCTCAGGAAATCTGGTTTATTGACCAAGCCAGAAAATACCAATTGGGGGACTGCATGTCTCCTCCAAGTTTGGAGACCTGTAACCAGGTGGGACAGCCTCGTGAGGAGTCAGAGGAGGTCAGCAATAATGCATTGGGACCTCAGGAGCCCCACATGCAAAAGGCCTGATGTGCTACCTATGCCTTTGCTGGTTTCCCCTTCTCTGGCCACCCAGAGTTAACTTTACTGCTGGTCTTACCTGCAGCCCCAGGCCCGCTGTGGGGCCTGGGGAGACCACACCAGGGGCGGGGCCTGTGTCAGTGTAGCCTGTGTGCACAGGGCCTCCCAGAGCCAGGACATGGTGACCACTGGGTGCACTCAGCGGGGCCCGGAATAAGGTCACCCAAAGCTGGTGTGCCTGTGTAGGTGTTAGGACACGGGCGGTAACCAAAAAGAGAAAAGTAGAACATTACCTCCAGTTGTTGCTTCTAAGTGAGCAAATTCCTTCCTCTGAGGCCTCTAACCACTAAGCAGGTCAAAGAGACTATTTGTTCTCTGTCTGAACATGTGGCATTTATTACCGCCCACCTTGGATTAGGACTCTGTGCCCAGCTTCAGCCCTGACCACCCTGAGTCTCCCCGTTCCCTCAGGGCAGCTCATTGCTACCCACCCGGAGGCACCCTTTCTGTGAAGGGTGGCCAGGGTTTGCAAATCAAAACCCAGGACGCCCAGTTAAATTGGGATTTCCGATAAATACCAAATCTTTGTTTAAGTATGACCCACACGATATCTAGGATATACTTATAGTGAGCAGTTATTCATTGTTCATCTGAAATTCATATTTAACTGAGTGTCCTGGATTTGATCAGGCAGCCTTATTCCTGCAGCCCCTTGGTGGTTGGCACCTGCCGCCAGGACCGGCGGATGGAGAAAAAGAGTGTAATATCCTGCTTTGCAAAAGTATTTGGGGATAAATACTACAGGCTGCCGCCGCGACATTTCTTCCTCTTGTGTCATTTTTGGAGGACGTTTTCACCATATAGAATGCCTACCTCTTGTGGGATGCAAATGAGACCCAATCCCAGAGGGGGAAAATGAGTTAGAAAGCAGTTAGAAAACAACCCCAGGGGATCCGAGACCCGCGCTTCATCTGCCGAGTCTTTTATTCTTGTTAATTCATAACAGTGTCTTTTAAATCCTGGACTAGAATTCGAGAACAGTCGGCGGCGCGTGAGTGTGACAGTCATTACTCCTAGGAGACGCCCCCTCCGCCAGCTGGGCGCCCTCCGCGCGTTCTTGGTGCCACAGCGGCCTCCAGTGGTCTCCCGGGGAACTGCACGTTGACTCCACCATCCGGCGAGGGATGAGGGTCCCTTGGGCTGCGGAAGACCGAGGCGTCCCTTGGCCGCCCAGGGGGGCCTGGGCTGCGTGGAAGGATCGCAGCCCAAAGACACAAATCCAAGTGCGCCACGTCGAAACAAAGCTCTTCCCTGCTGCTGTGAAGCTCTGACCAGCCAGGGTTATATTTCATCTTTCATGCCAGTGTAACATTGCTGACCCAATTTTACAGATGTTCGCTTCAAACCGGACTCGGCTTTGTGAATAGTCTTAACTATCAAGCTGCGGTGATAGAAACGTCCAAAAAAAATCCTTTAAATAGATGAGAAGCGGTTGGGCTCAGAATTGATTCTCATTCTACCAGTTGGTTATGCTTAAATGGAGAGCTGGGGGGTGGGGGGAAGGTAAAAGCACCAGAATTAAGACCCCCCCACTCGCACCCGTTGCTTCTTGCCTCCAACTAGCAACAGTCTTACTTCATTTCTGAGAAAGGGAAGCACTACCGATCCGTTATGGAAAACACACACAACTCCCATAACCTTGTTCATTTTCATATATGTAGCTCGGAGCAAGCAGTTCTCCGCCACAGCCTCCCTTTGATTTGAAAGCAATACAAAGAATAAAGGGAAATGAAAACTATGGCCACAGAGAGGCCGGCGCTTGATCCTTGCACACACACAGACACACACACCTTCTTGCTTCCCAGTTACATACAAAGGCAATTTTCCAAACGGGTGGGCACCAGCCTTTCCCCCTATCATAAGTTGGTCTTCTGGCTGCTTCACAGCTTTTGGTTGGCTCATTTGCACAGCGTTTCAGCTGAAATCTCCCTCCTCGGTGGGGACCCCCAGGGAGAGGAATGTTGCCCAGGCAGCAGCCCTGGCAGCAAGGCCTTGGGGAACTGGACGGGGAGGTAGCCGCAGAATAGACGTGGTAGACTTGGGTCTGAGGTCTGCTCCACTTGGCTGGCTGCAGATTCTTGGCTGAGCGGCTTCCCTCCTTCTGAGTTTCAGCACCCCTCCTGGAATAAAGAGCTTCGTGTTCGTCCTCCCAACCGTGAGTCTCTGATTCTAGCGATGACGCCTTTGGTCAAACTCTTCAAAAGAATTCTTTTCATTCATTCATTCATTCATTCACTCACTCATTCAGCAAACAGGAGTACCTAAAATGTGCCACACACTGGCTTAAGAGGCTTAGCATAGAGAAATGAGTAAAGAATGCCCCCTTCTTGCAAAGTGACAGAATTAGAGGAGAGGTATAAACCCAGGTGCCGGGTGCCCTGCCGATGACAGTGTAAATTTGTACAACCTCTTTGGAGGCCAGGTTGGTGCCAGCTCCCAGACTGTCCAATGCACACACTACATTAGTCAAGAGCCCTACCTGCCTGACTCTAGCTACCTTAAGCAGAAAATGTTTGGGTTTCCTTTTTTAAGGCTATTGAGTTCCAGGGAACCTGAGGGGAGGCTGAAGGCTGCAGTCTCAGACCCAGATAGGGACAAAGGTGACCGGACACTGGCAGTCACAACTCGCCCATAACTGCAGGGCCTGGGACCTGCACCATGTCACCGCTGCTTCCTGCCACAAAGATGGAGTCACCATGGTTCCTGCGTTGGAGGTGTCTGCTTAGCTGGGTCAAGGTCACACGCCCACCTTTAGCCTCAAGCGAGCCACAGGAAAGCGGGCATCCAGCATTTTGTGCCTCTACAGTGCCTAGTGGACTCTGCCCCCCACCCCAGAGCAACGGCATGGGCAATGTCCCAGGCAAAGGAAGACATTTATGATGCTGGTAGCCAAAATCATGACAAGCATCCTCTACACATGCCTTTGGCCTGGAAATTCCAATCCTACAATTTCCTTTTTAAATTTTTTTTAAATGTTTCCTTATTTTTTGAGAGAGAGAGACAGAGTGTGAGCAGGGGAGGGGCAGAGAGAGAGAGGGAGACACGGAATCCGAAGCAGGCTCCAGGCTCCGAGCTGTCAGCACAGAGCCCGACGCGGGGCTCGAACTCACCAGCTGTCAGATCATGACCTGAGCCGAAGTCAGACGCCCAACTGACTGAGCCGGCCAGGCGCCCCTCACAATTTCCATTTCTGTAGAGGTACGTTAATACTTAACACAAGTGCACAAAGATGACTGCACAGCAGTGTGCTCTGCGGGGAAACAAAACTTGAAACACCGAACGAGTCAGCAGTGGAGGCTTAGGTAAGTTATAGACAACACTGCTGCCGTTGTAAAGATTGTACCCATTCATTCCACAAACGTTTGTCACGGCTGTTACTATGTTCTAGGCAAGGGGAGACCATGGCACAAAAACAGACACCCCACGCCCCCCGTGGAGCTTACCGGGGAAACAGATAACAGAGGAAATAATCAGAGAAATGAATGTGAAAGTACAGCCCAGCTGAGGCTAAGAACGGGTACGGGTGCCATGTAACCGGGCGTGGTCAAAGGCATCAGAGAAGGATGCCTCTGGGAAGACAGGGTAGGCGTTAGGACAAGGAGTCGCGGCGGGTCGGCAGGGCCCAAACCACGGAGGGACCGTATACACAAAGGCCAGGTTCAAGTGTTTTCTGCCTGCCCTCATTCCAATGGGAAGCCAATGAAATATTTGAGGGTGGGGGTAGTAATGACATCAGATTTGCGGTTTTCAAAGATCACCTTCAGAACCACGTGAACCGGAGTGTAGTGCCGTGCAAGCGGAGACCACTTAGGAAGCGGTCGCATGTCCAAGTGATAGCACATGGTACCTGGACGGGTTGAGGACACACTCACAGAGGTAAAATCCGCACGGTCTGTGGGTGGATGTGTCTGCCCCATGGAGTTGTGAAGCACAAGGCTGGGCAAAGCAGCAGTCTCGGTATTAACCTTTGTAGAAACAGTCGCATTTATTAGCTGTCCTGGAAGAGGAAGGAAAGGCAGTGCTCTCTGGGTTTGTCCCCCAGGAGACAGTTTCATACGCTCGCCAGGAAATGCTTCAGATTTGGGTGTCACAGCACGTTGGAGTTGGGAAAGCCCTTAGAAATTATGCAGCATGAAAAACAGGTTGTAAAATAGAAAAACACATGGGATGTAGGATAGGGCCCAATTGTTTTAATATGTTATGCACAGGCAGGCTATGCCAAGTAATGGTGGCGGTAGATTATTGCCTTCGCTTTTGCACATTTTTCTAACTTTCCTGTGATGAACACGTAAAACACTTTCCCAATCAGGGAGGAATCCAATATAATTTTTTAAAGGAAATTACCTAGTATATATAACTCCTCTTCTAGAGAGGGAGCAAACTGACACAGGAGAGGTCTCTCGATGGGGAGCAGGGAGACAAGGGTTTTGTTGTTTTAAATTCTTCATCTTTATTTGAGAGCTGCTTGCCCTCTTGAAAGATTTTCAAGTCTACATGCAAAGGGCCACTTACCTTGTATAGCCAGCAAGTTATTTTAATAGCTGAGTATGTTGTCTCCAAATCAAAAACGTCTCAGAGACAGAAGGGGTTTTAGTAGTTAGTTGTGCTCTGGCAAACGATTCCCTGTGTCAGGATCAGAGTTTCTTTTTCTCTCTCTCTCTCTCTTTTTTAGTACAAAATGAGTTTAATCTGGTAAAAGTTGCATGTGAAATTTAGAAGCACACTGAACTTGTTTTTAGTTTAAATGTATGTTTTTTCTAAATTCAAGTTAGCTTACAGTGTAGCCTTGGTTTCAGGAGTAGAACCCAGTGACTCATCGCTCACATAGGACACCCAGCGCTCATCCCAACAAGGCTGCCGTGGGGGCTGACCTGGGCGTGCCTGCTATCTTTTCTGGCCTCTCTCCTCGACTCCGGTAGCAGCCCCCCTCTCAGTTACGACCACCCAAAATGACTTATGACATTGCCAAATGTGCCCCAACGGCAGCATTGCTCCCCACCCCCAGTGAGAACCACTGGCCTAGGTGACGCTTGGGGTGACACCTCGGAGCCATGAGAGAGCACGTCCAATCGCCCTTGCCTAGGATGGTTCCGCACAGATTTCAAGATCATGCCATCCTCTGCCCCTCATTCCTCGTCGCCCCCCCACCCACTCCTAAGTCTTTTCTCCTCCAGGTTGAACATTCCTCCTTCCAGTGTTCCTCACACGACAGGTGGGGTCTCCCATTCATGCACACGCCCATGACAGCTCCGCGTCCACACCTAAACACAATTCTCTAGGTGCCGGCAGAGCGTGGGCAGAGCAGAGTGCGGGCAGATGCCCGCCTACACAGCCGGACATCCCTTTCACTCTGGGCAGCGAAGCCCCACTAAGTCCCACGCTGAGCTGTGGACCAAAATGTTGAAGGTTTGCACAGGGGACACTGCTCCCTTGGGTCACCCCTCCTTGACACCTGGGTCCCGGGGCTCAATTGTTAGGCTCATATTTATCCTTCTCAAACTTCACCAAGTCACCAGAAATCAGTACCCATGCTTGCCCCTGAGGACACAGAGATGGGTGGGGAATGGGACAGGATAGAAAATGACTCATCGCTGCACACGTGTGTGTACTTTTTAAAACTCTGTGCCAGTAAGCTTTGTATATTGCCCAGTCGCAATAAATAAGCCAGCCAATAAACACACTGGACATACTTCACCTGCTCAGATTCACCCAATGCTCCCAGCCTGTCCTGATCCATTTGGAAACTTACGATGTCTTCCAGTGTCCTCATTTTCTTCCCCAAATATGAGAAGCATGCCATCCAAATCTTCACTCAAAGCCATCAACAAGGAAAGGCAGAAGAGACAAGCCAGGATTTGTTAAGGTACTTAAGGCACTAAGTGGGGGCTTCTCCAGCTGGCACCCCACAAACCCACCCATTTCCTTCAAGATGACAAGCCAGCCCTCCTTTCAGTGGCTGCTATTGCACATCTGGTTTCCCTAAAGAGGCCCACTAGATTGGCCACCCCACTTCCTCCTTCTTTCTGGGGAGTCTCTAACTGCAGGGTAAGCTGAGAGAAATAGCACTGCCCAGCAAGGCGCTTCTATGCCCAAGTGCAACTTACCGCCTACCTCCCATAATGCAGCCGCTTCTCAAATCCCACAGCACACTTGCCCTGGTCTCACACGGGTGGGGGCAGGCTGGACACTGTGAGGGGGCAAAACCGTACGATGGGATGGAGGGCCATTAAATGGCTTCACTTATTTTAAGGCCGCATCAAGCAGTCCCAAAACAGCAGCAAGAATTGCACACACAATGATAATGGCAAATTTAATATGATTTATTCATACAATAACTCATGCTGCACTTAACACAAATACAAGGATACCTTTTTCAATAGTGTGGAGGAGATGAATTCATAAAACCTGTTAAGTAAATAATGAATTTTGAATATAAATCACCTGCAAAGGTTCTTTCCAAAGCACACCCGAAACGACAATAAATTAGGGCAAGGGTTTTGTAAATGTCAGCCCCAGTCCTGCTCTAAACCATGTCACCCGCATAAATCACACTTCCTGACTTTTACAGACAGGAAAAAGCAAAAGCGTTAACCCCTGGCCTTTGCTCCTCTCTTTGTCCATGTCCTAACTCTGGCTTCCTAGCAGGTGCCAAAGACACTAGACATGGAGCCTTTGTTCCCTGCTGCCAGCAGGGCTCCCTTCTGCCCGGGGTGTGCCACATTGCCCTCTGCATGCACCTGCAGGTGGCCTCCCAGACACCGCACCCAGAGCCAACCGAAGCCATGTCTGTTTTCTCCAGCTTGGAATCGCCCCCATCAGAGGCCTAGGACCACGGTCCAGAATCCGGAGTCAAACATCCTTTCATGATTATCAGCAGTGCCTGCCAGCAATCTTGGTGGGATATGGAGTAACAGCCAGGGAACTCTGATCCCCAAGGAAAGCCCTCAAGGATGGGCTTTCCACCACATCGGATTGTATTTCAGCAGACACTTGAGAGGAAAGCAACATCTGCCCCACTAGGTAGGCAAATGGGCGGGGCACCAGCAGGAACTTCAGATGCACGTGGGAGGCAAGTCCTGAGAGCGGTGAGGGCTCTTACCCATCATTGTAACACTGTAGGCGATCCCAGGGCACTGGCTAGTGACAACCCTCTCAGCTACAAGTTCTCGTGTATAGAGGAGAGACTGCCTGGGAGAGGTGAGGGGACACCAAGTGCACTGAGGCAGAAGGGGGCTAGGCTGACAGCAGGCTCAACCACAATGGGCTCTACCTAAGGCCAAAAGAGATAATGGGCGGAGCCAAAGGGGGCACCTGGGTTCTAGTTCAATTCCCAACCCCAGGCCAAATTCAAGAGACTCTGCAAAGGAGCTGTAATCTGCAGGCTGGACTTGCGCAAGGAGAAGGGGCTGAGCTCCATTTTGGAACTGATACCCAAAGCCCCCCTCACACAGTGAGGAATGATGGCTTGGTAACCCCGGGCAGGCATCAGGGAGGTCGGCCTGCTGCCATCATTCAGAGAAACCTTACCCACTGTAGCCAGGGTGAGGCTCCGCCAACCAGCTTGCTCATCTCTCAGCATACACCCCAACAGTTTTAAGTGATTAAAGATGAATGCAGACTAGATATATACTCAAAAGTACTTAAAAGGAGAGATTTGAACAGATAACCGTATACCCATGTTCACAGCAGCATTATTCACAATAGTCCAAAGGTAGAAACAACTGAAGTGTCCATCAGGGGACAAATGGAGACACAAAGTGTCATCTATCCATACAATGGAGTATTATTCAGCCTTAGAAAGGAAGGAAACTCTGATATATGCCACAACATGGATGGACCTTGAAGATATTCTAAGTAAAAGAAGCCAGACACAAAATGACAAATACTCTATGATTCGGCTTCCATGGGGTTCCTAGAGTAGTCAAATTCGTAGGAACAGAAAGGAGAATGGTGGTTCCTGGGACTGGGGAGAGGGGGAGATGGGGAGTTGGGTGTTTCATGGGGACAGAGTTTCAGTTGTGCAAGAGGAAAAAAGTTCTGTGGATGAGGTTCCAATGGCACAACATCGTGAAGGGACTTAATGCTACCTACCGAACTGCACACATAATGGTAAATCTTACATTATATGCACTTCACCACATTTTTTTACTGCATACAAAAATTTGAAAATTTCAGTAAAAAAGGATTAATGTAGGAAGGGCGGCACACTCATCATGACTTCTTGCCAAAAGCCATTAATGATGTAAAAAAAATGCCAACGTTATTTCAGATCACAGAGGTGGGATACAGGATTGGATGTGGATTTCATCTGTGTACAGATAAAAACGTCTTCATCTGTGCATATGTATGTGGGCAGGAAAAAGAGCCAAGAGAAATGCACACATGTCTACAGTGGCTATGTTCTGGACATGGTGGTCATCCTCACCATCTGGCATGTATGTCTTCCAAATTTCATACAATGAGCATACATTATTCTGATAACAGGGTGAAGAGACAGGGTAACTTAAGTATAAAAGCAACCACAAAATCAGGAAAGGAAAATGAATATTTATTCAATCTCCCGATTTGGAAGGATCCCCGTGTTTACCGGGAAAAAAAATCACGCAGGAAAAGCGTAATTTGTTTGATTATTTTAAAAAGTGAAACCCATAACCAAGATTTAAAGGCAAATTCACACAACTGGAAATACAAATGCCCAACAATTTTACAGAGAGAGCAATGTTTAAGGATGGTAATAAGCAAAGAGTTAGAAGGTAAAACAGGATGCCACTTTCACCTGTTACCATTAGGGGCGGGGTCTGCTGGGGGTTTTTGGTTTTATGTTTTTTATTATTGTATGCTTGTTTGCTTTATTTTTAGTTTTACTACCCTAAGGTAGCAGGAGAGTGGGGAGAGGGGCCAAATCGAGAAGCTTTTGACAATTTGGCACTGAGAGAGCAGCCTAAGGGAGTCATTTGATGTACATAAAAACATTTTATTCACAAAGTTGTTCATCACAGCATTATTTACAATACTGGAAATCGGGAAATAAGCTAAATTTTCAATAATTTGAAAGAAGGTTAAGTAAATTATGGTAAAAGTACACAACAAAATATATTACCACCATCATAAAGTATCTGCAGAAATTTGCAGTAACCACACATAATACTTAGTGAAAAAAATAATATAAAACTGCACGATAAAACACAGAGCATGATCACAGCAATGTAAAACATTCATACCCCAGAGAAGACACGATATTCAGTGACCATCTTGGGGCAAAATACTGATGCATATTCTTACCTTTTACTGTATTTGTTTTCCAATTTTTCTGTAATTAACACATTAATTTTGCGTTCAGAAAAAGATACCTTTTTCCAAAGCAGCCATAAGATTCTTTAGTGATGTTCCTGTTCATTTCATGCCATGACACACTCTAGAGTCACAAAGCCTCAGCTTCTTGGAGATGGGAGCAGGTGAGTGGCTGTGAAGAATGGTCATGAATGGACGGGGGGGTAGGACAACCTAGGGGTGGGCAAGGAGGTAGGGATTGGCCAGGGAGAGTCAGGGACCAGTATGAAAACTGGTCAGCCGAGGAAAGGGGCTTTGTGGAGTCAGGGAAGACTCTGACTGCTCAACGAAGGTCTGAGGAGACCCAGTAGTAGGCACTGACGGTGTTCTCAAAGGGCAGGATCAAAGAGGGAGTTCAGGAAGACACGTGGATTCTTCAGGGGCAAGGGAGGAAAGAGGAGGGGGAGGTAAGCTACTCGGAAGGAGGTGAGAAGGGCTGGGGATATGGTGATGGCACTAGCGGTGGGGGAGGAAAGAGCCGATGGCCAGAGGGCGCTCCCGGCGCCACGCTTCAACCTGGCGTCCCTGGCTTGCCTCCAGACAAGTCTTCACACGCAAACCTAGGGTGCAGAATCGGCTCACAGAAGGGACTTGCCAACAGCTAGGTGGACCCAGCTCACGCAGTTAGTCTTGGGCAGCTCTGTTCCACTTTCTGCCACGATGGAAAGGTTCTAGATCTGTGCTATCCAATATGGTGCCCACTAATCATACAGGGCTGATGAGCACTTGAAATAGGCAAGTGCAACTTCGATTCTGCTTCTGAAATGTTTATTTCATTTTAATTAATGTAAACAGTCACATGTGCCTAGTTGCCACTGGACAGCACACACCTAGGGGCAGTGATTCTCAAAGTGTGGTCTTCGGGGGAGCAGCGTAATTTGTAAGAAATGCACATTCTCAGGCCCCACCCCAGACGCAATGAATCAGAACCTCAGCAGGCAGGGTCTGGCACGCTGGATTTTAGCAAGGCTTCGGGTGGTTCTGGTGTACCCTCATGTTTGAGCCATGGAGACAGGTCCACTCAACCTTTCTTGGGTCACTAGTCTGGTTTCAACTGAACTGTATCAAAGAACCCCTGCTCAAGTGATATGGGGCTTTCTACAAATAAAGTGACTGTGGAACCATTAATAAAACACGTCAAGCTCAGTGAGATCAGAGAAAGGTCACGTGGAGCCACAAAGATATGCTTACTCTAGGCCGAGTCAAGATAAGGAATGTGGTCAGCTTGGACATCGGAAACCCAGAAAGCGGCTAGTCATCCCAACATGTGCCAGAGACGTGCAAAAGGAAACAAAAAGTGGCTCTAAATTGGGTTCGGTGTCAAAAATAGAAAGCCCCCCCCCCCCGCAACCTGTGAGAGGATGTGCATCCCATCGAATGTGAAATGCAGCCTTAGTTTCTAAAGGGAGAGATCTGTAAAGGGAAAGCCACGAAAAACTAAAAGCTAAGGAGCACTCTGACGCCGCGTGCTCAAGTAGGAGAGACGAGACAGAAGCACTTCCGGTAGAGGCGGATCCACACACAAAAGCGCCCCACGTGGACCCGGCTCCGGATATGGCTTTGGTCACCCTGGCGAATTATGGGCCAAAACAGCAGCTGCACACCCAATGTATCTGCCACTTCACTCTTTTCTGGCGCAGTTCAGCTAACAACTTCGGCGAAAGCAGAACGTGGCGATTTTTGACACTAAAGCTGTGCCTCAAGAAATAGAGCGAGAAAAAATGAGGAAGTGTACATACTGCAGCCAACAGGCGCAGCACACGGATGTGAGATAAAGGCCTGTGTTCAAACTTATCATTGTAACTGTGGAGGAGGAGATAAAGCTAAACACATTGAACATATGTCACGACGAATTTGCAGACTGGATTGTAAAAATCTTCATGGAAGTGATGAGAGCGGTAAAAAGGACAAAGAAGGAGAAATAAAAGGCCCAGGGAACCCACCGACAAGTAAAGCGTAGGCATCCAGAAGAAAGATGAGCCTCAGGATCAGGAGAGATGAATAGGGCCCTTCACTCTTCAACTAGAAACCGTTGTGGCCGGGACACTAAGTCACAATCAATTAGAAGAGCACTGTGTTACCATATGCACCTCTACTGTAGGCTAATTAGTAAAAAAACAACAAAAACAAAAAACTGTCTGAAACTACTGATTTGAAGTAATCTCTTAACATGATATCTTGCCTTTTTTGTTACAATTTAATACACAGAAGTGACTTAACCTAATTCGCTGAAGTTTGTTTCACAAGCATTTACCTTTAAGCACTGATGCACTTAAAAGACACAATTCATTACTAGAAATGACTCACTCTGATACAGGACTACACATGATATTGATTTAGAATGCGGTTGACTCCTCTGATGACTACTAATAACTGATCAGCTTCCACTGCTATTAACAGGAGTTGTGACGATCCCACCCTCTTTAATAGGCTAAGCTTATTACTACCGCCTGCCTTCTGGTTACTTTCATGTTTGGGGAACATGGAACTACATTCTGGGGGATTAGAAATCACCTAATATTATACTAATGAAGTTTTAACAATTCTCAAAATAATTTAGAATTTAATAAAATTAGTGTTGTCTTTAATCAGCAATTAAAAGTCAAATATTTCTGGCCTCCTGGATAAGTGGATATCTGCAACCAACTATTCCTGAAGAAGGAAAGCACTTAACAGTTTTGAGTGACTCAATTCATGGATACAGGTATAATGTAACACATAACAGTGCCTTTCAAGAGGTGATCTCTGAGGTCAAGGGTCATATTACTTGCTAACAAATTATTACTTGGGCCAGACATCTCTGAACATTTTTTTTGAACATTTTTAACTGAATTTCCCATACATTTCATGCCTCTGGTTTACTGAGCATTATGTATCATTTGATATAGAGATTCCACACTAATCACTTTATGCCTAGATTCCACGTTAATCACTTCATGCCTATTTTATCTTTGGATTTTGAAAATTTGCAATCTTAAGAACAAAAACTGAAGATAAGACTTAAATGTATCTGGCATTATTATTTAACATTTTAAAAAGAAACCTGAAATACTGACATAATATTTTGAATATATTGGGCTAAATAAATTATTAAATTATAAACAAAACAACCAGGAACTTAGTGTTAAACAGCATGTGACATACGGTTACTTTTTGAAATGCACTAAATTCTGCAAATAATTCCAGTATTTCTTGACTATAGCGTTACGTTAGGTGATTATGGTCTTGACGGCTAAAAGGATGACAATTTTCATTTGCTCGCTTTACACTTATCCATTCGATAAATAAGCTATGATTATTCAAAATGGGAAAGAATGGTTCAGTCCGATCACCAAGTAGAAATGAAGACTCAAATTAATAAAGAATCAAAGGGCTGGGCTATTACATATTCTTAGGCCAAACTGTTGATGCACGCTTTGATTGCCTACCCCCGGGTTGCTTCCAATATTGTGGGTAATCGCCAAATAACCAGCTCTAACTCCTCCTCTCCCCAGCTGGAAGGGAGCACATTACGTACACCCTCCTCAGTGCTTGGCAAGACTCAAGGCATCAATGACTGGAGAAGGTCTCTGCCCTGGGAGTCATTATACATGTTGTGGTCCTGCAGAGGGTCGGAATCAACAAAATACAGTTCCCCTGCATGGACATCAGAAAAATTAGCCAGAAATTCACGGGGATCAAAGCCAACCCACACAGTGTACCTATAGTCTATCGTGCGTATGGAATAGCCCATGACCTTTATATCTTTTAAGCTCGGCTTGTCAGAATTCCACTGAGGATAGTCTGCGGGCCGGGGGTACTGGCTATAGGCAATAGACTCACGGGGATTACCACGAAGGTGCAGGTCCTCTCCCAGGTCCTGGAGTTGAAAATGCTTCCCAAGGTTCTGGCCTTCTCGGCACAGGTGCACATGAAACGAGGGAACAGGACAGCGAGGTGGGACGTGCAGGCCAGCAAGTCCCGCGAGCGTAGGAGAGAGAGAAAGAAGTTCCACCAGGTCCATGACTCGCCGGCCTGAAACAGGAAGCGATCCTGCTGAATGGACTACTTTAAGGAAGCCTGCACAGCCAACAGGATGAGGACAGGAGCCCATCTGGGCACCACGCGTTGTCTTTTGTTTTTTTACATTTATTTTTGGCCCAAGAGTTTAGGAACAACGCCAATTCGGCACCTCACCCAGTTAGAGGACACAAAATGAAGGTGCCCGCAACCAGCTGGCACTTTTAAAAATGATGTCAATTTTGGAGCCATCAGTGTAATAACTGATTCAGGCAAGGATCACCCATGGAAGCCCAAGCCACCAGGTAAAAATCTGTTGTGGGACAGGATATTCAGAATCTCAACAGTGTCACCCTGCAGATGACTCCTTCCTGGATGTCAGCATATCTCCTTTAGATTGTGGGAGAACACGAACAACATCAAACTTACCACCTGACCCATGTTGTAGCGTCCACTTCAGCAGCATCACAAACATTCACCCTGTTCCGCAGCCATCACCACCATCCATGCCCAGAACTGTTTCCATCTTCCCGAACCGCAGTCTGTCCTCATTAAACACTACCTTCCGCATCTCCCCTGCTCCCCAGCCCCTGGCACCCACTGTCCTACTTTCTGTCTCTATGACATTGGCTCCTCTAGGGACCTCGTGTAAGTGGCATCACATAGTATTTGTCCTTTTAGGACTGCTTACTTCACTGAGCATCATGTCCTCAAGGCTCATCCATGTTTTAGCAGGTGTCAGAATGTCCTGCCTTCTTGAAGGCTGAGTAACATTCCGCTATGTGGGGAGACGACATTTTGCCTATCTATTCATCCGGCAGTGGATACTTGGGGTGCTTGAGCCTTCTGGTGATTATGAATAATGTTATGAACATTCAAATACAAGTTTTTGTTTGAATACCTGTTTTTGATTCTGTGGGCTATATATCTAGGAGTAGAATTGCCCAGTCACGCACTAACTCTACCTTTAACTTTTTGAAGAATGGCTAAACCATTTTCCACAGTGGCTGCACCATTTTACATCCCCACCAGCAGTGTGAGGGTTCCAGTTTCTCCACACCATTCCAGTGCTGGAGTTTTTTGTTGATTTTGATAATGGATAGGAAATGGCATCTCATTGTGGTGGATCCATCTTTAAAGTCTCAATCCTGTACTTTCTGTTGATTCCTATTAAAACCGGTCTGGGCTTTGGACCATCATTCTGGCCTTTCTGGATCTCTAAGAATTTGCTTTATACTGCCCAATTTTATTTCAACACATTTAATTTGTAAGTTAAATAAAAAGAAAAGAAGCTTAAAGAAAGATACTTTTACAAAATGGCAAGACCTGGCCGACATGGCCACCTTAATCAGGACCAAATCTGGCATCACTAACAATGGCATACGCCACCACCGAGTGCCCCCACTGTGACACCAAGGAAGCACACAACCTCATGTCCAGTGTGTGTGTCAAAAATGTTTACCCTGAATCTAGTCATGAGGAAGCAATGACACAAATCCAGACTGTGGGCTGCTGCCCAAGACAGATACCCCAGATGCCTGTAAAAAGGTGAGGTCAGGAAGAAATGGGGGCCCAGATCCCATCAGGACTTGTCAGCTGCTATAAGGACTTCCACTCAATGAGGTATGTGGGAGGCTCCAGAGCAGGGCTGTGACACCACCTGACTCGGGTTTTAACAGGATCACTTCGGTCACTGCGAGGAGGAGGAACTCCAGGGGACCACGAGCACAACCAGGGAGACTTCAGCAAGCCACTGCAGGAATCCAGCAGGAGATGGTGGCGGTGTGGCCCAGCGTGGCAGCATGACTCAGTGAGAAGCAGTACAGACAGACTGAATGGACAGCAACAGGCTTGCTGACGAGGACTACATATTACATATGGAGGACAGAAGAGATGCAGGGGTCAGGAGGACTCCACGATTTTTTGGCCTGAGTCAGCACAGCCATTCCCTGAGAGGGAAAAGAGGGCCAAGAGGGTCTTACAGTGAAAGGCCAGAAGCCCAGCTTGGGCACGTCAGGCTGGCCAAGTGGGACAAGCTGTTGGAAACCCAAGTCCCAAAGTTCAGGGAAGAGACAGAGGCTGGAGATAAAATTGGGGCATAAACTGGGAACGGTGCAGTTATGTGAATTTACAACTTGCTGAACACCTCCCCACAAAAGTTTCAAAAAAAACACACAAAACATTCTCAACCGGTCAGATTTCTCCAAGGAAACAAAGGGCTATAATCATGCCTTGAAAAGATTTAACCTTATCAATGACTTGAAAGAAGGCAAAGCATGCAGCACACGAAAATCACGTGTAGAGAAAATAAAATTGGGCTGTTTAAAGCAAACTGAGAAAGATCCAGAAAGGCCAGGATGATAGGCCAGAACCAAGGAAAAAAATTTTTAATAGAAATCAATATAAAGGGCAAGATTTAGATGTTAAACGGATTTAGATGGATTAAATAAAGAAAGAAGTCCAGAAAGGGAACAACCTGGCTTCTGAGAGTTCATGGAAAACGTACCCCTAAAAAAGCAAATGTCATCTGAAGTACATGACTCGTCTCTGCGCTGAGCAGATCAACTTAGGAAGTAATTCACAAAGAACCTGCACAGATTGCCCCATGCTGTAGCAAGGGGTATCCTGTTCAAGGGACATTTCTGGAAATCTTTTTCTTAAACTGGAGTTTCTGGAAGACAGAGACCACAATAACTGTGGGCCTGAAAGAACGGCTGCAGGCCTGGGGATCTCAGCCTAGAGAAGAGAGGTATTGGTGTCATTTTCAAGGCTGAGATGGACTGGCACGTGGAAGTCAAAGTAAACTTGCTCATTGTTGCGGAGTGCAGAAGCAGGTCACCTGGCCTACTTGATAGATCTAGCGGCTCACTAGACCAGTAAGCTGCCAAAACGGCAAATGTCTTCCTCACAAAGGGCCGAGTCCCCGTAGAAGTGTGCAGGCAAGAGTTATGCTCATCTGTAGGGGGACAGCCCCGGCCCTGGTGGAGTCTGTCACCCCTGCCTCCCAGCTTTGGAGCGCACTATTGTCACCGCCATGATAGTCCTCCTCATCCTGGGGGTGCCACCTACTCCTTCCTCGCTCCCCATCTTCCATGCTCCTCGTGGACGAGGGCCGTACTTGGTGGCTCTGGCCCTGCCACCCCTCCCTGACCCGGAGGTACTCAGGAATGCCAACACCGGGCAGGAAGACGGACCGGGTAAGCCCTGGGCTCTGAACTGGTAAGGTGATTTACATATAAACTAAAGAAAGCTTACTATCAAGCAACATCTCTCTGGTGTATTTTATACCTGGCTCCATCGATTCCAACACAGAATCGAAAGGGTCGATGTAAGGGAAAAGCTCCTCTCCTGCCTCTGGAAGCGGAGCCGTCCTCCCGGGAACATAGAACATCAGGGGCACGCGGGTAGCGACGTCAAAATTGCTGTATTTGGCCCATTCTCCATGTTCACCTAGAGCCCACCCTAGGTCATAAAAAGCACAGAACGACAGAAAACGAATAATGATATTATTCATTGCCCACTTTAGATACCATTTCATTTCCTGTTGTAAAAACCAGAGGAAACAAACACTCAGCAGAAGAAATTCCTATATAATGACCACAAAAAGGGGACTTCCCCTAAATCTAAGTATTGCTTTATTTGAAGTTAGACCTTTGTCCTGAATGAGGAAACTCTAAAAGGAAAAAAAAATACTAAATTCTCAAATGAAACTATCTTCTTTTAGCAAACAACTAGCAATTGCACCCAGGCTGGGCGCTGAGGGACCCATGGTCCCGCACAGACATGCCGCCCCTGCCGAGAGGGGCTCCCCTTGCCTGGACGGGGGCTCCAACAGCCAGCGCTGCTGCTGCCCAGCCCTGGGCTGGCCTCCCTTGACACAAGTCCCGCAGGCTCAGGTCTGCACCTGATGGCATGCCGCTGAACAATGAGCTGTGACACTGTGGCACTATCACTCACATTTTAAAAAGACAAGGATAGCTTATTCAATTTTTAAAATATACCACAGACCAAACAAATATAACTTGATTTGAGATCCTTAACCTTGATAAAAAAATAAAAAAAAAAAAAAAACCTCTTAACCCTGACTTAAAACATCCATCCCTTGCAAAAGACAGCTTGAATACCCCAAGCTGGAAATTTCTCATGTCTGCATCAGAGCACCCGCTTTGACATAAAAAAGATAAAAGAGATTGCATGTTGAGTAGTTAGTATTACAAAATAACCAAAGCCACATCAAGCTGCCATGTATGGATTGGAGAAGGCTTTTGTGGTTGGGAGGTGGGAAGTCTCAGGAGGGCCATCTGTCATCAGTGCAGCTGCCTCAGAGCAAAGAGAGCTTCCGTGTGGGCCTGGCCTTCATGGGTGCACCAGACTGTGTGAGCACTGGAAGAGGAACTGGGCACGGGAAAGAGGGGCCAGAGGGGATGGCAAACCATCAGGAAACAGTGAAAACTTAGGATGCCTCCACAGAAGACAAAATGATGTGGGACTTTACAAGGCTTAAGGCAGGCCTGTGAGAAATCACATGGAGAACTGTCTGTGACATTAGGTGGAAAAAGCAAACTAGGGAACAAAACAGTTTATAAGCACAATCGATTCTGCCTTGTTCCATGACTATATATCACACACACACACACACACACACACACACACACACACACTCCACCGCCACATGTATACGTACAACCAAAGGCTGCCAAACGGATCCCAGATCTGTCAGCACCAGTTAGCCTCGGGCATGTGGGAGCAGGGTGATGGGGACTGGGGGGTGTTGTTTAGCCTCTATTCTTGAGCTTGATAAAAATTTCAAATTAAGAACAAAAGTTTTAAATAAACTGTTTCCATTTTTGGAAAAAGTAGGAAACTGCCTTAATTAAAAGAGAGAAAGCACTGTGAGCCCCAGGCTCTTGGCAGAGAGAACATCGGGGCTGGGAGTAGAGGGGTGCAGTCAGGTCTGAGGGCCTTGTGGGGCCCTGCCAGGATTCTTCTGGATCCTCCTAAGAAAAACTGAAATCCTCCAACAGTCTAGATGAGCAGCATGGGTTAAAAGGGCTCCCGACACAAACGGAGGGTTCCTGCTGACTTCATCAATAAAAAAAAAAAAAAAGGTTGCTATCAGGTCCCCACCCAAGCATCCAAGACGCTCCTTGTACCCAAAAGAGGCCCTGCCTCCATGGAGAGAGGTCCCAGGACTAATAAGACAATCATAAAAGCACCCCGAGACCCCAGACTTGGGGCACTGCTGATTCCCAAAAGAGAACACACCTATGTTTAAGGCAATCTAGAAAAGCACATTTCACAGAAAAGTTCCTATGTTCTGCGTGACTCACCAAGGTATTTGAAAATGCTTACCATGATCTGAGGCAAATGCAATGATTGTGCTATTGGTCAGCTGGAGATCATCCAAAGCACTCAAAAGGTGGCCAACCTGTGTATCCAAATACGAAATAGAGGCAAAGTAGCTCTGGCGGATTTTCCGCTGCGCATTAAAAAAAAGAAAGAGAGTGAGTGCAATTGGAATTGCAGTGGCGCACAGAAGAGTGTCACCTGAGCATTCCGCCACTGACGCCCTTAACTCTCTCAGCCAAAACATAACGTGTGTTTCCCACCATCCGTAGCCCCTTGCCCACATGGTCCTGACGAAATCTGGGTCCGCAGCAGATCCAAAAGGAAGATTATTTTCTAAGTGAATCAGATTTCACTTTAGGGCACAGATCACAGCAGATGGATGTGCCACTTACTATCCCCTTCTGTCTCCTTCACATAATCTTACGGGCCCCCAGGAAATGGCCCCGTACACTGAAACTCATTCCCCAGGCACTCCAAACTCCCACTGAGGGTGGCACCAAAGACCCCACCAAAGCTCTATTCACTCCCAAAGGACCAGAAACTGGGGGGCTTAGAACAATAGAAATGTTCTGTCTCCCAGTTCCGGTGGCCAGAGTCTGAGACCCAGGTGTCGGCAGAGCCAGGTTCTCTCTGCCAGCTCTGAGGGAGGGGGCTGCCTCTTCCAGCTTATGCTGGTGCCCAGCATCCTTGGTGCCCGTGGGCTTGTGGCCACATCACCCCAATCTGTGCCTCCCTCCTCACATGGCCTTCTTCCTGTGTACAAGAACACAGGTCATACGACTCCAGTATGACCTCATCTTTTTAAAAAAAAAAATGTCTATTTTTGAGAGAGAGAGAAGAGAGAGAAAATGCACACAAGCGGGGGAAGTGCAGAGAGACAGAGAGAGGGAGAGGGAGAGAGAGAATCCCAAGCAGGCTCTGTGCTGTATCGCAGAGCCTGACATGGGGCTTGAACTCGCAAAACCGCAAGATCATCACCTGGGCCAAAATCAGATGCTTAACCAACTAAGCCACCCGGGTGCCCCTCCAGTATGACCTCATTTTAACTAATGACATCTGCAATGACCCTGATTCCAAACAAGGTTCCATTCTGAGGAAGGAGGAGCTCATGGCAATGGGACGAGGGGGTGGGGTGGGGGTGGTCCCTGCTGTTCCTCTTCCGAGATGAGGGAAACGGCCACAGCCCAGCACACGAGCATGCACAATTCTGGCGACCGGTAAGGGGCATTACCAACAGCGCTGTTTACCAAATATTTGCCGGGTGCCACCCGATCCTCGGAGCCACCCTTTACGGTGAGCATTAACATTCCCATATGACATGGGAAGATTCCAGGGCTCGGAGAGGTGGATTAACTTGCCTGGAGACACACAGCTGGCCAGGGGGGCATGGCCCAGGTCGGTACCCACACACATCCCAGGTGTCCCCTCCCCGGGGCTGTCCACCAGCCTCCATTTCTGAAATCCCAAGTGGCATCATCTGCCGAGAGATGGGGCAGAGGGGTAGAAGGGGCAGGAGGAGAGTGGCACGGGTTCTGAGCGGCCGCACAGGTCAAGGGAGTGCTGAGCAGAGAGCCCCCATGGATGGGCTGCTGGGGCTGGAGGCTGGGCCCATGAGCGTGTCTCCACCTCATGGCTGCCCGGGTTCACTCCAGCAGCCTCAGGACTTGGGTTTCAGAGCAGAGTGGAGCACTGCAGGTGGGGCAAGGATCGGTGCACAAGTGTACTGACGAGCTGGCAAGAACAGTAAGTGACCTGCCCAGGAGGAGACTTCAGAGGGGACAGGACCCAGGGGGAGAGGAGAGGGCCACACTCACAATCCCCATGAGGCATGTGGAGAACGGAGACATGGAGCGAGGGAGCTGTGAGAAGAAGAGACTGCGGTCAGTCGGGGTGACGACCAAGCAGGAGTGGACCCGGGAGGTGGCAAACCCCGAGTGTGGTCCCTGAGGTCACTGGCTCATGTGGAGCTGAGGAAGAGGGCCAGAGGCTGGAGAGGGCAAAATTGAGACACTCAAGAGTGGAGTGAGATGCGGCCTGGGCACAGACACCCAAAGCTGCAAGAGGACAGTGAGCAGGGCCCAAGTTCAAGGTGAGTGTGCAGAGGCAGGAGCACACAAGCACACCAGGGAGGTCCTCTGGGCGGCTGCACCACCCGTGAGGAGGGGTGTGGGGAGGGGAGGAGAGCACCTGAAGGAGCCCTCACACGCAGCTGGCACTGTCTTAGACGCTTTCGTATGTGCTCTGTGCTCCCTGCTGAAAACCTTTCTCCACCTCCTTTCCATTTTACAGAGATGGAAGCCGAGGCTCAGAGACATAAAATGACTTGCCAGGGGTTGTGCAGCTGGTATGGGGCAGAACGGGAATTTGAACCCAGACCACTGAGAAGCCTGGACAACAGCGACGGCAGGTACCTCACTAGCTTCCCATGCAGACCAAGCAAGATAGCAACATAAAACACTGGGCACCCTTCCTGGGATACAGTCCCACTTCAAGAACATTTTAAGTGGCCGTCACTAACAAGGTATCCAGGTGTGGCCTCAGAGCTGCAATTCGCGCAGCCTTGCTCTCAGAACCCCGGCATCGGGAAGTTAGGAATGGGACCAAGTGGTGAATCTACTCCTCTCCAAACTCTCACCACTGCCCTCCGAACCTCAGGAGTCCAACAGATACGAGGGGCGCACATCCCTCACCCTTTTGTGGTGTTTGGAACTGTGCCCTGTAGCAGTATTTCCAAACCTCTGCGTGCATCAGAATCGCCAGGTGTGCTTTTGCAAATGCAAGTTCTCAGGACCCACCTCAAGCTCCCAACTCCCTAAGTCTGAGTGACGCCAGGACTCTGTGCTTCTAAGAAGCTCCTGCGGGGATTCTGATGCAGGCGGTCCAGGAAGCAGCCTTTAAAAACACTGCCATCTACCTTCCATGTTAGATTGCCTATTGGTGTATTCACATAGTAACAGAAGGGCAGGGCTGCGTGTAGAATAGTCCAGAAAGAGCATTGGTCAGCACGGTTTCTGTACTCCAGGGGGAGGGTGACTGATGAGTCAGCATGAGGATTCTAACTCTGGCTGCTCCACCCCCACATGATGGCAAAGGGACATCAGATGTTGCAGCGGGACGGCCACGTCGGTGCCCCAGCTCCCTCTGTGTCAAGGCCCTGCTCACCACACCACCATCTGAGAGTGATGGGTACCTGTGCAGGCTTCCCCACAGAGAGGACCTGCCAGTGCCAGCAAAACAAACATTCTGGGCTACACAGGAGCTGCCCGCCATCCCATAGCTGATGAGCTGTCACCTGGATTGAACAGCACCCCCATGAGTTAGTGATGGTCGTCCAGGCCTCCTCCCTACCCCGGTGCCTACGTCCCGTGAATCACCAAATCTCCAGATGCCTCCTTCTTTGGAAGTGGAGACACTGATTGGAGACTACATCCACTCAGCACCCCCTACATCCGAAATTCCTCCAGACCACCCCACCCCCAGCACCTCACAAGACACCTAGCACAGAGAAGATTCTTAGGAAGACACGATGGGTAGAGTGGTGTCTACAGAGAAAAGTGGTGTCACCAATGACATCACACCAGAAGTGCCCAATAATTCCCTCAAATATGTCCTTGGTACCTGAAAATCCACAGGAATTGGGCCATAGGGAACACTGAGGTTCAAGGCTTGGACGTCCTCCCGCTGCCTGATGTCCATCCAAGGGTTGTAGGCCACAGGAGGGAGGCCAGCAGGCACCTGGGGATCGGGAGCCAGGGTGATGTTCTCCAAGGGATACAGCTTCTGAAATTCCTTGGGGGAAAAGCACACAAAGACACCAGGTTGTCATTCTTTTCTGGCAGAGGCACAAGGCTGGGACTCTACAGATATTTATACTGCCTTTTTAAGCCTGTGATGCACTTACACGGCAGCTCACTGACACTACAAAGTCAGACTTGAGGTCACACTCACAAGATGTCAATGGTAATGAAACCACGCCACTCGTTTTCTATGAACCGAGCAGCAACGGCTCTCTTTTCTCCTATATATCAATACCCTCCTATTCCCGTCCCCACTTCCCACCTCCCCTCCAAGTGGAAAAGGCGTGGAAGGGTGTTTCCAGTTCCCAAAAACTCCCTCCGGTTTGGCAACACCCTGGGAATTGCTCACAGAACGTGCTCAGGCACGCCCATGGCTGTGCCTGATGACAGTGCAAGGGCAGCAGCCACAATCAGCAAAGCCACGTGGGCAATGCCCAAGGGAGACCAGGCACAAGTTTCCAGAATCCTCTCCCAGTGAGGTCACACAGGATGTGCTTAATCCTCCCAGCAGGGAGCAGTGTGCCAACATGTGTGAAATGCTGCCGGCACAGAAGCTCGTTAAAGCCTCAGCACCCGGGCTGCTTCCTGGGGTCACTCCCCCGGGCACCCTATGCCCTCACATACCCAAACTGCAGACTCCAGGCAGGAGAGCGGGGGTTTGCGTCAACAGTTTGGGCACAGAAAGCCACTCATTGCTCTGGGAGCGGTGCCAACTCCAGCTTCCCAGAGGCCAGCCAAAGCCCAGCCTCGCAAGCAGACCTTTCTAAGGAGAGCAGCCAGGCCTGCCAGGTTAACCCCGGCTGGGAGGGCCAGATCCCCTGCGCCAGTCAGAACATCAAAGAACACGTCTTTTGCTCTCTACATCCATCACTAGTGAGGGGAATTCTTTACAAAGTCAAAAGAATGGGCTGCCTAGGCCTGGGGAAGACACAACAGGGAAAAACTGAAAAGGATTTTTAAACAGCAGAGACTACATGCTCTGAATGACGGACATGCAAGCAGTGCCCTGTGTTGAAGGGGTCTGACCCACCAGGCTCAGGGGGAGCGCCAACTACTGAACAGGGCTTCACGTTCCTTGGAACCGTGCCCCCAAGGACCATCCCTTACCGAGGGCCTTGGCAGCCGGCTCGGACTCCCTTCTCTCTGGTGATCTTACTATCCAACCCAGCACATGCTCACGGAGTCCAAGGGAAAAAAAATAAAACCCTCCAGTGGGGGGGGGGCAGAAAACCAAGCATTTCCAACAAGATTCTTACATACCCCAAGTCTACTTCTTAGCCTTGACCTCTGCATCCCATCTCCACACCACTGAGTACAGTAGTGCCATTAGGCACCCCAGCGACAGGGCTGGCAGGATGTGGCCGCCCTCACTACACTAATCTCTCCTTCGAGAAAGGACAGAGCTGTCACAGCTGTGCTGGATCAGCCCTCAGCCAGATCTTCACCTTGGGGTATCTGAAGGGGATGTGCGGCTTATGATACCCAACAGCCAGGAAGAAAGGACTGGCTGATGTTTTCATCTTTTCCAACAACCGTATAGCTTGCTCGGTGCTCTGTTTGTCAGGCAAGGTGCCCTCCGGCACATCCACCACATCCACAGGGCAAAGCAGGTTGGCATGGAGCTGTCCGTCCGGCCCCCTGCATGTCTTTGAAAACAAAACATGTAACGCTGTCAGCTCTTGAAATGCAAGAAACAGGAGTCATGAAGGCTGCACACACAGAGGATTTAACATTCATATCACTAGCCTGTAAATCTTCATCATTCAAAGTGGTTGGGCACACACGAACTAGAACTAAAACAGAGAAACGTTTCGTCTTTTCCAGGCAGGGCCTGGGCCAGAAATCCACCAGCACTTAGCTTCTTGCTGTTCATCTTCCATCTCCAGGCCTTAATTAATTAAAGGAAGCCCATGTAAACGAATGACCAAAACAAATTTGTCTCCAGCTCAATAAAAAATAAATAAGAGAATTAAAAAATGGACAAGGTACTTGAACAGAGATTTCTCCAGACAAGACAGATAAGTGGCCAAAAAGCACATGTAAAGATGCTTCATGTCATTAGTCATCATGGAAACACAAGTGAAACCCAAAATGAGATACCGCTTCCCACCCACTACAATGGCTAGGATTTTTAAAACTGGACAGACAATAATACTAGGATGGCTAGAATTTTTTAAACTGGACATTAACAAGTGCTGGCAAGGATGGGCAGAAACCAGAGCCCTCATACATGCTGCTGGGGATGTGAAATGCTACAGTCACTGTGGAAAACACTCAGGGGGTTCCTCAAACAGTGAAACATAGAGTTAGTGTGTAACCCAGCAATTCTACACCTAGGTGGATACCGGGAAACAATTAAAACCTACGTCCACACAGATACTTGACCTGGCAGTTCCACCTAAGAGAAATGAAAAGTTAAGCCACACGAACACCTGTACGTGAATAGCAGTATTACTGATAGTAGCCAAAGAGTGGAAACCCAAATGTCCATCAGCTGATGAACAGGTAAATAAAACGTGTTATCTCCTCCGTACAATGGAATACCATTTGGCTATAAAAAGTAGTGAAGCTTTGGGGAGCTTAGCTGGCTCGGTCAGTAGGCATGCAACTGTTGATCTCGAGTTTGTGGGTTCAAGCTCCACACTGGGTGGAGAGGACTTAAAAATAAAATCTTTAAAAAAAAAAGGTAATGAAGTTCTGATACATGCTACAACGTGGATGAGCCTCAGGAACACTATGAATGAAGCCAAACACAAAACACCATATACTGTATGATTCCATTTACACAAAATGTCCAGAATAGGCAAATCCATAGAGAAAGAAAGTAGATCAGTTGTTGCCATAGGCCGAGGGTTCAGAGAAAATGGGGAATGAATGGTAACGGGTACCCACGTACTTTCCAGAGTAATGGAAATGCTCTTAAATGGATTTGTTGATGGTTGCACAACCCTGAGCATACTAAAAATCACTGAATTGCACACATTAAAAGGGTGACTTTTATGGTGTATCGATCATATCTCAAACATTTTTTTAACAACAAAAAAAACCCCTGTCTTCAATTTCAAAGACAGACTAAGACTTATGAGTGACAAAGTCCCAGTCAACTGGATAAGATCACAATCCATGGAATTTCCAGATCTTCAATGATGCCATGCACAGAATGGAACCTATTGCTTCATTGCCCAAAGTGGTCATAGTGCCCACAAGGCCAAGGTCAGTTCTGACCATGATTTTGGCCTCACAAACACCCAGCTGCTGCGGCCCCATCCCAAAAAGCAGCATTCTTTCACAGGCCAATCTTGGCCACCCCGCCCCTGGGCAAGACAGCCCAGCACCTGCTCACCCTATAGCTACACATGAGCTGCAGCACTCGCGGGGATCTGGGACAGTCAGACCCACTGCTTTGAGGATGAATGTGGGGAGTAAGGACAGAAACCAGCATTTATAAGTGAGGTCACTAAAAACTCTCAAAACGGCTTCAGGGGATGAAAGCATTGAGACATGTCTTCCCAGTGTCACTCTGGTAGTACTCAAGGCACAGGCCAAAGGCCAGAGCCCTGAGCTCTTTCTGTGTATTCTGAAATGGAAGGTTGTCAAAAATTTAGAATACTCCTCTCCCCTGACCAACCGCCTCCCCCAAATCCACGTCCGCCTCCATATGAGGTCTTTAAAAACCTCAGAGGAGTTATGTCCTATCTCAGTTCTCCAGCTGCTTTTCTGAATGTTTTAAATGTAGTGTTTAGTTTCATTTCTACATTGCAGATTCCTCTACACTAAGATTAAAGTTCTCTGCAGACTCCTTTTTTTTTCTGTAATGCTCTAAAATTTCAAAACCCCCATCAAAGGTCTCAGCACCTGATCCTATCCGTTAGGCCTGAGACAGAGAGAAAGACATATATATGTACATATGCCTTTCTCCCAACTTGGGCCAAGGCCCCTGGAGGACAAGCCGCTCTTCTCCCTATCCAGAGTAAGCACCCGGCAGCCATTAAATGAGCCTTACACACTAGAGCATAAGGTTCTAGAACAAGCCATATCCATGTGCTTCTAAAACGAAGCCACCTCTCCCAGTGGATCTAATGCTAACGATCCCGACATCTGTCTCTGCCACGTCACGATCACAGACTTCACTGTATAACCAACCTGAAAGAACATGTGACATACACAGCAGTTAACCTTAATTTGCTAAACAGGAAAAAAAAGCAGTTCCTCTACAGAATAGCACCTCTTTCACATCCTTACCTTGGTGTTTTCATACTTTTCAGAGGAGGGATGATAAGGTGGAAATGACCAGCTATATGGAGAATCATCACTATAATTGGAAGATATTCCTTGAGAGGGGAAAAAAGAAAGTCATTAAATAAAATCTGAAGGGTCCTCCAATGCCCTCCCCACTCCAAATTAAAACTTTGTGAACGAGGGAAGTATCATCTTCCTTCTTTGGGCTTCAGTTTCCTCATCTATAAAATCAAGAGCTTAGGCAGATGATGAGACGTCCCCATTAAAGCCAACTCACTAGGTTTCTGGGGCACCTGGGTGGCTGAGTCAGTCAAGCATCCGACTTTGGCTCAAGTCATGATCTCTCAGTTCATGAGTTCGAGCCCTGCATCGGGCTCTCTGCTGTCAGTGCAGAGCCCACTTCAGACCCTCTGTCCCCCTCTCTCTGCCCCTCCCCCACTTGTGGTCTCTCAAAGATAAATAAACATTTAAAAAATGTACCTTAAAGCCAACTCACTAGGTTTCTATTTGAGTAGTAAGCATCCGACCCCGTAGTCCCTTAAGCCCTGGCTATTCATGCTAGGCCCTGAGGAAGGCCCCCTCAGGTCAGCCAGCCAGCTGCAGCAACAGAGCCCCACAGAGCCCTTGCTGGAGCCTCTACCCTGTCCTACAATGGAGGAGCAGAGGCAGCAGCACCACCACGGGCCAGGTGGGGAAGGGGAGGCTCAGGGAAGGTCGGTGCCTTAGCTGATGCCAACCAGATATAGAGGAGTGAGCTGGGACTCAAACCCATGCCCTAAGACACCTGGTTCAGTGCTCATTCACGAAGCAGAAACCCACCCCTAAGCTCAGCAGCCTTAGTCTATTTGGGAAGACAAAATAACAGCAAAACCATGGAAGGACAGCCCCCTGTCTAGACAGTAGAAGTGCTGTGTAAGTAGGGAAGCCACAGACGCGACGGGTCAAGCGACAGCAGGCAGTGGGGCGTGTGTGGGACCCGAAAGAAAGTGCTGCCCAGCGGGATGAGATAGGAGGGGGCAGGGAGGGTAATGTAGGCAGAACCACAGGAGAAAGAGCATCCCCAGCACAGTGACCCAGGGCTCCAGCAGGGAGCACCGGGCAAGGCAGGAAAGGGGGCAGTGGGTGGAGGGCTCATCGACACAGAATGCACAGTGGAGGGAGCAGAGGAAGCCGCTGGACCCAGAGGAGGCTGGGTTCAAATGTCAGCACTGCTCCTTATCACCCATGCAACCTTGGGCAAGCCACTTGACTTCCATTAGCCTCAATTTCCTTCTCAGAAGATGATGACGATGATAAAAACCCACTGTGCTTGCTGTTGAGGAGAGGATTACAGGAGTGGCCAGCATAGGAACTGGCACGGGCCTGGCCATCAATCAATGGTGGCTGCTCTCTTCCCTGAACAGGTCTTTGCCTCATGGAACAAGGTCTTAAGAACAAAGACCCAGTTGAAAAACGGGTTTCCACAAGGACCGCAGGCAAAGCTCTCGCTCTCTGGCTAAGATGTGGTGCTTACAGCCTGATTCCACAATCTAATTACCAGGAGGAATGAAGCCAAACAACGCCACTCGGGCCTTCTTTAGCCTCCCTTCCTGAAGCACAACCTCCCCTCTGCTCTAGTCCCTCTGCTCCCCAGACTCGTCTCTCCCCTCCAGCTGTGCTCAGGCAAGGGGTAGTATGAGGTAAGCACCAAGCGCAGAAAGTCCCTGATGGTGGGCCTTTGGCTACACAATGTCATTCCTGACACACTCGCTTTCTAAAACCAGGCCCGACTCAGCCAAGCCACACGTTATCCTCAACCTGCACCGGCCAGCTGGGCTCCAGAAGGCTCTTGAGCCTGCCCGTGTAACCAGTGAGCAAAGGGAAAGCTCCTGAAAACATTAGTCGTAGTCCCTAGCAATAAGCACCACTGTGGTATAAATGGGGCTTTCAACACCCTTTCACGCTCCTGAACTACCTGGATTGGGTCGCTACCCTGGGAGGTGATCAAGGCAGCTACAACTCATTTGCCAGGGAAGGAATCTGAGGCTCAAGGGGGAAGAACAATTTGCCCAAGGTTAACCGCACAGCTCAGAAGTGGCAGAGCTGAGACTGGAACGCGGGAGCCTGGATCCCTGGTGCTGCTGCCCATCAGTTCACCCTGCCTGCAGAGATGTTCAACCCAGGGTTCCGTGTGACACAGAAAACCTGAAATCAACCTGGATGAAAGCACAGCATATCTGCACGTGAGACTACCACGCTGTCGTTAACAGTGACTTTGCACGAAGGGCAGCTATGTGGGGAAGAGTTTATGTTTAAAACATTCACAACATAAAGCTGTCTGTACAGGAAAAATCTCAAATCAGAAAAATAATATGTCTGCAACAAGGGAACCTCAAAATATAGTCCTCCTCAGTGTGGTGCAATTACAAGTAATTCATATCCTTTACTTCCTGCTTTCCTCCCCCCCCACCCCACCCCCAACTTTCCGTCAAATAATCATGCGTTAGCTTCAGTACGTTAAAAAAACGTTTTAAAGTTTGTGCTTCAGCATTCCCCTTTTGGCATTCAAGAGAGCCAGTTTATCAGGCAGTCTTGAAAGTCAGTGCTGGTGGCCCCTGGCACTCTTTAGGCTAAGGGCACCAGCTTACATTCTCCCTTCTGACCTTACAGGCGGGGAGCAGCAGCCCCACCAAAGCGCAGCCTCTTCACTGGACAAATCAGCATAGCTGCCCTGGTCTCACTTTACTGACAGGGATCCTGGGGTTCAGAGGGTCAGGCACAGAGCCAGACTCACACCCAGCACTGGCACCTCCCCAGCCAGTGCCCTTCCTTCTGCGTGAGAAGTCGAAGGAACCAAACAGCATCATGACTCGTTTCTGAAAGAAGAAAGTCCCACTACCCTTTTTCATGTGTGGTGAGGACAGGAAGCTAAGGTGAGAAGTAGGAGTTTGTACAAAGACAGTGGTGACTAATGAGGGGTCCACCCAACCCATACAGCCCTCTGCAAAGATAGCCCCAGCCCCAGCAGGGGATTCTGGCCCTCAGGCACAGAACACAAGAGAACCCAGATTTTGGACGGCAGGCAGTACCAGGGTGAAAGACTTTTCCAACCGACATGGTCACGTAGCCATTCTCCTTGAAGTACTGGGGGATGGTAGAGAAGTTTCCAGCATGTACCCTCCAGTAGGAATTGAAGTCATACAGGCGGGTGGTGTCTGGTCTCCTCCCAGTGAGGAAGGATACACGGCTCGGAGCACACACTGCTTGCTGTAAGGGAGCAGAAGCAGAGGAAAATGTCCTCAGAGGAAAACAGTCTGGATGCTAAAAGGTAACCAGGCAACCTCAAGAGTCCTCAGTAAACAGCTTGGCAGCTGAGTCATGCAGATCTCAAAGCCAACCAGTGGGATCTGGGCCTCACCCAGATGCCAGGAATGTCTTCCCAGGAAGAGGCAGGGGAGGACTCAATCCCTCAAACCAGCAGATGATTGTGTCCTTTTGTGTGATGGAGCCTTACAGGTACACAGAGCAGGAAAGGGTCTTGAGGGCAGACCCATGAGGGGGCTCAGGGAGGAATGCCACCAAGGCAAGCTGCATGGTGCTTGCCCAAGTTTGGTCAGCAGACCGGAGAGCGGCATTCTGCAATGCCCCTTCCTTCTCAGCACCAGACAATCCTCTTTGGGCAAGCAAGCTGGGCAGGACCATCCCGAGCATGTTAGGGGATGGTCACCCTCTGCCAAGCTTGAAGGCACAAACTTCTTTGCCAGTGCACAACCAGGTTTTCTCTTTTGCCATTTTCCAGACTATGCTTCCCTCTAAAAAAGACATGCCTGGCACCATCAGTGCCACCTAAGCGTAGCTGAGAGGACCCCATCCCCCAACCCTCAGTGCACAAGGTACACATCCACACCTAGAGGTCCCCAGACATACCTGGGCAAAGGCATTCTGGAAGAGGAGGCTGCGGGATGCCAGCTGGTCAATGTTTGGGGACCTTATGGCCTTGTCCCCATAACAGCCCAGGGAGGGGCGCAGGTCATCCACAATGATTAGAAGGACATTCAGAGGACCTGCATGGGAGAGAGAAGCTTCAGTGAGATCACCTGCACTGACAGTGAACCCCCACCCATGGGGGGTGCTAAGGTACTGAATGGTCCTAGGCTGGCCCCTGCACCCTGGACAGCCCAGCCAACCAAGACAGGGAGGGGGCGATGAGGGCTGTGTCTCAGGGAGGGTGGGAGTGGGTGCACAGAAGCAGCCCCAGTCCTGGGTGGCAAGATTAGGCTCTGGGCATGGCCTCAAGCCTGGACGAAGTCGGGAGAGGAAGGGAGGGAGGGAGGGAAGGATAGACGAAAGGAAAGAAGAATTTAGGGAGGGAGGGAAGGATGGATGGAGGGAGGAAAGGATGGAGGGAGGGAGGAAAGGATGGAGGGAGGGAGGAAAGGATGGAGGGAGGGAGGGACAGAGAGAGGGAGGAAAGTAAGTTTGGATGTTAGAAAGAATAGCAGATGGGACGGAGACAGGAAGTTAAGGACCGGTGTAGGCAGGAAAGGAGATACGGAACCCGAAATCTGAGCGAGAGCCAAGGCTGCACCTGTGGTCGAGTTGCTGGGCGCCGCAGACTCAAGGGAGGCGCAGACGGAGGCCAGGACCAGGCCAAGCCAAAGCAGACACTGGCCGGCCGGCGGCATTTCTGTCCCGCCGCGGCCACTCCGGGCCGATGGTGACAGGCTGCGGCGGATGGGCCCGCCGCTAGCCCAGCGTCACCTGAGCGATCTGCGCGAAGTGGCCGCGGCCGGCCCCACAGGCCCTGGAGCCGGCCCGGATGCTAGTGCGCCTGCGTACCTCGTATCCCGCCCCGCCCCTCGGGGGCGGGGCTTAGTGCTGCGCCAGGCCCCTGCGCGAGATCCCGGCCATAGGGGGCGGGGCCGTCGTTCGAGCACAGAGCCAGCACAGCCCAGCTGCCCCGCCCGCTTGGCAGACCAGCCAAGCCGCGGGTTACTCCCTTGCTGGGGAGCTATGCCGGAATCCTTCCAGGTGTGTCCAAAGTTTTGCGATGCAACCCCTGTCCTTAACCAGCAGTTTTCTGCCTCTTTGCCTTTGCTCCTGTTATGCCTTCCACCTGGAAGCTCTTCCCTTCCGTCATCACTCCATAAAAGTCACACTTCCTTGCAGACCAGCCCAATGACATTCTCCTTCAATGCAGCTCTTTGAGAAGCTGCCTTCCTCCATCTGAAAGGTCCCCCCGTTTATGCATTTGTTCAACAGATACTAAGTATCGCAGATACGTATACCAAGCACTGTTGGCGGCTCGGGAGTTCAAAGTGCCTGCCCTGGTGGGGCTTGCATACCTTAAATAACCAAATAAACAAAGAACGCCAGTGGGCACACACGGTCTGGACAAATATAAGGCCAGGTGGATTTGCATGTTATTGTTGATAGGGTGGTCAGGCAAAGCCTCATTAGTATTCATTGATAGCTGCAGTGGACATGGTGAAGGTGAGATAGCATTGCACATGTGTGACTACATTAGGATGTATCTATGAGTCCATCTTGTTAATACACACTTAGAGGCATTCTCCCACTGGTCGTGGAAAAGCCATATTGTAACTGTCCCTGGAGAGGGCCATGTGGCAGGGAACTCTGGATGGCCTTTAGGACCTAAGGGTGGTCTCCAGCCAACAGCTAGTAAGAAGCTGAAAACTTGGCCCTAGAACCACAATGAAATGGATTCGGCCAACAACCACATGAGCCTGATCAAGGACTCTGAATTCCAGAAGGGACTGCAGCCAGGGTATGTGATGGGTACCCAATTCTCTGCAGAAAGATGGCCTCTCTGTCCTCAATCTAGCTATGGACATAAGCAAAGAAAAGACCAGTGGAGAAGGGGGTCCCTTCAATGTTCCAACAAAGCCCAAGAGGTCACAGACATGGCTGAGATTGAACTTGCAGGGCAAATGGAGCGGTGTGAAGGATGAAATGCAGAAGTAGAGTGAGATGATGATGGACGAGAAGTGAGAGCAAAGCCGAAGACTGAATTTTTGGCCACAAAGTCCAATTTAAGGAACACAAAGCAGATATTTTTCCAAAGTACTTACACACCCCAGCAGACCAGAATATGAAATGCCCTCCTAAATATCAAGGACATTCACACAGTAGCTTCAGCTCACTGAGAAGTATTTAGGGGAGTAGCCTGGTTTCACTAAAGACTAAAATATTTAGCTGAGAGCATCACAAAAACAGGTCTCCAATGTCTCAAGACAGGCGCCACTTTGTAGCTCAGTGCCTGCATGAGATTTAATAGAGGCATCCAAAGAAAAAAACCCTAATCTTTCTACATACAGTATATACATAAGCAAGTATTAATTAAGTTTCTGGATTTTTTTTTTAATTTTTTAAGTTTATTTATTTATTTCTGAGAGAGAGAGCACGAGTGAGGGAGGGCCTGAGAGAAAGTGGAAGAGAGAAAATCCCAAGCAGGCTCCATGCCATCAGCACAGAGCCCGATGCAGGGCTCGAACCCATGAAATCATGACCTGAGCTGAAATCAAGAGTCAGAGGCTTAACCGACTAAGCCACCTGGGTGCCCTAAGTTTCTGGAATGTTAAAGAAAACATGATTGGTTCCACCTGCAGTTTAAGTTAATGAACCAGACACATACGTTTATTGTCTTTTATGGGTTGTGTTCATCCAAAAGCCAACTCTAAAACAGAGTGAAGTGTGCAGTGAGTGCCTTTGGGAGACATACCTGTGGAAAGGATGAGAAGGGAGCAAGAGTGGAAGGAGGCAGCAGCTGAGCTGTGATTCAGGCCCCGGCTAACCCCATGGGGGTTAGGCCAATATGGCCAGATATTTCTACATCACCTTGATAAGTCATTGAATGCAGATATACCCTGGGAGGGGTCCGAACTTGGGCAAGGTGGCCCTGTGCAGCTGAGGCAGGCCCTGAAGGGGTGGACAGCCCCAAAGGAGGTGCCCTCTCAGCAACTGGGGCAAGAAGGCCATCACTGAAAGGGGGTTTAGGTGACACATCCCTCTGTTCACCACACCTCTTCCTCCCTTTAAAATAATCATGAAGGAACAAAAACAATATAACCTGACGGCAATAAAGAATGGAAAAGGATGCTCAAATTCATTAGTTATTACAGAAACGTAAATCGAAACCGCAAAGAAGTAGCACTTCACACCCACTAAGATGACCATTATCAAAAACTTTTAAAATCACAAGCGTTGGTGAAGATGTGGAGAAAAATAGGAAAACCTGGACATCGTTGGTGGCAATGTAAAATGAGTCAGCTGCTGTGGAAATAGTTTTGCAGTTCTGTAAGAAGTTGAAAATAGAAGTATCATGTGACTCGGCAGTTCTACTCTTAGATATATACCCAGAAGATTTGAACACTGGTGCTCCAACAAGTGTTTGTACATGCGTGTTCATCACAGCACTATTCACAATAGCCAAACTGGCTGAAATGTCTGTCGCCAGATAAAGGGATTGTGGTCTAGCCACACGATGGGCTATTATGCATCCATAAAGAAGAAAGGGAGTCCTGATGCGTGCTGCAGTATGGAGGACTCTTGAAAGCATCATGCCAATGGAAAGAAGCCAGACACAAAAGGTCACATATGGTATAATTCTGTTTAGAGAAAGTATTCGAATAGGTACCTCTACAGAGAGAACACCAATTGATGGTTGCCAGGTGTTAGAGGAGGGGATGGAGAGCAAGTGCTGAACATGTACAGGGTCTCCTTTGAGAGTGCTGAAAATGTTCTGGAACTGATTGTACTGGCGCTGATTGTACAACACCGTGAACGCACTAAATGCCACTGAATAAGTCCTGGGGCCACAGAGCTGCGAGTCAACCTCATTCTTAAGCATAACCAGACAACAAAGAAAAGCTAAATATTTGAGGATGGTGTACAAGATGACAGAGAAGTATCATGAAAAAGAAATAGCAAAGCTGGCCCTATAGGAAAGAGATGACTAAGGGACAGGGAAGAACAAGTTAAAAAGGAAAAACAAAAAGACCTTTTATTGGGGCACATGGCTTGCTCAGTTGGTAGAGCATGAGACTCTTGATCTCAGGGTCATGAGTTTGAACCCCACGCTGGGTGTAGAAATAACCTAAAAAAAAAAAAAAAAAAAAAAAACCAAAAACACAAAATCTTAGGGGCACCTGGGTGGCTCAGTCGCTTAAGCGTCTGACTTTGGCTCAGGTCACGATCTCACGGTTCATGAGTTCGAGCCCCGCTCTGGGCTCTGTGCTGACAGCTCAGTGCCTGGAGCCTATTTCAGATTCTGTGTCTCCATCTCTCTCTGCCCCTCCCCTGCTCGCTCGCTCTCTCTCAAAAAAAAAAAAAAAAAAACATTAAAAAAACTTAAAAAAATACCTTTTATTAATATCCTCAGAGAGACTTGATATTGAATATATAGAACAAAAACAGTTTGGTATAAAAACAGTACTATAAAACGTGAAGGATCACTTGAAATTAAAACTACAATTGCAAAATTAAAAATTCAGTGAAAGAACCAAGTTGAGAGGAACTTAAAATATATAGAACAGGGGCACCTGGGTAGCTCAGTCGGTTAAGCCTCCGACTTCAGCTCAGGTCATGATCTTGCCGTCTGTGAGTTCAAGCCCCACGTCAAGCTCTGTGCTGACAGCTCAGAGCCTGGAGCCTGCTTCGGATTCTGTGTCCCCCTCTTTGTCTACCCCTCCCCTGCTTGTGCTTGCTCTCTCTCTCTCTCTCTCTCAAAAATCAATAAACATTAAAAAATAGAGAGAGAACAGAAGTACAGGAAAGGACGATACCAAGTGCTACCAAGAACATGGAGCACTTCAAACTCTCCTACTTGCTTGTAGCAGTGCTAATTGCTACAACTGCTTTGGAAAACCTGGTGGAAGTATTTCGTAAGGCTAAAGCTGAACGCGTGCCTGCCCTAGGAAGCAGCAATGCCACTCCGGTGCATATACTCAAAACGTGTGAGTGTACTCATGGCCACCAAAAGACACGTACAATTCCCGGTAGCATTATCTGTACCACAAGCTTAGTGGCTGTAAACAGCACCCATCTATTAACTTATAGTTTCCATAGGTTAGAAGTCCAGGTGCAGCTTAGCTGGGCCTTTTGCTCAGAGTTTCACAGGGCTGCAGTCAACATGTTGGCTGGGGCTGTGTTCTCATCTGAGGCTCTGGCTTCCCTTCCAGGCCCCTGCTGTTGCGAGAATTAAGTTCCTTGTGGATGTAGGACTGAGGTCCTGTTTGCTAGCTGGCCATCAGCCCTGGGCCACTCTCAGATCCTAGAGACTACTCACAGTTCCTTGCCAGATGACCCTCTCATAGGTGCTCTCACAACATGGTTGTCTACTTCTTTGAGGCCGGCGGGGAATTGCTCTAATTTCAGGGGAGGCTTGGCCCTCTTTTGAGAGGCTCATCTGATTAGGTCAGATCCACCCAGGATAATCTCCCTTCTGATTAACTCACAGCAACTGATTAGGGGTCTTAATTATATCTGCAAAATCCTTTCAGCTTTGCTATATTCTATTGTTTATAAGTAGTGAATTCTGCCCATACAAGGACCAAGGGGGGGATTATACAAGGACAGGTACACTACAGAAGTAGGAAGCTATATAATGAGGGCTATATAGACCTGTGGCTACCACAGAGGAACCCTGTCTTTCTTGAGCCTTAAGTCCATATCAGAAATCTTAATCTAGTCAATTCCACATTTTTCCAGTTACTTTGGGCTTTTCTTACTAATTACCAAATATCATTATCAGGCAATTCAGGATTTTCTCCTTCTTATGCCTAGGCTACCACCTAAATCCTGTGAGGCAGAGTTTCATGACATTTGGAAAGACAGCGAGCAAGCACATTTGATCCTTATCATTGGACCATGCCAGCCTCCACTGTGATGTGCAATCCCACCCAGCCCTGAGATAGCAGGCCTTCATGCCAGCTTTCAATGAGGCATTAGCCTAACCTGGTATGCAGTCCACACCACTTTCCACTGTGACATTCGTTGGAGGGTGCTTCTCTCTCTCTCTCTCTCTCTCTCTCTCTCTCACACACACACACACACACACACACACACACACACACACAAAAAAAATTTCCGTGCCCTTCTTAGGGAACAGGTATATTCAGCTGCTTTTCCATGCCACTTTAGGGCCACAGGAAGCTCGGTGAGGGGGGGGGTGCTGCCTCAGGCACTAATGCAGCTGAGCCATGCTGATCCAGTGTGAGGGGAATTCTAAGACTCAGTGCACTTTCCATAGTCCAGCAAGAGAACACAAGTCCCTTGCCCTTGGACTTCTACTGCATTCCCACTGTTGACCCTAACTCAGGGCTGAGGGCAGCACACATCGGTAAGTTGGTAAATACTACACAATACCTCACCACAGCCCAAGGGTGAGGATTCAGGGGAGAGTTCAAGGCTTAGTTTTCATTCTGGAGCCAGGACCATCAGGTGGGCCCTCTTTGAGGACAGGCCCCGCCCCTTCTACTTGCTGCTGTGTCCCCAGGACTAGCACTGCTCATTGGGTTTCAGAGGATGACTGGGATGAGAACCATGATCAGAATTACCTGGATGAGAAAGCAGAGCGGCCCAGGTTGTACTCAGCCCACCGCAAAGAGGGGCTGTCTCAACCCCACACAGAGTGGCGGGCAGGGCCCTGGTCTCCGTGGGCAGGTGAAATGGTTCTGAGGAGCCTGATGTGGGCTTTGACTGCCACCAAATACGCTGGGCACTGAGGGCCCCGTTCCTGGAAGTTGCTGTCTCTCGTGTGAGGCAGTTCTGGGGGTCTGCTCTCCAATGGCCTGGGCTGCCCTGAGGTCTGTGATGCAGTGGCAACATCCTGGCTCCTGGCTGGGGGCTCAAGGGGGTGAAAGTGAATTGGATCACAACCGGCATCTGATTCTGTTGAAGTAGAAGCCCCTTGGAGCATGCGGGGTAGAAGGGCTAGGCATCACGGCAGCCTTGACAGTTGCTGAGCTCCTACCCTGGGTCACGCTCTGTGCCAAGGACCATAAGGTGAGAGGATTCACAGTCCCATGTGCCTCTGGACATCTTGCAAGCAAGCTTTCCCTTCCCTCATCTTTGCTCCCCTCCTCTCCCCCTTCCCTCTCCTGTTTCTTTTAAAGCCCAGACTTTTCCATCTTGTTATTCACTGATCCCGCCAGCTCAGCAGGGGTTGGGTGGACAGGCCTGGCTTGTTGGGCTTGGAACAAGCAAACCTCCTGTTGTGGAGCCAGGAAGCAGAGCATTTCTAAAATCTTCCACCAGGTGTCTCCCGAGCGCCAGTGTTTGCTAGCAACGCTTCCTAGATGATTCATTTCCTCACAAGTATGCATTTTTCGTAGAGCATGAGCTTAAAACAAAATAAGTAAAACAGAAATGCCGAATCAGACCTTTGTAAGCATTGCTTTGTCACTGAGTTGAGGTATGACCGGTTCTTTTTCCGTTTGCGTTGCATTCATCGGGATGAGTTTACATTTGGTCACTCCCCTTCCTCCCTTTTCCCCGTTCCTCTTGGATTTAGGGAGGATTTCTGCTTATTCCCTCAGATCCAGTTTGACAAAGAACCTCAGGGAACAGAAACAATGACAGCTCTCTTGGAATAAAAAAAAGGACTCTTGGTAGAATGCTTTCTGAGCCAGGAGAGGCACTTCTGGTCGCTGGGTCTGCAGGCAAAGCCCAGATGTCACCGGGCGTTACCAGCTTGCACACTCAGGCTCTGACAAGCAGATGCTTCTTGCAAAGGGGAGCCCACAGCCAGGTTGCCAAGCTTCCATCACCCCCTGCACTTCTGAAGCAAAAGCCGGAGGACGAGTCAGAGTGGGAAACACTGTAAGGTTTGGTGCTATTCTTCCAGGGGCCCTTCTGCTGGTGCCCTTATGATGAAACACACCTCAGGCGTGAATAGATGCATCGATAGAAGGAACAGCTAAAGACGGCTTGAAATATGCCACCATCAAGGGATAAAAACAGGAGCATACAAGGAATCTTCGGAGTTGCACCCAATTACCATGTGCCTTGTTAGACAGATGCCCTCATGAAGTTAGTAGCTGACACCGAAAAAGGTAGTAAGAGCAATCTTGCTGGTTTGATGAGGAAAACCGGCCTTTGTTTGCTATGACACAAGGCCAAGTACTAAAAGGGATGTCCTGCTTTGCCAAGAATTTCAATTCTGTCTTTACCAAGACATGATGTCCCTCTATGCTACATGCAGCCATCTGCTTTTTACTTGAAGAAACGTGCCATTTGGGAAGCAGTGGCTGTTATCACTTGTGGAACTGGTGTGATGTGATATGTCTGTAACATCATTGCAAAGCCTGTCAATATGAGAAACTTCTCTAAGGGCCTGTAAGGGACCAATAAAAACACTGAGGGGTGGAAGGCATACCAAAGGGGGCTCTTGTTAAATGGCATGTGCCGTTCACATTTAAAGTTTTCAAAAGTCCTCAAAGTTGGGATGTCTCTCCATTGAGTCTTGGAGTCCAAGGGCAGCCTTTGAATCCTAGGCAGGAGCAAAGCCTCATAAGTCCCAGTCCTCCCCCTTGAGTGACAGTGTGTTGAGTGGCCATAAGATGGGACAGTTGAAAGAGCATGGGCTCTGCCATCAGACAGAGCTGCTTTCAATCCCAGGTCTGCAGCATGGACGTCGCCTGCTGCTAACCTTCCCTGGGTCTCCTGGAAGTAAGAACCCCACAGAGACCAGCTGGTGCCCCTCCTTGGCCTCCAGTAGGCACTCAGTGAACAGGGGTTGTGTGTAGCCCATGGAGTCCCAGATCCCTGCCTCCCCCGGCTCCAGCACCCCGGGGGCACAGCCGCAGTGATCACCGGCTCACCTGAGCCTCACACCGTGGCTTGTGAACTTCACAGAGATGCCAGCTGGGCCAGCGAAACATTTCCAGTTACAAAGCCACAGCCTGTGGCATGGGGTGGGGGGGCTTCAGTCTTCACTCAAGTGATGCCTGTCCGGATGCCAGATAGGCTCCAGGGAGCACATGTGGCGTTTCCCAAGTATGCCTTTCACGGTAGTAAGATCAGGGGGATCCTGGTTTTCCATTTCCTGTGTAACTGGTCTTCTACATCAACAAGCTGCTTAAAGAGTAAGTTCCCAGAGGGATGCGACGGTGGGATGGCAGTGGGGTGGCATCAGCACTTCTCATGCCATTGTCAGCTGGCGGGGGGTCAAGTCAAACAAAAGATGACAGCACCACTGTCTTGCTTCTCTTTCCTGTAACATCTTTGTGCACCAAATCCATTCCAGCCTTTTCAACTCATTAAGTCCTCACTGCGGCCCCAGGGACTGTGTGCTCTATATTAGCTCCAGTACACAGATGGTCAGACAGAGGTTTGGAGAAAGGGCATCACTGGCTCAAGGTCTCATAGCCAAAAGGGTTGGAACTTAAACCCTGGCCTCTTAGCCACAATGCCACACTGCCACAGACTGACCCAGGCCAGGGCCCTTGTCTGGGCTGCTGAATGAGCCTTGTACTATGAGGGTGAACACTGTATGTCCTCCCAGGCAACCAGAGTACATGGAGGGTCACTGAGGCACAGAAGCTGGGTGGGCAGGTAAGAGAGAGCTTCTAGATCTTGGGCTGGTAGAAAACCCTAATTTTGCTCAGGGAAAACATTCACTTAGGAATTCTGGGCCCAAATGAATTCTAATGATAATATCATTAGTCGCTGAGTATGCAGTGAGTGAGAACTATATGGCACTGCCTGAAGTTTACGTCCCAACCAGGGTGTGGGTTCTGGTACCCTCATTTTACATGAGGAGGAAATGGAGGTGAGCTAAGGTCACACAGTTTGTCAGTGACAAAGACTGACAAAGACAGGACTCCAGACCCGCTCTCTCACTTACTGCTTTGGTGAAGAGGAAGACAATGAACAAATGTGTGACCGCGAGGCACTCCCCTGCAGGAAGCACTCACAGCGAGCCAGGCCCCGTGCTGCCTGCCTCAGCCTCCAGGCTGCCTGGCCTCACCTAACCTCCTTGCCTCCTTAATGTTCACCTGTGTCAGCTGCAAGACATGAGATCACTAGTCAAGACACCCCCGGGTGAGGGGAAAATATCCAAAATCCTTCGAGAAAAAAATGGAGACGATGAACGAAAACAAGACCACTGCAGATCAGCCTCAACAAGCTGCTCTCTGGCATCTTTTCATCCTGTCCAGAGAGAACTGACAGGCTCCCCAGGCAGAGGCCTGTGCAAGAGTAACCAGCGCAGGCTGTGTGGCGTCCTCTCTGCCCCTCTCCTCCAGCCATGCTTCCCTATCGATGCTGGCAAAGAGCTGTAGAAGCAGCACTTGGGTGTCTGGGGCTGCCAAGCTGCTTTCGTCATCACCTTTCTCTCAAAATCACACCCCAGATCACACTACCCGAGTCATGCGAGTGGGCCCAGGCTCCGGGTGGCTGCACCGTGAGACTCACCTGAAGCAAGACTGCGGGCAGACTGTGTGTAACATAAACGACTAGTGTACGTAGTACATTCTTTTGCCAAGGGGCCTTCCTATGTTGAGCTCTGCGTTCATCCCATTTCCACCACGGGAAACTGTGCTGGGTATCAAATGAGATTTCTCATCATGGTACAGTACGGCAGGAGGTGAGGTATCCACCCATCCAGGTTGACCCAGGGAAGGCCTCAGTCCTGGGAAGGGCGTCCCTGGCGGCCGAAGGCTGGAGGAAGGACAAACATCCAGGAACTCTGGGCCTCTATAAATCCAACAAATGTTCCCTCTTACTGGTGTTAGTATCACATGTGCACCATGCCTCATCCAAAACCTTGGGCCAGATGAATTTCAGAATTCAGAAATGTGACAGAGCCAAGGGCCACTTATCAGTGACACCCTTGCAGGGTCTAGCAAACACATGGACATCACTTCAGGGAAACATGTGACTATTAACCCCAAGTGTTAATAATAAGGCACATAAAGAAAAAAATAAAGAAAATTCAGGATTCTCTAAATAGCTTCATGCCGTCCATTTTTGGTTTTACCACCAGAAGCGTTTAGGTCAAGCTTACAGAAACACTTCTGGTTACCAAAGCTTTATGGATGACAGAATCGTGGGTGGCAGATCTTGGACCTGTATTACCTGAGGCGGCAGGCTGACGTCGACTCCCACACAGCTGGGAAGAAGCTCCCAGATTTATGCATTCCCAGCACTGACATAGCCCTCAATTCTCAAACCCTGTCAGTACGCGTAGGTTCACAAAGCCTCTCCATTGGTCCCAGAGGCCGCCATACATCTTTGGTCAAAATGCACGCACGGCACCCGAGACCCCAACCAGGCCACATCCTGTTACAGAGTTTTCAGTATCTGCCCATCTCCCATCAGTAGGCTTCAAGATACAGGCCAGCAGTACCCCCCACATCCTTTCTTACTTAGCAAAGCCTACTTGGGAAGAGACACCTCTTCAACCACTATTAGTAGTAGAATGCTTTATGGTTTACAGACTGCGCTCACATGAATTACCTCATGTGATCCTCACCCTCAGGAGGTAACCTGGAAAATATTATCACTTCTTAGGGGTAGATTTTTATATTAGACCTGTCTTTCAGATGAGGAAATTGAGGTTCAGAGAGGTAAAGTGATTTGCTTGGGCTCACACTGTAGTAGTGGGGGTGCCACAGATCAATCCCAGGTTCGTAACCATAGAATAGACATTGGACTTCCTGCTATAATCCCCCTATGGAGGACAGGAGCCTGACCAGCCACATCTAGGTTGCTTTACACACGCACGGGCGCGCACACACGCACACACACACACACACACACACACACACACACACACACACTTCCCTCTACAGGCAATGAATGCCACTTCACAGCATATCAAAATATCTCAAACTCCTATGCCAAAAATTGTACAGTAGACCTGAATTGATGGTGCCGGGTTGGAGGTGCTCCACAAATGCATCTGCTCCAGTCAAGAACCTTCCTTCAGTTCCCTGCAGGTATCTGGCCCTTCCCAGCAGCCCTTCCCCCACTTCCAACCTAAGAAGCCCCTATCTGCCTTCAAGCCCCAGCCCCTCATCCTAAGTCAGTAGTTCCTTCCTATTCACATTGACTGCCTCTCATTCTGCCTCGTTTCAGGCTCCACAGCATACAGGTTTGCCTGGAAGTTGCCTCCTCTCAGCTCTGAGGAACACAGAGTGCACGCCTTCAAGGAACCTCTCGCAAGGTGGGTGTCTACTGGCTTAAATGTGCTTTGCCTCCCGATGTTCTGTCCCCAGATCTGCCTTCTCCCATCAGCCTATGTTTACACCAGTGCTAACAGACATGTGGTTAGCAAAGGCCCTTCCTACCTCAGCAGGTATCTGATGTACAAGAGGCCAAAGCACCTCCAACCAAGCCAGCCGCAGGGTGGAGCGTGGCTGCGCCTAAGCAAAGGCAGCTGGTGCCCTACATTGCTTAGCTTACACCCACTCCTCAGGTACTACTAGGTGTAGATTTATCCATTCAGTCAATGTGGGTTGCATAGCCTCAGGCACTGCGAGAGCCTGACCACACCAGTGGGATGCTGACCCTAGAATGATAATTCTTGCTCTGCAGCTCCCTGGTGGACTGGTAGACTGTCAGGTGGGCATCCGGTTTGAAGGAACACCCTGCCCAACCCTGCTTCCTCCCTCTCCTTCAGTGGGAGTTAGACCCCAATCAGTCTTTGGCATTCCTAACTCCCTCTTGGGGTCAGCTCCCTGAAGGACTTAATCTGACATTGTTGGTTCCAGAGTGGTCCAAAAAGCAGGTGGCAAGATGGGGTCTAGTATGGGATTACTCTTCTCCTACCCCACTGGCAATGACGACCCATCCTGGAGGACGGGTGGTGTGCAGATAACCCCAGGCACAAGGAGACAGTCGAGCCACTAAAACTTTCACACTAGAACTTTTTGCTGAGCTGGCAGGTGGAGAGTAATTTCCTGGCAGGTGAGAAGATCCAGTATGTGGAATGTATGAGAATGACAACTCTAAGGACGAAGGGAATGGATGGAGGTGACTTCTCTGCACTAGTGGCTTACAAGGGGATGAGAAGCTGCGGGTGATTAACAAGCTGAAAATGAAGGGGGAGCCCCAGAGTTTCCTTGGTAGCTTACAAAGTAGCCCCACTTCAGGCAGTGGCCAAAGGTCAAGCTCAGGATTTGATAGGAATGGCTGAACTTCAAAGATGGCTGAACACTCAGCTAAGGCAGGCCTGTCATGCCAACATCAGAAGCCCACTTGGGAACACCTGCATCCCTGACACAAGGAACAGGGAGGGACGTGTAGGGGAAGAGCTGGACTCCCCAGAGGTCTCTTAAACTTGAGTCTGTGGCAGCAGCCCACCCCTTCCCATAGTAAAGAGCTAGTACGTCCACCATAGCTCCGAGGGAGCAACACATTACCCAAGTCTTTCCCCAGAGGTGCCCTCCGTCCCAGGAGGCAGGGTGACCAACCGTCTTGATTTGCTACAGAACTCACCCTGCTCCAGCCAGAAGAGTTCCAGGAAAAGCAGGAAGAGATGGGCAGCCTACTGCCAGGTCCTCAACTAGAGTGAAGTCACCATGCCCAGCACAGGCAGGGCATACCAGGCCTGGTCAGGGAGGAAAGGCGGGAGAGGTAATTCTCCCGCCCCTCCCCCATCACGACTGCAGTAGAGGCCCTGGGGTAGCACCGAATGGCCAGAAGCCAGGGGCTCATGATCACAGACATCACTGACCAGGAGGTCTGATCCACAGCGTAGTGGAAGTGGAGGCCTTCCTAGCGATGTAATGGACAGGCAAGCAGCCAAGGTACAGCCTCAAGTGGATATTCAAAAGAGCAAGAATACACAGTAAGAAGCTGAGTGCAGCCACCCCAATAAACAAGTCATGATCTCTTGCCCCACTTCTGCCCTGAGCCAGTTCTGAGACCTACGGCTGAGACAGGGAAACTGAAGGACTCCATAAAAATCGGTTTTTTTGCTCCTTTTCCTGCTTTTATTCTTGGTAGGACCTGCACCCCTACTTTACACATGTCTCATAATGCAAATAATGATTTCTCTAGAGTAGATGACATCCAAGGAAGTACCAGGTGACAATGACCAGACGAAGCTGCCATATGCCTATTCTAGACCACTGGTGCTAGACATCTTGATGCCAAGGCCCCTGGCTCTAAGGAATGACACCTGGGCCCCCGCCTTTGTTCTAAAGGGTTCCTGGATTCCTGAGGGGACACATACACCAGGCCTCAATAAAAACCCCAGACCCCAGACAAAGACGAGACTCCCTCCTTTCTTCCCTTCCAGAGTCTCCCGAATACTCTGTCCTTGCACTTTCCCTATATCTTCAATACACTCTGCATTCACCTCCTGCTAGCTCGCGTTTGATTTCTATTCTGCGTGCAGCCAGAGACACTCCTGGCTAGTCCTGCAGGAACCCTCTGGGTCTTCAGAATTGGCCTGCTGGCATCAGAACCATGGACTAGGGAAGTGGCCAGGTCCCCAGGTAGAAGGACACCACAGCACCATGGCAAATAGATACTGGAATGATCCCCCAGCCCTTCCCAAAGGGACCTCTGGGTGAATGAACACTAGGAAACAGGATAACCACAGTTCAAGGCTGTTGGGCACAATGTCCAAGTTGACACTGATATGAGAGACTCAATAAACTCTGTCTCCAAATCTGCTTCAGGAGGACCCCCTATGCCAGACCTTCTGAAAAGAGAGTGTCATTGGGTCCAAGGTATGCTGGGCTACCCCTGAGCATCTGTCAGTTGGCCTTGAGTGGGGCAAGTCTGGAATCCGATATACTCCAGGATGAGGTGCAGAGCTTAGTGAAATGTCTTCTGAGGAACCTTTCAGAACATGGAAGAATACTTAATGTTAAGTGAAAAAAATACAAGACAAGATGGTAATACAGCATGAACTCAAAGGAGTAAAGAAAAAACACAGAGAAAGGTCTAGGGAAGTATGCCCAAATTATGAGCCTTCTTGCCTCCAGGTAATGCCAAAGAGCTCAGGAGTGATGGAAACATGGAAATGAGCATCTCCCCACCCCCCATTAAAGTTGATATAATAAGCTGTAACATAAATACAAGGGTGTAGAATTCCAGAAGTTCACAGCAACTCCCAAGGTTCCAACTGGGCTGTGCCACATTCTGTGTGCAGGCCCGAGACCTAACCAGCAACGTCAAAGTAGCCCACCCATGTCCGCAGGTACCCCACGGTGCAGCTTCTTCCCATGAACTTGGAGGGTCATTTAAACAAAACCAGAAGTAAGTGGTTTTCAGGCTGGACCACTTGACCTGGGCCATGTTGAGAGGGACACCGCCAACAAGAGTTGCCCAGGGGCAGAGGGGAAGCAGGGCTAGGGGAGTGTGCATCTTGGAAACAGGACAGATGAAGATCTGGAGATAAAAGGGGAGTGCTGGAGCAGAAGAAACAAGGCTATCTTTCCACAGCCACACAGCCGCCCTAGCGCTCGTCATGTGTGAGTCCAGGGCACGGAACTAAAGCCAAGCAGTAACCAAGAGAACTACAGAGGCAAGAATAGGAGCCTTTTCTCATGGGCAGAGTGCTGGGCACACCAGCGCCTCCTCTTGGGGGCTGCTTATCTCAGGTGGCAGGGCTGGGGGTGGATGGCAGCCCCCAGCAGGAAGCACCCTGGGCGCTCCCTGAACTTTGGGGTCACTTACAAAGTGTCCATGCGAATACTGAGTCCAAAGCAGGTCCGCAAAGAGAGGAGGAAAAAAGCCCAAGGGGTAGCAGGAAGAATCTGAAACACAAACAACCAAGGCCCAATTTAGTATCCAGACTTCAAAAAGGGCTCCCAATGTGACTCTTGATCTCAGGGTTGGGAATTCAAGCCCCAGGTTGGATGTGGAGCCTACTTAAAAAGATTTTATTTAAAAAGAAGCTCCCAGGGGCACCTGGGTGGTTCAGTCAGTTAAGCGTCCGACTTCGGCTCAGGTCATGATCTTGCAGTTTGTGAGTTTGAGACCAGCGTTGGGCTCTGTGCTGACGGCTCAGAGCCCGGAGCCTGCTTTGGATTCTGTGTCTCCTCCTCTCTCTGCCCCTCCCATGTTCATGCTCTGTGTCTCTCTGTCTCTGAATAATAAATAAATGTTAAATATTTTAAAAATAAATAAATAAAAATAAAAAGAAGCTCCCAGGGGGCACCTGGGTGGCTCAGTCAGTTAAGCGTCTGACTCTTTTGATTTTGGCTCATCTCACAGTTCGTGACATCAAGCCCCACCTCAGGCTCAGTGCTGACAGCACAGAGCCTGCTTGGGATTCTCTCTCTCTCTGCCCCTCCTGGGCTCATGCTTTCACTTTCTCTCACTCTTTCAAATAAACTTAAAAGTTTTTCACGAAAAAAGAGCTCCCCCAACTCACTACAAAAAACACAAGCAACTCAATATAAAGATGGGCAAAAGGCACTTCAGAGAGGAGGAACCAGACCTGCCAAGAAGTATGTGAGGGGGGCCAGGGGTTTGGCTAAAGCTGGTCCCAGACCAGTGGTGCCACAAAACACACAGCAGGAGCAAACTGGAAGCCTCCCTGGGCCTCAAAGGCAAAGAAGCATATGGGGTGAGGAGGAGGCAACATTCTCCACAGTGCAGTTTGCACCTCTTGGCAAGTAAAAGAATGGGTGACAGGGTCAGAGAAGGAGAGGAAGGGAGGAGGTGTATAGGGATCACACTGAGCATAAAGGATCAGCTAGGCAGGGGAATGTATGGGCCAAAGAGGATGGCAGAGCCAGAGTGATTAGCACCAAGAGTAACAGTGGTGGCCAGTTCCTAAGGGACAGCTGAAGCCAGGGGGCTGGGTGGACAGAGGTCACTGGAGAAAAGGATGAGAAACAGCAAAGACAAGTGCTCAGACTGGCCATGGGGGACAGGGAGTTCTGCACTGAGCAGGTGCCGTGGGCTCCAAAGGGGCGATGTCCTGGGGTTGCAGGCCCTGCAAAGGGCAATGGTGAAAACGGCAAGGACTTCCTAAAAGGAAGATGGGAGGAAATAAATAAAAAATTAAAAATAAAATAAAATAAATAAAATAAAAGGAAGATGGGGTGTATTACGGGGACAGAACCATGGTATGAAAAATAGTCTCCACAGCCCTGAGGCCAAAATCCCGGGAAGGTACCCTCTGTCCCTCACCTCATGACCAGCATTCCTGTTTCCTCCCACTTCTGCCAGGAAAAGAGATGGTGCTGCTACCGGAAGAGAAAGCAGTCCTCCTGTTTCTTGTAAATGTTTTTTCATTTAGAGAGAGAGAGAGAGAGAGAGAGAGAGAGAGAGAGAGCCTGAGCACAGTGGGGGAGGAGCAGAGAGAGAGGGAGAGAAAAAAAAAAACCCAAGTGGATTCTGTGCTCTCAGCACAGAGCCCTACACAGGGCTCAATCTCACGAACTGTGAGATCAAGACCTGAACAGAGATCAAGAGTCATACACAACCGACTGAGCCACCCAAGCACACCAGAAGCCCTCTCTGTTGATTTAATATTTACTAAGCAACTACTGTATCCCAAGTACCTGGGCTACAGAAATGAGTAAGACACAGTCCTGGCCTTCAAGGAACTCAGTGCCCCTGAGAGGACCACAGACTCTGGGAGAGCAGTTACAACACTGGGAAATAAGAGCCCAGTGAAAGAAGGGAGGGAGGGAGGTATAGAGTGCTACCTGAACTAGCAGAGAAGAGTGACTGATGCTTGGACATGGGGAAGTATACGGGATGATGAAGTTGTGCCTGGAAGGAGGACAGGACCTGGCCAGAAGAGGTGAACATTCCACGCTGCAGGTTGTCTTGGTAGGGTATGTGTGCTCAGGGCACAGGGACTCCACAGCACAGTGACCAACAGGGTTGGGCTGTAAGGAGGGAGAGAGCTGGTGCCACTGGATGGCCCTCCCAGAGCTCCCAGGTGGTGGGGCGTAAAGAGGATAGAGCTCACCGGTGTTTTCAGTATGGGGTTGATGACGACAGATGTGCAGCTAAGAAACCGAAGTGAACTGACGGCATGTGTAGGACCCACTGGAGGAGGAAAGACAGGAGGCATCCAGGCCGGTGTGGGGGCTCAGGTAAAAAGCCCCAGACCTCAGACCTGAACTCAGGAAGTAGCAGTGGGGACAAGAAGAGGAGCATCTATTCTAATCAGGCATCTGGGAGGCAGGGACACCGGATTTGGTCACCAAGCAAATGCGGAAGGAGGGTGAGGGTAAGGGAACCCCAGGAACAAAGCAGGGCGACAGGGAGTGTGTTGAGTCCCTGACTGAGAGGTAGAGGGCAGGAAACAGCTCTGACAGGGCGGTTGACTCTGTCTGGCACATGTCAGGTCTGAGGGGCAGCAGGAAACAGAGTAGGAATTTTTTCTTCTCACCTGCAAAATACGTTCATATAAAGTCCGTCCCTCAGGCCCCCACTGGCCATCCCAGGGTGCCTGGGCGTTCAGCCCGGAGGTGCGGGATTCAACCTGCAGGTACCACCCTCTTCCCGCCTCCGTGCTCTCCGGGGTCCATTTTAAGGGTCACCTCAGGTCGCTGAGGACCCTGGGGCTGCCACTTTGTTGCCTACGAGTGCGGCGCGGACTGGACGCTTATAAAGGGCACTGCCTGGTCTGCGCCACTGAGATACCTTTGCTCAGCCCCGCGCGGTCCCCAAGGTCCAATATTCCGGCCTTGCCAGCTCCGCCCCGCTCCACCGTAGCTCCGCCCAAGCCACGCCCACTATCCCCCAGCTCCTCCTCCCATCTGTCCCACCTGTCCCGCGCTACTCAGACCCAGCTGCCCCTGCCAGCTATCCTACCAGTCCTACCCTCCTCCGCCCAAGTATCCTAACACTCCCGCCTACCTCCTCTAAAGCCCAGCCACGCTCCTCCCCAGCTCCAGCTCCCAGCTTTTCCCTCCACCCACCCACACTGTTACACCCCAGCTCCTCCTCCCAGCTTTCGCCCGCCTCGCCCTACTCCTCCCCAGCCGCGCCACGCTCCTCTCAGCAACCCGCCAGCCCCAGCCCGCTCCTCCCAAGCTGCTACTCAGCGCTTCCACCCAGCCCCGCCCAGCTCCGCCAGAGCCACGCCAGGCCCCAGCTCCTCCTCCCAACTTTCCCCTCCCCCAAGCCCTGCCCCGCCCCTCTGCCTCGAGCTTCCCACGCCCACGTCGTTCTGCTCAACCCCACCCCAGCCTGGCACCTTCCCACCTTCTCCTCCCAGCTTTCACCCAGCCCGACACCGCCCCCCGGCACCAGATACTTCTCCAACCTTTCCCCAGACCGGCCTCTCTCATCCCCAGCTCTCCCACCTACCTTGCCACCAGCCTCGTCCTCCTACTCCCCCACTTCTGCATTTCGAGCGTCCCCCAGCACGGCCCTGCTACTCCCCAGGTCCTCATCCCCAGGAGGTTCCCCAGCTCTTCCCATGGCTCCACCACCATATCCACCTCCCCAAAAATCTTCCCACTCCTCCCCCAGCTCCGCCCCGCCCCTCTCCGCCTGCTCCTCCCAGTTCCACCCCAGCTCCTTCTCCCCAGGGGTCCCACCGCTCCCCAGCCCCAGCTCCCAACTTCCTCCCAGCTCTCCCCCTCCTGCCCCAGCTCCGGCTACCCAAACAACTCATTTCTACCCCGCCCCTCTCCAGCTCCCCTTCTCAGCTCCGCTCTGCTCCTCCCTACCCCCACACCCATGGGTTCCCTGGCTCCTCCCCTGAACCCCCCCCAACACAGCTTTCTCTCAGCTCCGCCCCCTCCTGCCCCAGCTCCGCCTACCCAACCTCCTCAGTTCCACCCCGCCCCTCTCCAGCTCCGCTTCTCAACTCCGCTCAGCTCCTCCCAGGGCCCTCCCCCCAGGGGTCCCCAGCTCCTCTGACTCCATCCCTCACAGTTTCTCCCAGCTCCGCCTCCACTGCCCCAGCTCCATCCTGCCCCTGCTCCAGCTCCTCCTGTCAGCTCTGCCCTCCTCCCCAGTGGTCCCCCAGCTTCCCCTTTGGCTCCACCCCAAGCTCCCCCCTGCAACTCCCCCAGTTACACCTCTCCAGGCCCACCCTGCTCTTCCCACAGCTACTCCTCCGCAGCTTTCCCATCTCCGTCCTGCTCCTTCCCGCTCATTGCCCTAGGTCCTGCCCCAACTCTTTCCCACAACTGGCGCCAGCTTCTTCCACAGCCCTGTCTCACGGCTCCTCCTACCCCAGCTCCTAACCCACAGGTCCGCCCCCACCTACTCCTCCCCCAGCTCGGCCTCCCGCCGCCCCGCCCACAGCCCCACCCCCAGACCCGACTCGCCCCGCCCCTTCCCCCCACCGCCCCACCCCCATTTCTATCCTCCTTCCGGTTCCGCTCCAGCCGCCAGCCCCAGCTCCCTATCAAGCCTGATGGTCCCGCGCGCCTCCCGGCCCCTTGAGTCCAACGACGTCTCCTAGCGACCGGGGCCTGCGGGCCTATGTGCGTGTGTACGTAAGTGCGTGTCCACGTAACTGCTTGGCTGCGTGCCTACGGGCTTTCGCCCTGGCGTGCTGCGTACCTCCGTGTGCGTACGTAACTACGTGAGTACGAGCCGGCGTATGCCCCGCAAAAAAGGAGCGGCAGCGTCTGTGCGGGTGCGTCAGGTGAGGGGCTGCCGGCGCCCGGCACTTGTCAGCGGTCCCTGGTGTCGGGCCGCGGCGATGGCGGGACAGGCACGACGCGGACCGGGCGCTCTGTCCTCTCTCGGTGGGCCGCGTCGTCTCCTCGCCTGGGCGTGGGAGGCGGTCGTCCCGGCGCTGGTGGCCTCGCAGGGTCACGGGAAGCGGACGGTCCCGCCCGGTGGCCGCAGCCGAATCGGCTGAGCGCGCATGCGGTGGGCGGGGGCGGGGAGACCCGCCACGCACGAAGGGAGCCAGGAAGCCCGTGCGGCTGCGGCCTGCTCGACCCTCGGCGGGACGGTGCCTCTGGGCTGGGGGTTCCCGGACCAGAGGTCTGGAAGCAAGCGCAGAGCGGCCGCGGACACCCTTCCCTGTCCCCTCCTCCCGCCACCATCACATGCCCGCGACGTACGTGTGCGCGGAGAAACGCGACCATACCTTTGCACGGGCACCGGTCCGCAGTCATTCCCGCCCTCCCCGCCTCCCGCTGGGCCCTTAAGGGCCGCGACCTCACCGAGGCCGCCGGCTGTGCGGGGTTCAGCCTGTTGCCCCTGTCACTCCTCCCGGGGGGGGGGGGACTTCCAGGATTTGATTGAGGGGAACTGGACTGTAGGGCCCCAAAATCCTTCCCGTGTGACAGTGTGAGGGCCTGGTGTCCTCTTTCTCCTGTTGGATACGGGTCTGCTAGGCTGTGAGAACACGAGCCACTTACATGAAATGGTTTTCTCTGCTGCCGGCTGGGGCCTTATGTGGTTAGCAGAACCAACCCGTGAGTGAGGTGCAACGTGGAAGGCTGAGAAGTGAAGGAGGGGTGTCAGTCGCGTCAGGGCTGTCCGGCCGTGAGTTCCATGAAGATGGACAGGCACGGGGCAGGTCGCTGGTGCCTGCGGCAACCGGTGTGTTCATGGAGGAGGGCGGGCAGTGCGAGGGGAAGAAGTAGAGACTGTGAGTGTAGACCGCTGCTCCTGGGACCTCTGCTATGCAGAGGTTTAGACAAGTTGGCAGGTGCTGGAGACACGTGCGGGCTCAGGGGCTGGGTTGGGGGGGGGGGGGTCTTTGTCCCTGCAGTGAGGGGTGTGCAGGTGTGGCTTTCTGAAAGCGAGACCATCTACTCACAGGGGAGGGGAGTAGGGCTGCCTGAGCAAGAGCAGACGGAGTGAGGTTCTCCAGTGAAGGACTGTGCTTGGCCCAGAGCACAGCTGAGGGCAGGTGGCCGCGCAGCTCAGCCCCAGACAGAGGGAACGCAGGGGGTGTGGTGCCAGGGCGGCAGGACGGTGGGTTGGGAAAGGGGTGATCCCAGGGCCTTATCTTTGAGAGTAGATGTGTTCTCTTAAACGAGAGGAGGGGTTGAGGCCAGGTTTATGTCCTTCGAGAACTGGGAGGAGAGATGATCCAGATTCGGGGTGCTCCTGAGTGCAGCACAGTGCCCCAGGCCCTGTGATGAGGATGATAATGATGAGGGGCGGCCACTGTTTGTGGCTGTCCTGTTAGGTGCCACATGCCGGGCTAGGTGCCCCTGCACCTTGTCCCCGGTCCTTGCAGCCCCGATGGAGACTGGGGCTCCTTGAGGTGCCAGGACCCAGCTGAGGCTCGGGCCGGGGTCATGCTCCTCCCACTGCACAGCTCTGCCGTGCGCAAGGAGGAGGGACCCCCTCGTCCAGGTGCAAGGACAAGGGGTAGGTGCACTCAGGTCCCCTGCAATCATGGGCCGTCTCTCTATCCCTCGGCGCCTCCTTCTCAGCTATAGAGCAGGGTGACGAAGCGCTGCCTTACTGGGTTATGTGAGGATCGAATCCTGTGATGTGTTGATTGTGCCCACCCCAGTGCCTGGCATGGAGACGGTGTGTGCGCCCTGGTACCAGTTGTTCCTGCTCTGGTTCCTGGTTTCTCTAGGCCCGGGTCAGGGTCGGGGGGTGTCTGTTGATGGTGGAGAGCAGTGGGGCAGGAAGGGGTCAGAGGAGGGTGGTGCCCAAAGGGGTCGGGAGGAGACAGCTGCCAGGACCATGTGCGATCACAGGGCGCCCCCAGCGCTGAGCTGAGGTCGGATACCAAGGGTTTGCGCTCAGCAGCCCCAGGGTGGCGAAGCCCAGGATGTCCCTGTCTGTGCTGGGAGAGAGGTAGAGCCAGCTCACTGAGCCGTCCAACCGAGGGGCCCCTCGCCATCTGTGCTCTCCTGGGGCTCAGTGACCTCTGATGTAGAACTGACCACAGGCTGTCCTGGCCATGCCTTTCTCTAGCTATCCCCGCCCTCCTCTCTGAGGTCCCCAACGACTCCATGTGATGGACACATCATCCTGACCGCCGGTCCCTTCCTTTGTGCCTGTCAGCTGACCGTGTAGTGACAGAGGAGGAGGAGCCAAGGCTCTCTGTTCCCCCACCGTCCAGGTCAGTGGGGTGTCAGGGCACCCCCGGGGGACCCTGGGGAGAGGTCTTGCCCCCACGTCATGAGCTTGGAGCGCTGGGCACGATGCCTGTTGACCTTCGTGGTTCTGTGTCTCCGCAGGCCTGGTGAGGCCCAAGGCGCTCTGGGGAGATGAAGTTCGGCTGCCTCTCCTTCCGGCAGCCTTATGCAGGTTTTGTCTTAAACGGGGTCAAGACCCTGGAGACGCGTTGGCGTCCTCTGCTGAGCAGCCACCGGAACCGTACCATCGCCATCCACATTGCTCACAGGGACTGGGAAGACACCGCATGGAGGGAGCTGCTGGCGGAGAGGCTTGGAATGACCCCTGCTCAGATTCAGGCTTTGCTTCTGGAAGGGGAAAAGTATGGCCGTGGCGTGATCGCTGGCAAGTGATGAGAAGCCGCATGCTGCTGAGACACCCCCAAGGGCTACTCCCCAGGACCTTGCTCAGGAGTTTTGTGCCTTGTTCCCTTGTGTGAGCTGCTTGGTGTGGGGGCCGTGTTTTCTTTAAGCAGCACACCTTCGGCGGGGCAGCAGGGGGCCCTGGGACTGGGGATGGGGGGAGTTGCTGAGGTCCCAGGACTTCAGGTGAACCCTGCTTCCGCTCTGGGCCTCAGTGCCCGGTTCTGACCTGAGAGACAGGGACAGGTTCCAAGTGTGCATGTGACCTTCGCTCACGGTTGCGCATGTGTGCCCGCGTGTGTGCGTGCGACAGAGACCGTGGAGGCAGCACGGTGCACACAGTGGGTCGGGCAGACTCCAGACCCCGGGCTGTTGCCGGCCTTCCTGTGTGATGCCCCACCCCCACTGTCTCTGCATCCTGGGTGAGTCCCCTAAGCCCTCGGTGGGGGAGGTCCCACACGAGCACCTGCCACCTGCTGAAGTGCTCGGGGACCTGAGTGCCTGTTCCGCCCAGCATCTGGGGCCCTTCTGGTCTGACCTCTGCCTGTTGCCCTAAGCTCTCTGGCTGGGGCCAGCCCATTATTTGGGGGTGGTCGTTGAGGACGAGGCCCTCCGCTCTGTTTCGCTCCCTCCCTCGGCCTCACCCAGAACTCCCGAAGCAGACTTTGGCGTGTCGGGTATGCTCAGTCCGAGGGGCCCAGTGTACCCGGTGTCCCCTTGGGGAGACCCTCCTGGTCTCTGGTGGTTGTAACTTTGAATAATCATGTTCTCCAACAGGCGGGCCTTGGTTTCTGGAAGGAAAAACCATCGTGTGCTTCTCTTTGTGCTCAGGGCTTGTTGACATTGGGGAAACTGTACAGTGCCCAGAGGACTTAGCCCCTGATGAGGTTGTGGCGCTGGAGAATCAAGCTGTGCTGACCAGCCTGAAGCAGAAGTACCTCACCGTGCTTTCAAACCCCAGGTGGTTACTGGAGCCCATACCCAGGAAAGGCGGAAAGGATATCTTCCAGGTAGACATCCCAGAGCACCTGATGCCCTTGGGGCAGGACGCCTGGCGAGTGCGGAAGGTTACCGAGAAACCGGCTAAATCGTGACCCATCCACTGACCGTCATGCCGCAGACCTACAAGCCAGGTTCAGTCTGAATCGGCCCTGCCACTGTGTGCTGTTCGTGGAAACAGGTCTCTCCACTCAGATGCAGGGGACAGGGCGGCGGGACTTTCCTCGTGAGATGCCTATCTGGGCTCGCCGGCAGTCTCCAGGACTTCGACGTTCGGGATAAAGGGGAAGCGGCCAGTAAATGTCTTGGTGCCGCCACTACTTGAGTCCTTCTGATTTCCGGGTCGTACAAAGACATAGGTCTGAAGACGACCAGTTCGTGTTTCCTCCTCTCGTTGTTCTGCTCAGAACTCATAGGACGTTTGAACAGCATCCAGGGGACCTTGTGGGAAGGCTGGGAGCGGGCGCTAAAGGGGTGTGCAGGGGTGGCCAGCCACGGTGCCCCCGTTCACCATGACGACAGCATCAGACTGAGACACAGCATCCGTCTGTTCTTACAAATGACTCTTGCTCTGTTGTCAAAACGTCCCTTGGCCCATGAAGTATGCGTGTTCGACACATCCCACAGCTAGCTACTTCATGGCCAAAGGAAGGATCCTAAATACAGCACCGATGGGAAAATGATTAAGTCGTGTTGTGTATTCTGTGGGAAATCTTTTGTTGTCGTTGTGTGCTTTCTTAGCAAAGTTTCTGGTGGTCCTTACCGATGGGGAAGATGGGCTGTCCCTCCCCCACCCCCACCCCCAGGCATTGACTAGAATGGCCCGTCTCTTCTGAGCAACAAGAAAGTGGCCCCACGTCCCTTGGCAGATGGGGTGGCCCTGCTTTTAGGTGGGCCTCTTTGGCAGGCCCCTGGCTCTTGGGCTAGAAGCGCTCAGCTGCTGATCAGAAACTTCCCGGCATCACAGGGGCACCCGTGAGGAAAAGCCCTCCTGTTTCAAACACACGAATGATACGAGGTGACGCCCCCAAGGTCAGGAGTGAGGCGGTTCTGTCTCCTGACCCGCAGGCGAGGCTCAGGGGACCAGATCTTCCTGGGCTTGCCTCCTCCATGCTCCCTAGCCAGGTCCTTGGCCGAGGCTGCAAAAACGCTGCCGCTTCGAAGGACAGAGGACAGTAGGGGGCCAGAACCTGTCTCAGGCCAGGATTCCCAGCCTCCCCGGGCTTATCGCATAAGGTGTGTGTAGCATCATACGTGAGAAAGAACACAGATTCGCCGTTCTAGTCAGACTGTTTATTTACTCCCGCGGAGTTGTGTTTGTTTCCATTAAAGCCAAAAATAGATTGACGGTTACAGTGGTGAGTTTTTAGCTGTCGTCAGTGGCCTGTGAGCCTAGGGACCCGGATTTTCCTTGAAATGTTCACAGAGGGCACACTTGTAATCTGAGGAGCCCTCCTGCTCCTCGTTCTCACTGGGGGCCTCGTTTGGGGACATGACTGACAGGGCCGCCAGCAGGATGGAATAACAGGTGTTATACAGAGACATCACCGTACCATAGTCGGGGTAAACTGGGGGGCTGATGGGCAGTTCCCCTGCGTCATCCCTTCTGGCAGTAGCCAGGGGCGCAAACATCATGTTCCTGGAGGTGCCCTCCCCACTCAGGCCACCTGGCTCACTCGGGCCATGAGTTGCCATGGCGTACCCGGCTGCGCTGCTCAGAGACCAAATGCCAGAGAAGGCAAAGGACTGGCTGCCGCTGGGACCCTGAGCGTTTGGGGCTGCGCCGGGGACCGTCTTGTCGTCGTTGGCGGGTTCCTCGTGATGGATTCGTGGGGACTGTCTTGTTGCTGCCACCGGCTTCTTTCTCTTTGGAGTTGGTGCACTGGTGCCTAGCCAGGTGGTGGTGACTCTCAGGTCACTTTTCCTCTGAATGTTCCCGAGCAGGAGAGGCTTGTCTCTCTGAAAGTTGGCGTTGCGGTAAATCTGAAACGAGATGCGAGATTCATCATTTTAGTCATTCTGGGAGGGAAGATTTGTGTCTGCTGCCACCGAGACTGCCACCTCCTTTCCCTCTTCTCCCTCTCCCTCCCCCTTCCTCCTCCCCTTCTCCCCCATCCTCCCCCTTGCCTCCCTCTCCCTCCTCTTCCCCCCACAATCCCCTTCCACCTCTCTCCTTCCTCTTCTTCTCCCCCCCTCCGCCTCCTCCTCCCATTCCCCCTCCCCCCTTACCCCCCCACTCCCCGCCCCTGGATCCCCCCACCACCACTCCCTGCCTCTGGCCCCTCCCACAGCAGTCATAATGGTCTGGTTCTACTATGGAGAAAAGATCCTTTTAAGTTGTCTACAAGGCTCACTATGCCCTGGGACCTAACTAAACTCACTGAATAAAGACACATAAAGCCCAGTTGAAGGGATTCACATACCTATTTGACGTTACCTGGCCTCTGAATGTTTAGTCATACATGCACACTCCATCTAAGGGGGTTGTAGGTTAATAGGAAAGCCTAGACTTTCTCATCTCTCCATAATGTCTCTCGAGAAAGAAAGTTGTCCTCGGAAATTAAAACCTTTCAGTAGATCATTCATCTGGGATCCACTAGGAAGGTGCTGAAAAGACAGAAAACATGGGAAACCAAGGACTTTCTACTTACCAGCATTCTCTTATTCCTTGGGGACTGATTCCCCCAAGGGTTGGTTGTGCGTATTTTGCTGAAGCTGTACAGGTTCAGCAGGCGGATGAAAGTCTTCAAGCTGTCAGTTTCAAAGATTCTCTCCGCGCCTCTGCGGTGAAGAACCTCCCTCTGGAAAAGGTCTTTGTCGATGATCACGGTGTCCCCGGCATCGTTCCAGCGCACCGACGTGAAGGAGTTGTCCTCCAGGATCATCCAAAGCTTTCTTGGGAAGGAGAACCCAAGAATACTGTTGTTTTCTCCCACGTTGGCAGCGCCTTGGTTTGGGGCCTGTGGTTGTGGGTTGTCTTGGGGGCCTGGATCTTGGATCACTGCTTGGTCCCTATTCATCACCAAAATCTCCCCGGAATCCAAATTTGGATCCTGGGATGAACTAGATGGTAATTCTGGTGCTGGCTCTCCATCATCAGATGGGGCCAGCTTCCCTTTGGGTATCTCCTTAGCACTCTGACTAGCCATGGAGCTAGTCTAGACCAGGAGCACTTTTGCCATGAGAATGTCTCACTGACCTCTCAAGTCGCAAATGCCTTCGGTCAGTATGGGGATGCCCAATATATACCGTCCACAAAATTCTAGAATCTCGTAGTGAGGCAACCAGCTACCTAAGTCATCGCCTCTTTATTTGTCATGTGATGTCACAAAGGTGGCTCACAGCTGATCTGGCAAGGCAGCACTGGCCAAGTGTGGGGGAGGGGATGGGCACAGGGCCCCCAGCTTCTCTCTTTTCCAAAAGAATATGCAAACATCTGGTTTGAGTTCCCAGGAAGGGCTCCTGTCTGCAGCCAGGAACATTGTTTCATGGGACCAGGCCCTGGATGGGAAGAGAAACCATGATCCGAGGTCTACTCCCACTCCAGGGATGGGGGAGACCAGTTGCTGGTCTCTCAGATTTGATCAAGAGCCAGGCCCTGGTTAGTCCTGGCTTGGGCTGCCCCCAAGGCTGCCTGGGTCAGATGGACCCTTGGGGTCAGTACCTGTCAGAAGATGGCAATCCCTAGAGGACTTGGCCTAGTCTTACTTGGTAGCCCCCATTTATTCCTACCTGCCCTCCCCCCCCATACTTACTGCCTTGGTCTCTTCCAAAATTTCCTGCTGGTTACTTGGTACTGCTCAGAAAGGCCCCAACAAAAAGTCCTGCTTTCATGCCCCCTGTGTCAAGTGGTCCTCAGGGTAGGGTCTCAGTTAGGCCCCCTTTTATGCTGCCCCCACACAATTCCGTTTTTGGTCTCTTCCAACTGTTCCTGCTAGTTAGTTGGTCCTGCTCAGATAGGCCCCAACAAAGGGTCCTATTTTCTTGTCCCCTGGGTCAAGTTGTCCCCAGAGTAGGGTCTCATTTGTAGCGTCCTTTTCATTCCTGCCCCCCTCCAATTCCTGCTTTGATCTCTTCCAACTGTTCCTGCTGGTTAGTTGGTCCTGCTCAGATAGGCCCAAAGAATAAGTCATGTTTTCTTGCCCCCAGGTAAATTGTCCTCAGAGTTGGGTTTAAGTTCGTAGCCCACCTTGTTTCCTGCACCCCACACGCTTCCCTCCTTGGTCTCGTCCAACCACTCCTGTTGGTAAGTTTGTCCGGCTCATATAGGGCCCAACAAAGAGTCCTATTTTCTCTCCCCTAGGTCATGTTGTCCCCAGAGTAGGTTCTCATTTGTAGCCTCCCTTTGTATTCCTGCTCCCCCCATTCCTGCTTTGTTCTCTCCCAACACTTCCTGCTGTTTAGTTGGTCCTGCTCAGATAGGCCCCAAGAATAAGTCATGTTTTCTTGCCCCAAAGTAAGTTGTCCTCAGAGTTGGGTTTAAAGTGGTAGCACCCCTTTTATTCATGCACCACACACAATTCCCTCCTTGGTTTCTTCCAAAATTCTCCTTGTGGTTACTTGGTCCTGCTCAGATACGCCCAAAGAAAGAGTCTTGTTTTCTTGCCCCCTAGGTCAGGTTTTCCCCAGGGTAGGGTCTTACTTTGGCGCCCCCCCACCCCGCTTTACTCCTGCCCCCCCCCCCACTTCCTGCTTTGGTCTCTTCCAACTGTTCCGGGTGGATAGTTTGTCCTGCTTAGATAGGCCCCAACAAAAAGTGCTGTTTTCCTGCCCTCAAATCAAGTTGTCCTCAGAGTATGATTTCAGTTGGGAGTCCCCCTTTTACTACTGCCACCCCCCGACACACACGTCCTGATTTGGTGTCTTTCAACTGTTCCTACTCGTTAGATGTTCCTTCTCAGGCCCCAGCAATACTCCTGTTTTCTTGCCCCGAGTTCAAGTTGTCCTCAGAGTTGAGTTTCAGTTTGTATCCCCCCCCCCATTATTCCTGTTCCGCACATACTTCCCTCTTTGATCTGTTTCAACTGTTCCTGCTGGTTAGTTGGTCTTGCTCAGAGAGGCCCCACCAAGATTCCTGTTTTGTTTTGTTTTGTTTTGTTTTGTTTTGTTTTGTTTTGTTTTGTTTTGCTCCCTAGGTCAAGTTGTCCCCAGAGTAGGGTCTCAGATGGTAGCCTCCCCTTTTATTCCTGCCCGCCCACACTTTCTGGTTTGGTCTCTTCCAACTGTTCCTGCTGGTTACTTGTTCTACCTAGATAGGCCTCAACAAAAAGTCCTATTTTCCTGCGGCCTAGATCAAGTTGTCACCAGAGGAGGGTCCTAGTTGGTAGCCTCCTCTTTGATTTCTGCCCCCCACCCACACACACACTTTCTGCTTGGGTCTCTTCCAAATGTTCCTGCTTGTTAGTTGGTCTTGCTCAGATAGGCCCCAACAAAAAATCCTGTTTTTTTGCGCCCAGCACAAGTTGTCCTCTGAGTTGGGGCTCAGTCGGTAGTACCCCTTTTCTTCCAGCCCCCCACATACTTTCTGCTTTGGTCTCTTCCATCTGTTCTTGCTGGTTACTTGGTCCTGCTTATATGGCCCTCAACAAAGAGTCCTGTTTTCTTGCCTCCAGGTCAAGTTGTCCTCAGACTAGGGTTTCAGTTGGTACCCCCCTTTTATTCCTGCTTCTCCCCCCCACACACACACACACTTCCTGCTTTCGACTCTTCCTACTGTTCCTCCTGGTTAGTTGGTCCTGCTCAGATAGGCCCCAACAAAGAGTCATTTTCTTGCCACCAGCTCAAATTGTCCAGAGTTGCGTTTCAACTGTTAGCCCCACTTTTTTCCCTGACCCCAGCACTCTTCCAGGTTTGGTCTCTTCCAACTGTTACTGCGAGTTAGTTGGTCCTGCTCACATAGGTCCCACCAAGAGTATTGTTTGTTTTATTGCTCCCTAGGTCAAGCTGTCCCCAGAGTAGGGTCTCAGTTGTTAGCCCCCCTTTATTCCTACCCCACCCAATTCCCGCTTTGGTCTCTTCCAACGGTTCCTGCTGCTTAGTTGGTCCTGCTCAGGTAGGCCCCATCAAAGAGTCCTATTTTCTTGTCCCCTAAGTCAAGCTGTCCTCAGAGTAGGGTCTCAGATGATAGCCCCCCTTTTATTTCTGCCTCCTCCCACTTTCTGCTTTGGTCTCTTACAACTATTCCTGATGGTTCGTTGGTCCTACTCAGATGGGCCCCAGGAAAGAGTCCTCTTTTCTTGCCCCCGAGGCCCAGTTTCCCTCAGTGTAGGGTTTCCTTTGGGTGCCCCAGTTTTATTCCTCCTCCACCTAACACTTCCCTAGGTGGTCTCTTCAACTGCTCATGCTGGTTAGTTGATCCTTCTAAGATAGGCCCCAGGAAAGAGCCCTGTTTTCTTGCCCCCTAGGTCACATTGTCTTCAGAGAAGTATATCAGTAGGTAGCCCCCTTTTTATTCCTACCCCCTCCGCACACTTTCTGCTTAGCTGTCTAACACCTGTTCCTACTGGTGAGTTGGTCCTCCTCAGATAGTCCCTACAAAGTGTCCTAGTTTCTTGCCCCCAAGTCAAGTTGTCCTCGGAGTACGGTTTCAGTTGGTAGGCCCTCTTTTATTCCCTCTCCCACACTTCCCGCTTCTGTCCCTTCCACCTATCCCTGCTGCTTAGTTGGTCCTGCTCAGATACGCCCAACAAAGAGTCCTAATTACTTGCCCCCTAGGTCAAATTGTCCCCAGAGTAAGGTCTTAGTTGTTGGCGTCCCCTATTATTCCTGCACCCCCTACTTCCTGCTTTGGTCTCTTCCAACAGTTCCTGATGCTTACTTGGTCCTGCTCAGGTAGACCCCAATAAAGGCTCCTATTTTCTTGCCCCCTGGTCAATTTGTCCTCAAAGTAGGGTTTCAGTTGGCAGCCCCACTTTTATTCCTGCTGCCTCACCCACACAATTCCTGCTTTGGTCCCTTCCAACTGTTCCCTCTAGTTAGTTGGTCCTACTCAGACCCCCCCCCCAAATTCCTGTTTCCTTACCCCCAGGGCATGTTTTCCTCAGAGGTGTGTTTCCGTTGGTAGTCCCCCTTTTATTCCTGCCCCCCACACACTTCCCCCTTTGGTCTCTTCCAACTACTTTGGTAACTTGGTCCTGCTCAGATAGGCCCCAACAAAGAGTCCTGTTTTCTTGGCCCCAGGTTACATGGTCCTCAGAGTAGGGCCTTAGTTGGTAGCCCCACTTTAATGCTGCCACCCCACTTCAAGCTCTTGTCTTCTCCAACTGTTCCTGCTGATTAGTTGGGCCTTGTTAGATAGGCTGCAGCAAAGAGTCCGGTTTCCTTGCCCCCTAGGTCAAGTTGTCCTCAGAGTAGGGTCTCAGTTTGTAGGCCCCCTTTTATTCCTACCCCCTCTGCACACTTTCTGCTTAGCTGTCTAACAACTGTTCCTACTGGTGAGCTGGTCCTCCTCAGATAGTCCCAACAGAGTCCCGTTTTCTTGGCCCCAGGTTACATGGTCCTCAGAGTAGGGCCTTAGTTGGTAGCCCCACTTTAATGCTGCCACCCCGCTTCAAGCTCTTGTCTTCTCCAACTGTTCCTGCTGATTAGTTGGGCCTTGTTAGATAGGCTGCAGCAAAGAGTCCGGTTTCCTTGCCCCCTAGGTCAAGTTGTCCTCAGAGTAGGGTCTCAGTTTGTAGGCCCCCTTTTTATTCCTACCCCCTCTGCACACTTTCTGCTTAGCTGTCTAACAACTGTTCCTACTGGTGAGCTGGTCCTCCTCAGATAGTCCCAACAAAGAGTCCCATTTTCTTACCCCCATGTCAAGTTGTCTTCAGAGTAGCGTTTCAGTTCGTAGCCCCCCTTTTATTCTCTCTCCCCCACTTCCTGCTTTGGTCTCTTCCACCTATTCCTGCTGGTTAGTTGGTCTTGCTCAGATAGGGCCCAACAAAGAGTCCTCTTTACTTGCCCCCTAGGTCAAGTTGTCCCCAGAGTAAAGTCTTAGTTGTTAGCCCCCCCCCCCCTTTATTCCTGGGCCAACAGTTCTTGCTGGTTAGTTGGGCCTACTCAGGTAGGCCACAACAATCAGTCCTATTTTCATGTCCTTATGTCACGTTGTCCTCAAAGTAGGGTTTCTGTCGGTAGCCCCCTTTTTATTCCTGCCACCCCCTTACACACACTTCCTCATTTCTTCTCTCGTAATGGTTCCTGCTGGTGAGTTGGTCCTGCTCATGTAGACCCGAAACAAGAGTCCTGTTTTCTTGCCCCCTAGGTCAATTTGTCCTCAGAGTTGGGTCTCAGTTGGTTGCCTCCCTTTTTCTCCTGCCTCCCCACATCCTGCTTTGGTCTCTCACAACTGCTACTATTGGTTCATTGGTCCTGCTAAGATAGGCCCCAACAAAGAGTCCTGTTTTCATGCCCCCAGATCAAGTTATCCTCAGAGCAGGGTCTCAGTTGGTAGGCCCTCTTCTATACCTGCCCTCCCCACTTCCTGGTCTCTTCCAACTGCTCCTGCCGGTTAGTTGTTCCTGGTCATATAAGCCCCAACAAAGAGTTCTGTTTTCTTGCTCCAGGTCAAATGGTCCTCAGAGTAGGGTCTCAGTTGGTAGCCCCACTTTTATTGATGCCTCCCCTCACTTCCAGCTTTGATCTGCTCCAAAGGTTCCTGCTGGTTAGTTGGTCCTGTTCAGATAGACTCCAACAAAGAGTCTTGTTTTCTTGCCCCCATGTCAGTTTGTCCTCAGAGTAGGGTTTCAGCTGGTAGCCCCTTTTTATTCCTGCACCCCCTCACACACTTCCAGCTTTGGTCTCTTCCAACTGTTCCTGCTGGTTAGTTGGTCCTGCTCACATAGGCCCAAAAAAGAGTCCTGTTTTTTTCCCACTAGGTCAAGTTGATCTCACAGTAGGACCTCAGTTGGTAGACCCCCTTTTATTGCTTCCACCAAACACTTGCCGCATTGGTCTGTTCCAACTGTATCTGCTAGTTAGTTGGTTCTTCTCAGATGGGCCGCAACAAAGAGTCCATTTCTCAAGGCCCCTAGGTGAAGTTATCCTCAGAGTATGGTCTTAGTTGGTTGTACCCCTTCTATTCCTGCCTCCCCCCTCTGCCTGCTTTGGTATGTTCCAACTGTATCTGCTGGTTAGTTGGTTGTCTTCAGATAGGCCCCAAGAAAATGTCCTATTTTCTTGCCCTCTAGGTCAAGTTTTCTGCAGAGTAGGGTCTCAGTTTGTAGCTTCCCCATTTATTCCTGCCCCCCCCCCGCCCCCGCTTCCTCCTTTGGTTTAATCCAGTTTTTCCTGCTGCTTGGTTACTCCTGCTCAGATAGGCCCCCCAAAAGAGTCCTGTTTTCTTCTTGCCCCAGGTCAAGTTCCCCTCCGAGTAGGGTTTCAGTTTGTGCCCCCCCCCCTATTGTTTTCTCCCCCCACGCTTCCCGCTTTGGTCTCTTCCAGCTGGTCCTGCTGGTTAGTTGGTCCTGCTCAGGTAGGTCCCAACAAAGAGCCCTGTTTCTTGCCCCCAATGTCAACTTGTCTGAAGAACAGGTTCTCAGTTGGCAGCCTCCTTTTTTTCCTGCCCCCCAATCCTTCTTTGGTCTCTTCCAGCTGTTCCTGTTAGTTAGTTGGCCCTACTCAGATAGGCCGGAACCAATAGTCCTGTTTTCTTGTCCCCTATATCAAGTTGTCTTCAGAGTAGGGTCTCAGTCGGGGGCCCCCCTTTTATTCCTGCCCCTGCAATTCACACTTTGGCCTCTTCCAACTGTTCCTGTTAGTGAGTTGGTCCTGCTCAGATAGGCCCCAACAAAGAGCCCTGTTTTCTTGGCCCCAGGTTACATGGTCCTCAGAGTAGGGCCTTAGTTGGTAGCCCCACTTTAACGCTGCCACCCTGCTTCAAGCTTCTGTCTTCTCCAACTGTTCCTGCTGATTAGTTGGGCCTTGTTAGATAGGCCGCAGCAAAGAGTCCTGTTTCCTTGCCCCCTAGGTCTAGTTGTCCTCAGAGCATGGTCTCAGTTGGTAGCCTCCCCTTTTATTCCTAACCCTTCTGCACATGTTCTGCTTGGCTGTCTAACAACTGTTCCTACTGGTGAGCTGGCCCGCCTCAGATAGTCCCAACAAAGAGTCCTGTTTTCTTGATCAAGATCTGTTTTTCCAGATCAAGATGTCCTCAGAGTAGTGTTTCAGTTTGTAGCCCCCCTTTTATTCTCTCTCCCCCACTTCCCACTTTGATCTCTTCCAACTATTCCTGCTGGTTACTTGGTCTTGCTCAGATAGGGCCCAACAAAGAGTCCTCTTTACTTGCCCCCTAGGTCAAGTTGTCCCCAGAGTAAGGTCTTAGTTGTTAGCCCCCTTTTATTCCTGCGCCCCCTACTTCCTGCTTTGGTCTCTTCCAACAGTTCCTGCTGCTTAGTTGGTCCTGCTCAGATAGGCCCCAAAGAAGAGTCCTGTTTTCTTACTCCCTAGGTCGAGTTGTCCTCAGAGTAGGGTCTCAGTTGGTAGCCCTACTTTTATTCCCGCACCCCCCACATTTCCTGCATGGGTCTCTTCCAAATGTTCCTGCTGTTTAGGTGGTCCTGCTCACATAGGCCCCAACTTAGAGTCCTGATTTCTTGTCCCATAGGTCAAGTTGTCCTCAGAGTCGGGTCTCAGCTTTTAGCCCCCCTGTTATAACTGCCCCACCCCCACTTCCCGCTTGCTCTCTTCCAACTGTTCCTGCTGGTTAGCTGGTCCTGCTTAGATAGGCCCCAACCAAGAGTCCTGTTTTCTTGCCCCAGGACAAGTTGTCCTCAGAGTAAGTTCTCAGTTGGTAGTCCCCCTTTTATTCCTGCCCCTCCCTCACTTCTCGCTTTGGTCTCTTCCAACTGCTCCTGTTGGTTAGTTGTTCCTGGTCAGGTAGGCCCCCAACAAAGGGTCCTGTTTCCTTGCCTCCTGAGTCAAGTTGTCCTCAGAGTCGGGTCTCAGTTGGTTGCTCCCCTTTTATTCCCACCCCCCACACACTTCCCTATTTGGTCTCTTCTAACTGTTCCTTCTAGTTAGTTGGTCCTGCTCACCTATGTCCCAACACGGAGTCCTGTTTTCTTGCCCCCTAGGTTAAGTTGCCCTCAGAGTAGGGTCTCAGTTGGTAGCCCCCCCACCCATTCCTGCCCCCCGCCCCGCACTTCCTGCTTTGGTCTCGTCCAATTGTTCCTGCTGATGAGTACATCCTGCTCAGATAGGCCCCAACACAGAGTCCTGGTTTTTTGCCCCCAAGTCAAGTTGTCCTCAGAGTAGAGTTGCAGGCAGTAGCCCTGCCTTTATTCCTGCACATCCCAACTTCCCGCTTATGTCTGCTCCAAATGTCCCTGCTGGATCCTTGCTCTGCTTAGGCCCTAATGAAAAGTCCTGTTTTCTTGCTGCCTAGATGAAGCTGTCCCCAAGGTAGGGTCTCAGTTGGTAGCCCCCCCTTTATACTCGCAGCCTCACCCCACACATTTTGCTTTGGTCTTTTCCAAGTATTCCTGCTTGTTAGTTGGTTCTGCTCAGATAGGCCCCAACAAAAAGTCCTATATTCTTGCTCCCTGGTCAAGGAGTCCTCAGAGTAGGGTTTCAGAGGGTACCCCTCTTTTATTCCTGCCTCCTCACTTCCCACTTTGGTCTCTTCCAAATGTCCCTGCCGGTTAATTGTTCCTGCTCAGATAGGGCAAACAAAGAGTTATGTTTTCATGCCCCCTAGGTCAAGTTATCCTCAGAGTAGTGTCTGAGTTTGTACCCTCCTTTTATTCTTGTCCTCCCCCAATTCCCACTTTGATCTCTTCCAACAGTTCCTTCTGGTTAAGTGGACCTGCTCTGATAGGCCCCGACAAAGACTGATTTTCTTCCCCCAGGTCAATTTGTCCTCAGAGTTGGTTTTCAGTTTGTAGCCCCCCTTTCATTCCTGCCACCTCCACACACACACACACACACACACACACACACACACACACACACACTCACTTCCTGCTTTGGTCTCCTCCAAATGTTCCTGATGAGTTGGTTCTGCTCAGATAGGCACCACCAAGAGTCCTGTTTCCCTGCCCCCTATGTCAAATTGTCCTCAGAGTAGTGTCTCACTTGGTAGCACCCCTTTTATTCCTGCCCCTCCCCACTTCCCGCTTTGGTCTCTTGCAACTGTTCCTGCTGGTTAGTTGGTCCTGCTCAGATAGGCCCCAGCAAAGAGTCCTGTTGACTTGCCCCCAGGTCAAGCTGTTCCCAGAGTAGGGTCTCAGTTGTTAGCCCCCCTTTATTCCTACCCCACCCAATTCCCGCTTTGGTCTCTTCCAACTGTTCCTTTTGGTTAGATGGTCCGGCTCAGATAGCCCCCAAGAAAGAGTCCTATTTTCTTGCCCCAGGTCAAGGTGTCTTCAAAGTAGGGTTTCAGTGTTTAGTCCCCCTTTGTTCCCTTCCCCCTCTTCCCGCTGTGGTCTCCTCCAACTGTTCCTACTTCTTAGTTGGTCCTGCTCAGATAGACACGCACCAGTAGTCCTGGTTTCTTGCCACCGGGTCAAATTGTGTTCAGGATAGGGTCTCAGATGGTTGCCTTCCCTTTTATTCGTTTCCCCCACTTCCTGCATTGGTCTCTTCAAAATGTTAATGCTGGTTAGTTGCTCCGGCACAGATAGGCCCCAACAAAGAGTCCTTTTTTCTTGCCCCCAGGTTAAGTTCTACTCAGAGAATGGTTTCAGGTGGTTGCCCCCCTTTTATTCCTGCTGCCCCCCTCACAGTTCCTGCTTTGGTCTCTTCCTACTGGTCCTGCTGATTAGGTGTTCCTGCTCAGATAGGCCCCAACAAAGAGTCCTGTTCTCTTGCCCCCAGTTCAAGTTGCCCTCAGAGTAGTTTCTCAGTTGGTAGCCCCCCGTTTATTCCTACCCCCAACAAAGTTCCGCCTCGGTCTCTTCCACCTGCTCCTGCCGGCTAGTTGGTCCTCTTCAAATAGGCCACAACAATGAGTCCTTTTATCTTTCCCCCAGGTCAAGTTGTCCTCAGAGTAGGGTTCCAGTTGGTAGCCCCCGTTTTACTCCAGCCACCCCTCCCCAGCACACACTCCCATCTTTGGTCTCCACCAAATATTCCTGCTGGTTAGTTGGTCCTGCGCATTGAGGCCCGAGCAAAGAGTCCTGTTTTCTTGTCCTCTAGATCAAGTGGTCCTCAGAGTAGGATCCCAGTTGGTAGCCCCCCCCCACCCACTTTCTGCTTTGGTCTTTTCCAACTGTTCCATCTGGTTAGTTGGTCCTGCTCAGATAAGCCCCAAAACAAAGTCCTGTTTTCTTGCCCCCAAGTCACGTTGTCCTCAGAGTTGGTTTTCAGTTGTTAGCTCCCCTTTTATTCATGGTGGCCACACACTTCCCACTTTGGTCTCTTCCAACTGATCCTGCTGGTTAGTTGGTGCTGCTCACGTATGCCCTGATAACGCGTCCTGATTTCTTGCCCCTAGGTCACGTTGTCATCAGAGTAGGTCTCAGTTGGTAGCCCGCACGTTCCACACCTCCTCCTCAGGGGCACAGTTGTTCTCCAGGAGGACCACCCCCAAGACCAGCACCAGGAGGCTGGCCGTGGGTATGCCCTGCCTACTGCTTAGCATCCCATCACATATCAGGCCAAGGATGGTGACCAGGAAGAAGGAGTGGTCTCTGGGGTCCACTTCCTTCACGTCAACACCAAAGACTAGCTGCAGATACTCGCAGGCTTGGCGGAAGATCACGGAGACGTGGTCCTGGTCATCTTGGCTGACCGCCGCCAGCATCTCCGCCTGTGTGGTCGGTCGGCTGCTGAGTGCGATACCTGAGGAGCAGGAATGCCACCGGGTCAGCCAGCCTCAGGCTGAATGCGTCTGGGAGCGAGGGCTGGGCTCCTCCTGGGTCCCCTCTGCTGCTGGACCCCTCCTCATCGGGGCTGCTGGGGTCCTCATCGGACTGGCTCCACGGAGCACCTGCCATGTCAGCGGGGGAGGGGCAGGCACTCGGAAGGCTCAGACTGACTCTGTTGAGGGGCCCAGGCTCCCTCTGTCCTCCTTCTGCATCCTCGCCAAGAATGGCCACAGGACCCAGGCCCTGCCCTCTGCCCACTTGAGGTGTCCCAGCCGCCTCCCCCCGCCCACACACACACACACCCCGTGTCTGTGAGACTCCGCTGTGGAAGTCTGGCCCGACTTGTCCACCCAAATGCCCATCCTGCCCATGGCCCTTCACAGAAGGACGCGGGTGCCCAAACTCTGGCAGGTTCCTTCTGTGTGTCCTAGGGACCTGAGTCCTTCGGTCCTCCCCCCATGTCCCCACCTGGACTCCCTAGCCCGGCCCGTGCCCCTGCCCTTTCTGACCTGGGATCCTGTCCCTCACCCCAAGGTCCTCAGCTCCCTCAAACCCCCGAGGTACAGTTGAGTGGACGCAGCCTGCGGCTGCCCTCTCCAGAAACCCCGGGGCCTCAGCGGGGCCTGAGCGCCTCTACCCGGGGTGGGTGGGTGTAGTAGGCCCTACCGCTCTCCCTCAGGTCCAGACACCAGCTCCAGGAAGAGCCTGGGCCCGTCCCTCTGGGGCCCCGAGTCTACCACCCTTAGCCCCGCTGGGAGAAGGGCTCCGCCTGACCACCCTGCCGGGGTCTCTCGGGCTGCCGGCTGGACTGACCTGGATTCCGGGATGGGGGGCCGGCCGTGCTCCCTCACATGTCGACGTGCACGCCTTGCTGCCCGGCCGGGCCCCTTCTCTCTGCCGGCCCGAACCAGGCATCCCAGACCGAGGCCCCCACCTCTGTCACCATCCTTTCCGGGATCCTCACCTTGACTCTGACCGGCTCGGGCCGTGCCCCCGCCCTCTGCACAGCTGAGTCTGTGCGCCTCAGATCCAGGCTCTCACTCCCCGACTTCCTGGAGACAGAGGCAGGGAGCCCACCGCAGCCACTGTCCCCTCCCCGCTACATTGTGATCAGCTGCCCGGAAGGCATCGCACTGAACCGAGATCCCAGGCCAGCCTGGCTCGGGCAGGGCATCTCCACTGCAGGGCTCCCCCCCCGGAGCCCCACCGCCTCAGCCTTCTTTCATTTCTTCTGCTCCTCTTAGGGGACCTTTCCCTGCCTTCCCATGGGGACCGCAGCTGCTAGATAGTCACCTATGGGCGAGACGTGTCCTGCCTCTCCTAGTGTCCTCACTGCCAACACAGGGCCCTTCCGAGAGTGAGCAGAGCTCGGCGAATGTCCGGCCACAAATGTCCCAGTGAGCTGGGGACCTCTGCTCAGATCGAGTGTCTCCTCCTTTCTTGGAGACCCAACCAAAGGCAGGCACACATCTCTATGTCCCTTGTCCAGAATGACAGACGACAAGGGACGAGAAGCAAGAACGAACATCTTTTACTTCTCCATGTCCTGAAACCATCCGTTTACTGCCAAGGTCTTCACGTTTGCAAGACATCCCTGTCTGTGCCCAGCCCAGGCACCGCGATTCCCTTCTGGATCCCGAACGAGGACGGAAGGGTTCCCAGCTCGTTGCACCAAACGGCAAAACTCTGACTCTCGAACACCTGTGGCGTGGGTGCCACTCCCACGCTGAGCCCGAAGCTCACGAAACCTTCTATGACAAGGAACAACATCTGAAAACTTCCTCGAGGAAACAAAGATCGATTTCCGAGGCCACGTAGACAGAGAACAAGAACCCACCCAAACGTGCTCTTGGCCCCGCTTTCCCCCAAGCCGCCCTGGCCCTCCACTACTCACAACGCCCAGCGCCCGCTCTGCTCGCACTCGCAGGGGAGAAGTGGCCTGGCTTCGTGCCCCGCAGGAGAAGCTGCTCGACCCCAGGCGGGAACGGGCCCGGCTGCCCCTCGGGCTCAGGCCCGCTCTTCCTCATGGCTCACAGCCTCTTCGGACAGACACGGAGACCCCGGGCTGCCTGCTGTTGACCGCGAGGATGTGCTGCAGCACTTGCACGCCGCTGGTTTCTGCGTGGGCCCTGGGACCCCACAGGAACTCGTAGCGTGCGGGCTCGCTGCCGGGCACCTGCCGGTACTCCAGGTACCCTTCCTGCACCCAGACTTCGGTCAGCAGCTCCCTGGGCTCCCCATAGAATACGTGCTCCCTGCCGGCATACACCCCCATGACCCCCAGCGCTTCCCACACCGCCTCCTCAGGGGCACGGTCGTCCTCCAGGAGGATCACCCACAGGACCAGCACCAGGAGGCTGGTCTTGGGCATGCCGTCCCTACCACTCGGCGTCCCATCGCAGCTGAGGCCCAGGATGCTGACCAGGACGTAGGAGTGCTCGCGGGGGTCCACTTCCTTCACGTCGACTCCAAAGACCAGCTGCAGATACTCGCAGGCTCGGCGGAAGATCACGGGGAAGCGGTCCCGGTCATCTTGGCTGACCGCCGCCAGCATCTCCGCCCGTGTGGTCGGCTGCTTGGTGCGATACTTGAGGAGCAGAAGCAGCACCAGGCCGGCCACCTTCACGCGGAGCGCATCTGGGAGCGAGGCCTGGGCCCCTGCCGGGGCCCCCCAGGTGCTCGACCCCTCCTCATCGGGGCTGCTGGAGCCCTGGTGGGACTGGCTCCCCGGAGCGCCTGCCATGGCACTGGGGGAGGGGCAGGTGCTCCGAGGGCTCTGGGGAGGACTCGGGGACCGGGCAGCAGCAGATCCCTCCTCCAGGGGGACCAGAATGAGGACAGAGCAGGAGGAGGACAGGGAGGAAGAGGAGGAGGAGGAGGAGGAGGAGGGAGATGGGCCCCCCTCCTCCTCCTCCTCTGCTTTCTCCTCCTCCAACTCCACCTCCTCCCCTAACTCCACCTCCTCCCCTAACTCCACCTCCTCCTCCAACTCCTCTTCCTCCGACTCCACGTCCTCCACCTCAACCTCCACCTCCAACTCCTCCTCCTCCAACTCCTCTTCCTCCGACTCTACCTCCTCCACCTCCAACTCCACCTCCAACTCCTCCTCCTCCAACTCCTCTTCCTCCGACTCCACGTCCTCCACCTCCATCTCCACCTCCAACTCCTCCTCCTCCAACTCCTCTTCCTCCGACTCCACGTCCTCCACCTCCAACTCCACCTCCAACTCCTCCTCCTCCAACTCCTCTTCCTCCGACTCCACGTCCTCCACCTCAACCTCCACCTCCAACTCCACCTCCTCCACCTCCACCACCTCCACCTCCACCACCTCCACCTCCTCGTCCTCCGCCTCCCACAGCGGTACATCCCATGGCAGCGGGGCCTGTCTGGGCTCCTCCTCGGCCTTGCAGAGCTCACTCATCTGACACAGGGGCATGATGGTCGCCAGACCCTGAAGACAGAAGAGGGGTGGCTCCTCAGGGGGAGGCCCAGCCCACAGAGCCCGAGCTCCCAGGCCTGAGAGCGGGGCCGCGTGGGGGTTGGGGGCCGACGGGTCCCCTCTGGGGTGGGATGGGCGAGCCCCCGGCCCCACGCGCGGAGCACGCACCTCGCCTGGACAACCGACTGGCACGCGGCCGCGCCTCCTCTGCTCTGTGACCTCGGGACTCCTGCCTCAGACCAAGGCCTCAACTCCAGAGCTCTCCGAGCCCCTGGAAGACGGAGGGAGGGAGGGAGGGAGGGAGGGACGGAGGGAGCGAGGGAGGGAGGGGGCGCCTCAGGGTCTCAGGGTGGGGACAGACCGCGTGCACCGCCCCGGGCCCCCACCCCCCACTGCGGCCAGGAGATTCTGGCCAGGACTCTGGCCGCCACCCCACCCCGGGAGCCCCCACCCCATCCAGCCTGGACCTGCCCCTTCTGGGCCTCCGCTGACAGCCAGAGCGGACCCGAGCGGCAGGGCAGGCCTCCTGGGCCCTACGTGGGTGTCCTGGGCTGGGAGGCAGCGCCTCCTCTCTCCCCTGCACCCCGGCCAGGGCCCGGGATCCTGCCTCGGCTGACCGGGGTCCAGCCCCGCACACCCAGGCCCTCCCCTCGCCCGGCCCCACCGCGGGGGCGGCTTTCCGACGGCGGCCCCGGGGCTGGGGTCCAAGGGGCCTCCGGCCGTCCTCCCGCAGGGCTCTCCCGGGGAGCCCCGGGCCCGCTGCCTCCCACCAGAGCCCTCCCGGCCCGGCGAGGTCCGGGCCAAGGCGGCTGGCGTCGCACGAGGCGACCAAGTCCGGGGAGGCCCGGGGCCGATGGCAGGGGCTCACATGGGTTCCTTGGGGTCCCTCAGCCCTGTCCTCTCGTCCCCATCCGGACTCCCTGGGCGGCCTGGGCCTCGGGCTCTGCCGCCTGACGCCGGCTCCTCGCGCGCAACCAGCTCTCAGTCGGGCTGGGACCCAGAGCCCGAGGCCGCCCACGCCTCACGCCCTGGTCACAGTCGTCGTGGTCGCGCCACCCTGCGGCCTCCACCGCCGCCCCCACCGCCGGACTCATTCCCCTCTGGGTCCCGGCTCCCTCGCTCCTCCCTCTGGGCCTCACCTCGAAGCCCACGAGGCTCGGCGCCCTTCCCGCGCCTGAAGGGATGCCTGACGGGATTCCAGGCGCGGCCGGAAGACGCCGACGACGCCGAGGCCCCCTCGCCCCGCCCCGCCCCACCCCGCCCCGCCAGTCTCCTGAGACCCGGATGCGGAAGTCCAGACACCCCGCGGGCCCTTATTCCCACTAGGGGCTTCCCTAGGCTGCCGCTAGGGGTCGCCTTCCGGGCCGGGGCCACCGTTCTGGGGGTCGGAGTCCCTCCCTTGGTGTTCCCTCCGTGGCCTCCTGCACCCCGGGGATGGCCTGGGCGCGTGGCCGCTGACGAAGGGAACTCGTGCCCCTCAGATCGGGGTCCGAAGGTCTCTGGGACGCACCGCCCAGGCTCAGTGACGGGGCGCCCGCCACCTCTGGCCACCCGATGCAGGGGCTCCCCGGGCCTGCGGCACGGACTGACTTCGTAGCTCTGGGCTGGGGTGGACCTGGTCTCCTGACAGCACCTGGGCCCTCCTCCCCTCTGCCCGCCGGAGCGGCTGCTCCCGACCGACCGACAGCGGGTCCTCGGTTCTCCCCAGCTCACCCATCCGACCCCCACTCCCGGTCCGGGTGATCCGAGACCCGGATGCCCAAGTCCAGCCTCGCCCAGTGTCCCCATCCCTCCCGGGGGCCTGCGTGGACTGACTCTGTTGTGGGGTCCTGGCTCCTTTGCCTGCAGATCCCTCTGCTCCTCATTAGGAATCGCCCCAGGACACGGGCCCTGCCCTCTTCAGAACTGAGGTGTCCCAGTGCTCCCCCCGCCCCCTGCGCCTCCTCCGGTGTCTCTGAGACCCGGCTGCGGAAGTCTGGCCCGACTCTCCTCCGCGAGTCCCCATGCCTCCCAAGGGCCCTTCTCAGAAGGCGTGAGGTCTTGAACTTTGGGACGTCCCCTCTGCCCTGGGGACCTGAGTCACTCAGTCCTCCCTCTGACCCCCACCTGGACACCGTGGCCCCGTCCTGCGTCCCTGCCCTTTCCTGACCTAGGATCCTGTCCCTCACCCCAAGGTCCTCAGCTTCCTCAGATCCCCGAGGCACAGTTGAGTGGACGGGGCCTGCGGCCACCCTCTACAGGTAGCCCGGCACCGCGGCCCAGGCTGATCTCCTCTCCCCGGGGCGGGATGGGCCCTGCGGATCTCCATGAAGTCCCGACACCTGCTGCAGAAGAGCCTGGGCCCGTCCCCGCTATTATTCCTGCCACCCCGCCACACACACTTCCGACTTTTCTCTCTTCCAACCGTTCCTGCTGGTTACTTGGTCCTGCTCAGATAGGCCTGAACAAAGCCTCCTGTTTTCTTGCTCCTAGGACAAGTTGTCCTCAGAGGAGTGTCTCAGTTGGTAGCCCCCCTTCTATTCCTCCCCCCTCTCTTCTTGCTTTGGTCTCTTCTAGCTGTTCTTGCTGGTTGGTTGGTTCTGCTCCGACAGGGCCCCAACAAAGTGTTCTATTTTCTTGACCCCATGTCAAGTTGTCCTCAGAGTATTGTTGCAGTTGGTAGCCCCCCCCCCCCCGTTTATTCCTGTCCCACCGCCCCCCCCCACACACACACACAGTTCTTGCTTTGGTCTCTTCCAACTGTAATCACTGGTTTGTTGGTCATGCTCAGATATGTCACAACAAAGAGTTCTGTTGCCTTGTCCCCAACACAAGTTGTCCTCAGAGTAGGGACTCAGTTGGCAGCCCCCCTTTTACTCCTGCTCCCTCCCACTTACCGGTTTGGTCTCTTCCAACGATTCCTGATGTGTAGTTGGTCCTGCTCAACAGGCCCCTATAAAGAGTCCTGTTTTCTTGCCCCCTGGGTCAAGTTGTGTTCCGAGTAGGGTCTCAGTTACTAGGCCCCTTTCATTCCTACTCACCACACTTCCTGCTTTGGTCTCTTCCAACTCTTCCTGCTGGTTAGATGGTCCTACTCATACTGGCTCCAAAAGAGTCTTAATTTACTTGCCTGCTTTGTCATGTTGTTCTCAGAGTATGGTCTCAGCCGGTAGCCCCCCTTTTATTCCTGCCCCCCAATTCCTGCTTTGGCCTCTTCCAACTGTTCCCACTGGTTAGTTGGTCCTACTCAGATTGGCCCCCAAAGAGTCCCATTATCTTGCCGCCAGGTTAAGTTGTCCTCAGAATTGGGTCCCATTTGGCAGCCCCCCTCTTATCCCCCCCCCATTCCCGCTTGGCTCTCTTCCAAAGGCTCCTGCTGGTTATTTGCTCCTGCTCAGATAGGACCGAACAGTCTTGTTTTCTTACCATCTAGATCAAGTTGTCCCCAGAGTAGGGTCTTACTTGGTAGCCCCCCCTTTATTTTCCTGCCCTCCCACACTGTCTACTTTGGTCTCTTCCAACGGTTCCTGCTTGTTACTTGGTCCTGCTCAGATAGGGCCCAACAAAGAGTCCTATTTTCTTTCCCCCAGGTCAAGTGGTCATCAGAGTAGGGAGTCAGTTGGGGCCCCCCTCTTTTATTCCTATTGCCCACCCCACACTTCCTGCTTCGGTCTTTTCAACCTGTTCCTGCTGGTTAATTGGTCCTGCTCAGATAGGCCCCAACTACGAGTCCTATTTTTATTCCACTAGGTCAAGTTGACCTCAGAGTAGGATTTCAGGTGGTAGCCTAACCCCTTTTATTCCTGCCTCCCCCTTCCTGCTTTGGTCTCTTCCAACTGTTCCTATAGGTTAGTTTGTCCTGCTTGTATATGTCTCAACAAAGAATCCTATTTTCCTGCCCCTAGGACAAGTTGTCCTCATAGTTGTGTTTAATTTGGCACCCCCCTTTTGTACCTGCTGACCACCCCCCCCACACACACACACACACACACTTCCTGGTTTGGTCTCTTTCAACCACTCCTGCTGGTTAGTTGGTCCTGTTCAGATAAGGCCCAACAAATATTCCTGTTTCCTTGGCCCAGGTCAAGTTGTCCTCAGAGTTGGGTTTAAGTTTGTAGCCCCCCTTTTATTGCTTCCCCCCCTCCACACTTCTCACTTTGGTCTCTTTCATCTCTTCCTGCTGGTTAGTTGGCCCTGCTCAGATAGGCTGCACCATGATTCCTGTTTTCTTTCCCCTTAGGTCAAGTTGTCTCCAGAGTGGGGTCTTAGTTGGTAGCCCCCTTTTATTCCTGATCCACCCAGTTCCTGCTTTGGTATCGTCCAAGTGTTCCTGCTGGTTAATTGTTCCTTCTCAAGTAGGCTGCAAGAAAGAGTCCTAATTTCATGCCCCTAGGTCACGTTGTTCTCAGCGTCTGGTTTAATTTGGTAGTCCCCTTTATATTCCTGCCACTCCTCCAAACACACTTCCTGATTTGGTCTCTTCCAACTGTTCCTGCTGGTTAGTTGGTCCAGCTCACATAGGCACGAACCAAGAGTTCTGTTTTCTTGCCCCCGAGGTCACGTTGTCCTCAGAGTAGGGTGTGTGTTGGTTGCCTCCCTTTTTTCCTGCCCCCCCCCCACTTCCTGCTTTGGTCCATTCCAACTGCTCTATTGGTTACTTGGTCCTGCTCACATGGGCCACAAAAGGGAGTCCTGTTTTCTTGCCCCCAGGTCAAGTCATCCTCAGATTAGGGTCTCAGTTGGTAGCCCCCGTTTATACCTGCCCTGGCAAACTTCTTGCTTTGGTCTCTTCAACTACTCCTGGTGGCTAGTTGGTCCTGGTCAGATAGGCCCCAACAAAGAGCCCTGTTTACTTGCCCCAGTTCAAGTTGTCCTCAGAGTAGGGTCTTAGTTGGTAGCCCCCCTTTTACTCATGCCTCCCACACTTCCTGCTTTGGTGTCTTCCAGCTCTTCCTGCTGATTAGGTAGTACCGCTCAGATAGGCCAGAAGGAAGAGCCCTGGTTTCTTGCCCCCCAGGTCACGTTGGCCATAGAGTAGGATCTCAGTTGGTGTCCACTTTTATTCCTGCCTCCCCATTTCCTGCTTTGATCTCGTCCAACTGTTCCTGCTCGTCAGTTGGTCCGACTCAGATAGGCCCCAATAAGAGTCATGTTTTCTTGCCTCGTCTGTCAAGTTGTCCACAGGGTAGCATCTCAATTTGTAGCCCCCCATTTGTTCCTGCCCCCCCACCTTCCTGGTTTGGACCTTCCAAATTTTCCTGCTGGTTGGGTGGTCCTGCTCAGATAGGCCACAACAAAAAGTCTTATTTTCTTGCCACCAAGTCAACTTGTCCTCAGAGTAGGATTTCGGTTTGTAGTCCCCCTTTTATTCCCTCCCCACCCCACTTCCTGCTTTGCTCTCTTCCAACTGTTCCTGCTGGTTAGTTCGTCCTTATCAGATAGGTCCCAACAAAGAGCCCTGTTTTCTTGCCCCCTAGATCAAGTTGTCCTCAGAGTACGGTCTCAGTTACTAGCCCCCCCCTTTTATTCCTGCCCCCCACACTTCCTGCATTAGTCTCTTCCAAATGTTCCTGCTGGTTAGACATCAATCTCAGATAGGCCCCCCAAAAAATGTCCTGTTTTCTGGCCCCCAGAGTCAAGCTGTCCTCAGAGTACGGTCTCAGTTGGGAGCACCATTTTTATTGCTGCCCCCCCGACACTTCCCGCCTTGCACTGTTCCAACCCTTCCTGCTGGTTTAGTTGGTATTGCTCAGATAGGCCCCATCAAAGAAACCTATTTTCTGCCTCCTAGGTAAAGTTGTTTCCAGAGTAGGGTCTTAGTTGGTAGCACCCCTTTTATAGCCCCCCACCACCACTTCTCAATTTAGTCTCTTGCAACTGTTCCTTTATCCTGCTCAGATAGGCCCCAACAAAGAATCCTATTTTCATGCCCCTAGGTCAAGCTGTCCTCAAAGTAGGGTTTAATTGGTAGCCCCCTTTTTATTCCTGCCACTGCCCCCCCCCACACACACACAGTTCCTGCTTTGTTCTCTTCCAACTCTTACTACTGGTTAGTCGGTACTGCTCAGATAGGCCCCAAAATAATCGTGTCTCCTTGCCCCCAGGTCAAGTTGTTCTCAGAGTTGGGTATAAGGTGGTAGCCCCCGCTTTTATTCCTGTACCTCACACACTTCCCTTCGTGGCCTCTTCCAACTTCTCCTGTTAGTTAGTTGCTCCTGCTCAGATAGGCCCCAAGAAAAAGTCCTGTTTTCTTACCCCCAGATTAACTTGCCGTCAGAGTACTGTCTCCATTGGTAGCCCCCTTTTTATTCCTGTCCCACAACGCTTCTTGCTCTGGTCTCTTCCAACTGTTCCCGCTGGTGAGTGCGTCTTCTCAGATAGCCCCGAAGAAAGAGTCCCGTTTCTTGCCCCCAAGGTCAAGTTGTCCTCGGAGTAGGGTCTGACTTGGTTGCCCTGTTTTATGTCTGAACCCCCACACTTCTCGCTTTGGTCTCTTCCAACTCTTCCTGCTGATTAGTTGATCCTGCTCAGAGAGGCCCAGACCAAGTTTCCTGTTTTGTTGCCCCCTAGGTCCAGTTGTCCTCAGAGTAGGGTCTCAGTTGGTTGCCACCATTTTATTTCTTCCCCCCCAATTCCCACTTTGGCCTCTTCCAACTGTTCTTGTGAGTTAGTCGGTCCTGCTCAGATAGGCCCCCCAAAGAATCCTGATTTATTGCCCCCTAGGTCAAGTTGTCCTCAGAGTAGGATCTTAGTTGGTAGACCCCCTTTTATTCCTGCCCCCCACACACACACTTCCCACATCGGTGTGCTCCAACTGTACCCGCTGGTTGGTTGGTCCTGCTCAGATAGGCCCCACCAAGAGTCCTGTTTTCTTGATCCCTAATTCAAATTGTCCCCAGGGTAGTGTCTCAGTTTGAAGCCCCCCTTTTATTCCCTCCCCCACCACTTCCCGCTTTGATCCCTACCAACTACTCCTGCTGCTTAGTTGGTACTTCTCAGATAGGCCCCAGTAAAGAGTCCTATTTTCCTGCTCCAGGTCACATTGTCCTCAGAGTAGGGTCTCAGTCCGTAGGCCCCTTTTAAGCCAACACCCCTCTTTGGTCTCTTCCAAATTCTCCTGCTGGTTAGTTGGTCCTGGTCAGATAGGCCCTAACAAAGAGTCCTGTTCTCTTGTTCCAGGTTGTCCTCAGAGTAGGGTGTAAATTGGTAGCCCCACTTTTATTGCTGTCCCCCCATTTCCCACTGTGGTCTGCTCCAACTGTTCCTGCTGGTTTGTCGGTCCTGCTTGGTCCTCAACAAAGAGTCCTGTTCTTGCCCTCGAGGTCAAGTTTTCCCCAGAGTATGGTCTCAGTTGGTAGCCTCCCGTTTTATTCCTTCCTCCCCACACTTTCTGCTTGGGTCTCTAACAACTGTTCCTGCTGGTTAGCTGGTCCTGCTTAGATAGGCCCTGCAAAAGAGTCCTGTTTACTTGCCCCCAAGGTCATGTTGTCCTCAGAGTAGTGTGTCAGTTGGGAGCCCTCCTTTTATTAATGCCCCTCCCAACTGACACTTCCCACTTTGGTCTGTTCCAAGTGTTCCTGGAGGTAAGTTGTTCCCTTTCAGATAGGTCCCAACAAAGAGTCCTATTTTCTTGTCCCCAGGTCAAGGGGTCCTTAGAGTTGGATTTAAGTTGGTAGCCCCCCTTTTATTCCTGCACCCCACACACTTCCCTCCTTGGTCTCTTCCAACCTCTTCTGTTGGTTAGTTTGTCCTACTCATATAGGGCCCAACAAAGTGTCCTATTTTCTTGCCCCCTAGAAAATGTTGTCCCCAGAGTAGGGTCTCATTTGTAGCGTCCTTTTCATTCCTGCCCCCCTCCAATTCCTGCTTTGATCTCTTCCAACTGTTCCTGCTGGTTAGTTGGTCCTGCTCAGATAGGCCCAAAGAATAAGTCATGTTTTCTTGCCCCCAGGTAAATTGTCCTCAGAGTTGGGTTTAAGTTCGTAGCCCACCTTGTTTCCTGCACCCCACACGCTTCCCTCCTTGGTCTCGTCCAACCACTCCTGTTGGTAAGTTTGTCCTGCTCATATAGGGCCCAACAAAGAGTCCTATTTTCTCTCCCCTAGGTCATGTTGTCCCCAGAGTAGGTTCTCATTTGTAGCCTCCCTTTGTATTCCTGCTCCCCCCATTCCTGCTTTGTTCTCTCCCAACACTTCCTGCTGTTTAGTTGGTCCTGCTCAGATAGGCCCCAAGAATAAGTCATGTTTTCTTGCCCCAAAGTAAGTTGTCCTCAGAGTTGGGTTTAAGGTGGTAGCACCCCTTTTATTCATGCACCACACACAATTCCCTCCTTGGTTTCTTCCAAAATTCTCCTTGTGGTTACTTGGTCCTGCTCAGATACGCCCAAAGAAAGAGTCTTGTTTTCTTGCCCCCTAGGTCAGGTTTTCCCCAGAGTAGGGTCTTACTTTGGCGCCCCCCCCACCCCGCTTTACTCCTGCCCCCCCCCCCCCACTTCCTGCTTTGGTCTCTTCCAACTGTTCCGGGTGGATAGTTTGTCCTGCTTAGATAGGCCCCAACAAAAAGTGCTGTTTTCCTGCCCTCAAATCAAGTTGTCCTCAGAGTATGATTTCAGTTGGGAGTCCCCCTTTTACTACTGCCACCCCCCGACACACACGTCCTGATTTGGTGTCTTTCAACTGTTCCTACTCGTTAGATGTTCCTTCTCAGGCCCCAGCAATACTCCTGTTTTCTTGCCCCGAGTTCAAGTTGTCCTCAGAGTTGAGTTTCAGTTTGTATCCCCCCCCCCATTATTCCTGTTCCCCACATACTTCCCTTTGATCTGTTTCAACTGTTCCTGCTGGTTAGTTGGTCTTGCTCAGAGAGGCCCCACCAAGATTCCTGTTTTGTTTTGTTTTGTTTTGTTTTGCTCCCTAGGTCAAGTTGTCCCCAGGGTAGGGTCTCAGATAGTAGCCTCCCCTTTTATTCCTGCCCGCCCACACTTTTTGGTTTGGTCTCTTCCAACTGTTCCTGCTGGTTACTTGTTCTACCTAGATAGGCCTCAACAAAAAGTCCTATTTTCCTGCGGCCTAGATCAAGTTGTCACCAGAGGAGGGTCCTAGTTGGTAGCCTCCTCTTTGATTTCTGCCCCCCACCCACACACACACTTTCTGCTTGGGTCTCTTCCAAATGTTCCTGCTTGTTAGTTGGTCTTGCTCAGATAGGCCCCAACAAAAAATCCTGTTTTTTTTGCGCCCAGCACAAGTTGTCCTCTGAGTTGGGGCTCAGTCGGTAGTACCCCTTTTCTTCTAGCCCTCCACATACTTTCTGCTTTGGTCTCTTCCATCTGTTCCTGCTGGTTACTTGGTCCTGCTTATATGGCCCTCAACAAAGAGTCCTGTTTTCTTGCCTCCAGGTCAAGTTGTCCTCAGACTAGGGTTTCAGTTGGTACCCCCTTTTATTCCTGCTTCTCCCCACCCCAACACACACACTTCCTGCTTTCGACTCTTCCTACACTTCCTCCTGGTTAGTTGGTCCTGCTCAGATAGGCCCCAACAAAGAGTCATTTTCTTGCCACCAGCTCAGATTGTCCAGAGTTGGGTTTCAACTGTTAGCCCCACTTTTTTTCCTGACCCCAACACTCTTCCAGGTTTGGTCTCTTCCAACTGTTACTGCGTGTTAGTTGGTCCTGCTCACATAGGCCCCACCAAGAGTATTGTTTGTTTTAATGCTCCCTAGGTCAAGTTGTCTCCAGAGTAGGGTCTCAGTTGTTAGCCCCCCTTTATTCCTGTCCCCACCCAATTCCCGCTTTGGTCTCTTCCAACAGTTCCTGCTGCTTAGTTGGTCCTGCTCAGATAGGCCCCATCAAAGAGTCCTATTTTCTTGTCCCCTAAGTCAAGTTGTCCTCAGAGTCGGGTCTCAGTCATAGCCCCCATCTTATTCCCCCTTCCCCCAACACACACTTCCCACTTTGGTCTCTTCTAACTGTTCCTCCCAGTTAGATGTCCTGCTCAGATAGACCCCAACAAAGAGTCCTGTTTTCTTGCCCTAGGTTTTCTTGCGTGCCCCACACTTCTGTCTTTGGTCTCTTCCCACTCTTCTTCCTGGTTAGTTAGTCCTGCTCAGATTGTGTGCAACCAAGACTCCTGTTTTCTTGCCCCCTACATCAAGTTGTCCTCAGAGTGGTGTCTCACTTGGTAGCCCATCATTACTGCCCCCACCTTCACTTCCCTTTTGGGTCTTCCAATTACTCTTGCTGGTTAGTAGGTCCTGCTGTGAGAGACCCCAACAAAATGTCCTGTTATCTTGCCCCACGGTCAAGTTCCCTCAGCGCAGTGTTCCAGTTGGTAGCCCCCTTTTATTCCTGCCCCCCTCACTTCCCACTTTGTTTTCTTCCAACTGTTCCTGATGGTTAGTTGGTCCTGCTCAGATAGGCTCAAAGAATCTTGTCTTCTTGCCCCCAGGTCAAGTTTCCTCAGAGTAGGGTTTGGTTGGTAACCCTCCCATTTCTTCCTGCCACCTACCCCCCCCCCCGTTTCTTTCTTTGGTCTCTTCCAACTCCTCCTGCTGGTTAGTTGGGCCTGTTTTCAACAAAAAGTCCTGGTTTCTTGCCCCCGGGTCATGTTGTCCCCAGAGTAGGGCTGTGAGGGAGCACGGTGTGAGCATTCGTCTTGTTCCCCAACCTCAGTTTTACCCACAACACCTCAGACACAGCGTTACCCAACGCGCCGGTGTTAGGCGTGAACAGCCGCTTCCTCTGCTGTGCTTGAGAGTCTCTTGTTGTGCTTCTCCATGTTCCTCAGCTCATCCCTCTCCAGATCACAAGGGGATTGTCTTTAGTTTCCACTTGTTCCCTATAGAAAACCTTCTCATTGCCCAAGACCTGCTCACTTTGGGAGCACTTGAGTATGCCCTTTGCAGATCACCTCCTGCAGACACTTGGATTCAGGGTCCCTCAAGCCTACCTCTGAAGCCCTATTTCCTTTCTTCCATATGGTGGTTTCGCTTCCGCTCTCCCAGATTTCTGGCCTCCTGCTTGCAAATTGGATCTCCTTCGGTATTTCCCCCTTTAATTACTTGATTTGCAAGTTCAGAATATACTCCGTTCTGTTGACACAAAGCACTTCACAGGTCCACTGCCATGCCCACCCTGCTTCTCTTGTCCCGAGCCCACTCCCACCCCACCCCGTGTGTCCTCTCCTGCCATTACCTTGATAGGAGATACACTGAATAACATTCTTTACTGTGGGGCTACTTTTCATAGGGCCTGCTTTACACAGACTCACTCCCAGGGACCATTCCTACTTGTTTAGCTAGACGTGACTAGACGGAACCAATATGAAGTATCTGAAAATAGAGGAGAGTCTGGGTATGGGGTGGCACAAAACCCAAATGAAAGTCATCTTCGCCATAGGTGAGAGGATGGGACAGTGGATTTGGGGATACGTGTTCTCTAGGCGTCTGGACAACTTTGTTCTTAATCTTCACTCTGGATAGGAGGAAAGGGCCCTGCCTGCGAGGATCTTAGCTCCTTGTGCCAGCTCCACCACTGAGGAGCATCATTGGCCCTCTCTGAGAGTCCATACTTTGTGTCTAAAAGGGGAACACCAAGAGGGTCTGAGAGAGGGTCTCCCAAGGTGCCTTTCAGTCCAATGGCTGGAACCCTCGATGGAGCCCCAGGTCTAGAGTCAGGCTTGATCCGTGGGCTGTGTGCTTCTAGACAGGTCTACCAAGCGTTCATTCCAGACGTCAGCGTGTCTTGTATGGCCGTGCCCTGAGAGGATAAGGATTTAAATGGGAGGCAAAAGTAAAACAAAGCCACCATTTCAAAATCATTGGTGCTTTCTCAGGAGGGGGCTCCTAGCATCTCTTCTTCCACAGCATCTCGGCTTCCTTTAGTTGCACACATAAGGATTTTCCCTTCAGTGAGCTCTTTAAGGAGTGGAAGCGGTATTTCACTGTGGCCCTTGAGAGCCCCTGAGCTCTGTTGGTTACTGACAGGGACAGGACCTATTGGTGGGAGGGATGTGGGAGAGAAGAAGATTCATGAAGACACAGTGTGGCACTCTACAGAGAGCAGGCAGAGATTTGATTGGATTTAGGCACTGTTAGGTCCGAAGTCTTCCGTAGGACTGTTGCCTTATGTTCTTTGTTTCAAGAGTCCCCGAATCTCTACTGGGGTTAACAGTCTAGGGCAGGAGGCTCAGCTCGTCCCCTGAAGAAGAAATAGCCACTGTGCCATCTTCAGTCTACATGAAGAAGGGCATGATGGAAATCCCAGTCTCTCTTGGCTAAATCTTCTCAGTCCCAGCATTACAACCCTGGGACCCATGACCACCGCTCAGACGAGTCTGTCTCAGGTAGCTTCCGTGCTCGGGACCCTCTGGGAGAAATGACTGGCCCTCAGGGCTTCAACGGCCCCGGAGACGACCCAGACGTGTCGCCGCCTTACAGGGACCAAACCCCAGGCCGGGCGACTCCAGCAGAGCACAGTTGACCAGGCCAGGAGGACAGCCATGCTGAAGGGAAAGCAATTTCAATCTTGACTCTCCGCGGCTCCCACACAGCCTGGTGCCCACTGGGAGGGCGCCGAGCTCCAGGTTACAGGGCCCGAGGCCCGGCATCTCCACCGGGCAAGCCTGGCTCTGTGGCCTTGCCCTCGGCCGCCCCCACCCCCACCCCCTGGACTCCATCCTTTAACATCCCCCTGTCCCCCCCCCACCGTTGCTCCCAGTGTCCCGGGAGCCACCCCCTTCCTGGTCCCCATTCCCCGAAGGCACCACCCTTCCCCTGCTGTTGGGTCACCTCACACCCCGAGGGTCTATCTCAGCCACGGCCCAGAAGGAGCGCATCCGTTGTGGACACAAATCCTCGCCACATCCCAGGCCTGCCTTCTCCAGCCCTGCTGGCCACTGCATTCACCTCACCCTCGCCTGCAACCACCAGCCCTCCAGCCCTCCAGCCCTCCAGCCGCTTTTTCTGACCCCCCTGCCGGGCACCGGCCCCTGGCCCGGCCCGCCGCTCGTCTGGCCAGCACTGTTGTCTGACACACCTGGAGCCCGTGTCAGGGTCAGACCCCGTGCTACCCTCTCCTGTGGTCTGGCTTCGAGGTCGCTGTCTCCGGGAGTCCTAACTCCTGGCCCGGTCCCCCTCACGATTCCCTTCCCGGGGCTCCTGCATCCGGCCCAGCTCCCACGTGGAGTCCCAGTTGGGTGCTCCGTCTCCCCTTCCAGACTAAGGAAGTCCTTGGGGACAGTGGAGACCACGATGTGAACCCGGTCCCAGGGTGTACATTTTGGAAGGAAGAAAGTTGTGTGTGACCCACCAGGAGCTGGGCGGGGTTTAGCATCTTTGACGTTACAGCTCTGCAAGGTAACAGGACAGCAGGAGCAGGCACGGAGGGCCCCGCATCACAGCGGCTGTGCTGAGTGCTCCACGGGGTCTGGGCCATTTCCTCTGGGCCCCGGTCCCCTGGGAAGGTGTCAGAAAAGGCCCAACCTAGGCCGTGGAAGGTGGAGTCAGGGGCCCAGGTTCCACCTGACCAAGTAGAGCCCTGAAGCCACGAAGCCTCCCGTGTACTGCAGAGACCAGCAGCAAAGGAGCCTTTCCTATCTGGTGGCGTTACATTCTGTAGTCGCCCAAGGCTCGGGGACACTGGGAAGGTTGCAAATGGCACGGGGCCATTGGGTGCTTTCTCGAGGAACCATGTGCAAGTGTTGTTAATAGCCGGTTTCCCTCCCATGCTGTAGACAGGGAGACCCGGGTCCTCGGGCTTTCCATCAGCGTTTCTTTTCTGCAGTATCAGACGTGTCTCCTTCGGAGATGTTCTCCCATCGGGAACTGTGTCATTAGAGTCACTCTCCATCAGTGTCTCTCTCTGTTGTGAACTCTGAATCTTGGTAGCAGAAGGCGTCTCCTGGTGCTTTTTGCCTACTGGAGGCCCTGGGGAAAGGAGGACCACGTGGGAGAAAGAGGCAGCCCGCAGAGCCTTTTAGAGACTGGAAAAGCAGGGTTCAGGTCGTGTTCTACAAATGGGCCAAACGGGTCCTGCGCACAGGGGCCCCCGAGGCGGTGGACTTCTTCATGGCAGGCTGCTGCACCCTGTTGGCCTAAACACCCGCCAGCACCCGACTCACATTTTCCCTCACGTTTGTGATTGTTTCCAACGTAGCCCCAAGCAGCCGAGTTTGGGCCGTTTGGAGCCTGCGTGCTTGGCGTGCCTCGCCAAACCTCACCCTGCATCTGCGGAGAATACACAAGATAGAGCCTTATGCTTCTAAGACCCCGGGCCAGGGCCCTGAGCTGCTGAGTTGAGCCCCCTCCCTGAGGGAGGCCTCCCCCAGGGGCCCCTTCCCTTGCCTTCATCCCTTAGCCCATGGGGCTGCGGTAACACAACGCCGCACACCGAGCGGCTTATGAAGAAGGGACATTTATTCCTCATGGCGCTGAAGGCTGGAAGTGCAAGGTGCCGGCAAGGTGCCCGCGCACGGTGCAGCGAGGGCCTTCCTCCTGGGTCACAGCCGCCATCTTCTCGCTGTGTCCTTTCATGGTGGCAGGGACTGGGGAACTCCCTGCAGCCTCTTTCCCAAGGTGCTCCTCCCACCCATGAGGGTTCCACCTTCATGACTTAAGCACCTCCCAAAGGCCCCACCTCCAAATGCCATCATTCTTTGGCACTTAGGATTTCAACAGATGTATTGGGGGGGTGGGGGGGGAGGACACAAACATTCAGACCATAGCACTCCCGTTCTGCATAGGCTCCCTGCCCATAAGCCCCTGGATGGTCTCATGCTGTGAGGGACTCCTGGGTAATGGGGCTGTTCAGGCGTCACCCAGGAGAGCTTGTGTGCTGCTGTGTCTCCTGGTCACGTCTTCTTCCCGGAGGAGCCCCCGATCCCCGGAACCCCCTACAGTTTGCTAAGGAGCCCTGGGGAAATCACAGGTCTGACCCTTAGAGGATGACGACTATCTGGCCCAAGGTGCAGGTTTTGCAGCGGTCACGTGGCGAGACTCTAAGGACGGCGAGGCCGGAAAGGCTTAGGAAAGCATCTGCTTGCCATGGGGACTTGGGCAGCTGCTGTCTGGCCTGGCCGGGTCTTGGCTTTCCTGCGGGAAGCTGCTGCGGAAGCGCCACCGACTTTGTTAGACCCGAACCACAAAGCCTAACTGCCTGGCTTTAATGCCGAGCCAAACCTGAACATGGCCCCCGTGGGTGGGCCTTTTCAGCCTCAGCAGGTGCTGTGCTGGACCGAGAGCAGGCAAAGCCCGACCGCCAGGTCTTGGGCTCTGGGCGTGTTGTAGATTTGGGACACCCCTCCGTGGGGTCCAAGTCTGTCAAAATATCCTGGGTGCCGCCCCGCACCATCTGGGTCCCTTCCAGATGTGCGCAAGGAAGCACTCGCTCTCCCAGGAGACCAAGAGAAACGGAGCCGCCCAGGGGCATTTCTGACACAGATGAGGGAGTGTGTTCCGAGCTTGGGATGCCCGCTGAAGCTGCAGGTCCCGGGAAGGCCAACCGCAGGGACCCTGAGGCCTCCGTGCACTCAGGGCAGATCCGACTCGGAACCCCTCGAGGGGGCGGCCCTCTGCTCTCTGCCCGGCCTGGTTACCTGCGGTCTGCAACAAGCACTGGCCGCCTGTTCCCTCGCCTTCCTCCTGCAGCACCCACCAGGCCGTGTGCGTGTTCCCTCAGCTTTCCCAGGAAGGCAAGGCTCTTTTGTCCACCCCTCACCGGGTAAGCCATCAGGATGAAAAGGGTCACGTGCCCCCATTTCAAACACTGCTGAAAATTCAGGCTGTCACCCTGACTAGCCCCTGACCGTGACGAGTCTTCCTGGTTCACTTCTACGACAACGTTGCTCTGCCAAGATGCTTCAGTCCCTCTTGGGTAGGACCCCTCCAGACAAAAGGGTCTGGGGGAGAAGAGGGGCCGACGGAAACGACATAGTCTGATTACTGAAAGGACACAGTGATTCTGCGACTGTGGAGCAAAAGCCAGCCCTAGGCTTGGGGACCTGCCGGGCACGGACAGGGCTTTGTGATCTTGGTGTTCCAGAACTGCTCCTGGAAGCTTAGCCCTCCTCCTGAGGGAAGCCGGAGGCGCTGCCCTCCTAAGCTGCCACGACGCTGGTGATGCAAACTGACTGCCGGGCCTGGAGGCAGCCTGACAGCACTGTCACACAGCCAGGGGCGGGCCCGGCGGGGTGGCCCAGAGTTCATCCTGCTTCTGCCACTCTCCACCCAGAGACAGCATCGCAGTCCACAGGGCCGGCGCTCGGGCCTACAAGGTTGCCCACCCCTACTCCCGCCAGTCCCACACCCCGGGCCGTCACCCCTGCTTGCGACCGAGAGGCTCTAAATCAGAGGTTCCCACCACCCCGTCCTCAGGTTCCGTGAATTGGCTAGAGTGGCTCACGGAACTCAGGCAAACAAGCTACCCGGTAGCTCACCTCTCGATTGTGAAAGGATGGAGCTCAGGAAGAGCCAGACACAAGAGCTGCCTGCGTATGTGGGCAGAGGGGCGAGGCTGCCGTACCATCAGAGTGCGGCCCTCCCCCACACACCTGCAAGTTCAAACACCTGAAACCTCCCTCAACGCCTCCCTTCGGGGTTTTCTGGAGGCTTCCTCACTCACTCTGCAGCCCCTCGGCCCTCCCTGGCAGCGGAGGGAGGAGGAATGAAAGCGCCCATCCTCTAAGCACATGGTCCACTCACCTGGCAATCAGGCCCCGTGCTTGGGAGATGCCCGGACTCACCTCATTGACATAACAAGACACCTTCATCTTTTAGGGATTCCTTCCTCAAGCTTTGGGATTAGAAGCATTTGGGGAGGTCTGAGACAGACCCTGGAACAAGACCAGCTATGTATTTTGGTTTACTTTTTTATTATGTTTTTAATGTTTATTTATTCATTTCTGAGACACAAAAAGAGAACACTCACTCCCCCACAAAGGAGGAGGGGCAGAGAGAGAGACAGAGAGACACAGAATCCAAAGCGGCCTCCAGGATCTGAGCTGTCAGCACAGACCCTACGACGCAGGGCTCCAACAGACAAACCGTGAGATCACGACCTGAGCCAAAGTCGCACACTTAACCGAATGAGACGCCCAGATGCTCCACGTAGATATTTGAAAGAAATGTATTTTAGTCATCTCAATGACCACAAATATATTTTCTGCATATGCCATAATATCACACCAGCACTTCAACTATCGTGAACACTTGCACCTGTGAGCAAGGGAGCGACAGAAGCTTGGAACCCAACTTTCCACTCTTTGCGAAGACACCCAGAATTAATTAGGATTGTTGGACCACGCAGGGATTCCATTCTGAATCTTTCGATGGCACACCAAACCGTTTTCCACCACAACTGTATCCTGTCACGGTCCCGCCAAAAGTGTACAAGAATTCACATCTGACACAGGGACTGGGCCACTTCCAAGTGCCCCCAGGTACTCCACCCCATCTCCTCCGGGCTGCAGGGGCCAAGGTCCCACTGGCTCAATGGAGCACCTGCCATGGCATTTGGGGAAGGGCAGGGGCTGTGAGGGCTCTGGGGCTCTGGAAGCCAGCAGCAGATCCCTCCTCCAGGGGACCAGAAACTGGGCAGAGCAGGAGGAGGACAGGGAGGAAGAGGAGGATGGAGAGGGAGATGGTGCCTCCTCCTCCTCCACATCCGCCTCCTCCTCTTCGTCCTCCCCTCCCACAGCAGTGCATCCAACAGGAGCAGGATGCACTGCTCTTCCTCAAGCTTCCAGAGCTCACTCCTCTGACTCTCGGGCAGACAGTGCCTCGCCCTCCTCCTCCACCTCCTCCACCTCCTCCACCTCCTCCACCTCTACGTGCTCCACATCCCCCTCCACATCCACCTCCTCTTCCGCATGCACCTGCTCCGCTTCCACAATATCCACCTCCTCCACCTCCACCACCTCCACCTCCACCTCCACCACCTCCACCTCCTCGTCCTCCGCCTCCCACAGCGGTACATCCCATGGCAGCTGGGCCTGTCTGGGCTCCTCCTCGGCCTTGCAGAGCTCACTCATCTGACACAGGGGCATGATGGTCGCCAGACCCTGAAGACAGAAGAGGGGTGGCTCCTCAGGGGGAGGCCCAGCCCACAGAGCCCGAGCTCCCAGGCCTGAGAGCGGGGCCGCGTGGGGGTTGGGGGCCGACGGGTCCCCTCTGGGGTGGGATGGGCGAGCCCCCGGCCCCACGCGCGGAGCACACACCTCGCCTGGACAACCGACTGGCACGCGGCCGCGCCGCCTCTGCTCTGTGACCTCGGGACTCCTGCCTCAGACCAAGGCCTCAACTCCAGAGCTCTCCGAGCCCCTGGAAGACGGAGGGAGGGAGGGAGGGAGGGACGGAGGGAGCGAGGGAGGGAGGGGGCGCCTCAGGGTCTCAGGGTGGGGGCAGACCGCGTGCACCGCCCCGGGCCCCCACCCCCCACTGCGGCCAGGAGATTCTGGCCAGGACTCTGGCCGCCACCCCACCCCGGGAGCCCCCACCCCATCCAGCCTGGACCTGCCCCTTCTGGGCCTCCGCTGACAGCCAGAGCGGACCCGAGCGGCAGGGCAGGCCTCCTGGGCCCTACGTGGGTGTCCTGGGCTGGGAGGCAGCGCCTCCTCTCTCCCCTGCACCCCGGCCAGGGCCCGGGATCCTGCCTCGGCTGACCGGGGTCCAGCCCCGCACACCCAGGCCCTCCCCTCGCCCGGCCCCACCGCGGGGGCGGCTTTCCGACGGCGGCCCCGGGGCTGGGGTCCAAGGGGCCTCCGGCCGTCCTCCCGCAGGGCTCTCCCGGGGAGCCCCGGGCCCGCTGCCTCCCACCAGAGCCCTCCCGGCCCGGCGAGGTCCGGGCCAAGGCGGCTGGCGTCGCACGAGGCGACCAAGTCCGGGGAGGCCCGGGGCCGATGGCAGGGGCTCACATGGGTTCCTTGGGGTCCCTCAGCCCTGTCCTCTCGTCCCCATCCGGACTCCCTGGGCGGCCTGGGCCTCGGGCTCTGCCGCCTGACGCCGGCTCCTCGCGCGCAACCAGCTCTCAGTCGGGCTGGGACCCAGAGCCCGAGGCCGCCCACGCCTCACGCCCTGGTCACAGTCGTCGTGGTCGCGCCACCCTGCGGCCTCCACCGCCGCCCCCACCGCCGGACTCATTCCCCTCTGGGTCCCGGCTCCCTCGCTCCTCCCTCTGGGCCTCACCTCGAAGCCCACGAGGCTCGGCGCCCTTCCCGCGCCTGAAGGGATGCCTGACGGGATTCCAGGCGCGGCCGGAAGACGCCGACGACGCCGAGGCCCCCTCGCCCCGCCTCGCCCCGCCCCGCCCCGCCAGTCTCCTGAGACCCGGATGCGGAAGTCCAGACACCCCGCGGGCCCTCATTCCCACTAGGGGCTTCCCTAGGCTGCCGCTAGGGGTCGCCTTCCGGGCCGGGGCCTCCGTTCTGGGGGCCAGAGTCCCTCCCTTCGTGTTCCCTAGGTGGCCTCCTGTGCACTTGGTGGGTCCCCCGTCCTCCCCAGCTCACCCGTCCGACCCCCGAGCCGCCCCCCACTCCCCGGTCCCCGCCCTCTGAGACCCAGATGCCGAAGCCCAGGCTCTAACAGTGTCCCCATCCCGTCTGGGGGCCTACTCGGACTGATTCTGTTGAGGGGTCCAGGCTCTTCCGTCCTCCCTCTGTGTCTTCACCAGGAATCGCCCCAAGATCCAGGCCCTGCTCTCTGGTGACCTGAGGTGTCCCAAACCCCTCTCCCCCCCCCCCCCCCCCCCGCCCCGTGTCTCTGAGACCCGGCTGTGGAAATCCGGACAGACTTGCTGCCGCAAGTCCGTACAGGCCCAGGGCCCTTCCATGAAGGACGCAAGGTCGCGAACTCTGGGAGGTCCCCTCTGTGTTTTCTGGGGTCCTGGGTCCCTTGATCCTCCCTCAGGGTCTTTATTTACCTTCACATCGCAGGGTCTGGGAGTCCTCTCTGTGCTGACTTGAGGATTCACACCTCAGAGGAAGCCAAACTGCCTTCCCAGTCCCCAGGTGGAAGTGACAAATACTACATTTGCCCAGACTGTCATGGGGCTTCCCACAGCTGACAGCTAGGTTGGGTTTTTGTTGCTGGTGGAGGTCCCCTCTCTTCCGGAGTCCAGGGCCCCTTCAAGCCTCCCTCAGGACCCTCCCTTTGATTACCGACAGGACCTAGGCCCTCCCTTCTGCTGACCCAAGTGCAGCACCTTTCAGATCAAAGATTTCCTCTCCTTGAGATCTCCCCTCCCTCCAGGAGATCTCAAAGGCGGACACATAGGGCCTTGTATTCCTGGGGACTCCCAAGGCTAATAGCAGATGCGGGGTTGGGCTGAGGACCTTTCTTTTCTGTGATCGAGGGTCCCCTTACTCCTTCAACAGGATATTTTGATTCATGGAAGGTACTGGCACGCCTTTCTCTGCTGATCTGAAGACATACCCCTCATCCAAGTCTCACTTTCCTGAGACCTGCATCTCTCTTCCCCAGGAGGAAGTCAGGGGCCTCTACATCCTTCTGACATGGGGCCTCTAGTAGATGACCACAGGGACAGGGCTAATCCGGGATCGCTCTCTTAAGGTTTGGGATGTTCCTTCAATGCTCCTTAAAGATCCTCACCTTGGCTTCTGGCATGGCCTTAGGCTCCTCCCTCTGCTGACCTGAGCCCTTCCCCTTCTGGCCAAGGCTTTCATTGCTCTTACACCACTGAGGCAGAATGAAGAGGGGTAGGGGACCTCTCAGCCTGACAGTTCTGCCGGGGTCTCCCAAGCCTGTCATCAAGGTTGGGACTGGATTCTCTGGGCCCTCTGGAGAGGGTGGACCCCCTCAGTCCATAGTCGTGAGTGTCCTCAGCTTCTGGCTCCTTGATTAGATGCTGCCTTGGAAATGCCCCTTCCCTGTTAGATCCAAGTTTTTGCTTAGCTACAATCCTTGCAGAGAATGACTCAGGATCCCATAGTTGATGTTAGTGGCCAGCTGCAGCACCTAAGACTTGTGGTGGGAGGTCAGAGAAGAAGCATCCTTTTTCTATCATGTTTCTTCACCAGCCAGCCAGCCAGCCAGCCAGGCTTCGTTTTGTTCGAAAAGATTTATTTTCCACATGGAAGAAGGTGAGCAGCAGGATTTGGGGAGATCCTGCTGTTACCAGTTATCTAGCATTGTATCATTGAGTGCAGTGATTTTCACTTTCTTAACCCTCACCTCTAGTTAAAAAAACATGTATTTTATGTCTCTACCAAGCGTCTACTTAGAATATGGATAACATTTCATGAAAGAGTCTCTACACTTAGTGTGTGTGGATCACTCTGAAACTTCCTATTGTATTCCCAGATCATTGCTTTTTTTTCCTCATCTCTATCATGCTGTTTACTCAGCCAGAGACTTATGTCAGGGATGTATGACCCTTAGATGTGACATGCCCGATTCCTGTGCCTTTAAAGCCCCGGGCATGGCTAGAGGTATTCCACCACAGAGGCACCCCACAGGAAATGGGTTGGAGGAACTCATTCATGCCACCTGCACCCTCAGGTCCCTGAGCTACTGCCATCAGTCTGCTCAGGGCTGTGATGTGTCTGTCTCTTTTGGGAAACCAGCAGCCAGCTGCACATTGGCCATGTTGGGATTGGGGGTGTCCTCCCCTGGGGCCCAGCCAGCAGGCCCCATGTCCGTTGCTACCCACACTACCCGGTCCATCCCGACCCTGGCCTCAGTCTGCATACTTTGGGGTTTTGTCCTCCTGTCTCCCCACGCCCCCCCACCTCACTCCCCAGTGCCGATATTCACTTGCCCTCCTCTTCCCTTGGGAGTCCCCAGACAAGAATCCTCTTTCAGCCTGCTTGTTCTTCCTGTAGAGCTGACTAGACAAACCTGGTGGTCAGTCTCCCAGGGCTTGGTGAATAACAATCATAGCCATGTGACTGTGCGAGAATGCACCTGAGAAGCAGTTATTTGCAAAGAGCTGCTGTGAGGGGTCTCAGCCATGGTCCTGCTCCTCTGAGAAGCCCTCATTCCCCAGCAAAGCCTGCTCTGAACTCCAGCCTCCTTGGCAGGGGTCTGACCTGCAGTCTGGCTGCCACCCATCTGCCCTCCTCTGTGGCAGTTATCGCTGGCAGCTGCCCTAGGTGCTTCATGAGCAAGTAATTGACCTCGCTGCCTGTCCTCAGTCACCGAGCCGAGCCACCCTTGCCAGGTGCCCAGAGGATCTGTCCAAAGTTTCCCCGCGACGCTCCCCACCCCTGTGGGGATGCAGCGAGAGTCCACAGGCCCAGTGGGTGTGTGCTCTGAACTGCTGGCCCGTTGAGTGCCTGACGTCCAGCCTGCCCAGGGAGTGAGCCTGCAGGAGAACGCTGGGCCACCCAGCCAGCTGGGATAGAAGGGGACCTGGCTGGGCAGGAGAATGGGATAGCAGGGGCCAAGCATGAACACCAGAGCAGCCTTCAGTTGGCCAAGCTCCTACAGCCACGCGCGAGAGTGATCTTCTCCATCTTTACACCTTCCATCCTAGCCCCCACTTGGCGTCCAGAGCCATGGAATCCATTTAGGACAGATGGTGACCCAAAGGGGCTAGGAGAGGCCGTGTTGGCAAGGTGCAGTGTCTGGCATCTTGATGGCATCGTTTTTCCTGGGGTCCCTTCATAAAGGGACATGAAGCATCATGCTTGACATCCTCACAGAGGACAGCTAGAACCCTGCTGGTTGTGGGGAGAACACCTCTGGCCAGTGTAGGACCACAGCTTTGCACCTGTAGCAGGCTCAATTTGAATGGGAATGCTGCCACTCATAAGCTGAACACCGCATGTCAACTGTCTCTGGCTCTATTTCTGGATGGGCAAATGGATACAGACAGTATCAGTACACATTCAACGTGTAGCTTCGAGTTGTACACGACGTGACCTGTGCGTAAAACGCCTGGCCCAAATTAGGTGTCAGTAGCCTCACCTATTGTTCTTGTGCGTCTAAGCTGTACCTTTCCCCCTTATTGTGAGGATGGATGCTGAACCAGTCAGTGCATGTCTTGTGATCCCTGTGAGCATCACATGATGGAGTTTTTCTTTCCCGCTGCAAACCTGTTACCTAGCTAATTCCCCTCACATGTCAGAACTGGGCAAACACGGTATAAGTTGTTCTAGAGTCGGCCAGGGCGAACGTCAGGGCTCCTAGAGTGGGCATAGAGAGGACATGGGGCTGGGGCAGGCATCTAACCTCCCCCAGGCTGCCTCTCCTGCTCTGAGCGCCTCAACCTGGAGCTTTGGAGCACCTCGTGGTGCCTGGTTTGAGGCTGTGTGAAGGAGAACCGCTTGTTGTACACCCCTAGGGATGGTCTGACCACCACCGCCTCCCTCCCCCCCGTTATTTTGTGGGCACTTCCTGAGCATCTACTTTATACCAGGTTGCAGGGATGCAGGTGGGTAGCAGGTTGCTCATGGGGGCCTGAGCTGAGGCCTGGGAGAGCACCCACGAACTGTAAGTAGCTCAAGGCAGGGGGCAGCGTGCTGTGCATGGGGCTGATCCCACGAGGCCTTAGAGGCTAGTCCCAGGCCTGGGGGTACTTCTTCAATGGTGTATGATGCCGAAATGCTTGGTGCAGAAGCAGGGTGCCATCGCACTCGTGTTCTGGGAAGGCCACTCAGGAGAGTGATGTGGGGGCTGCGGGTGGAGCTGGGCCTTTGGGGGGCTCCCGCCATTGTCCAGAGAGGATGAATGTGAGGCTGCTTTAGGCCTGGCCGGGGGCTAGAGAGGAGGGACGGGCTCCTGAGATGAAAGCGAGGTAGAGGAGGCCAGAGTGGTGTAGGAAGGAATCAGGCTTGGGGGCTCAGAGAGGGCAAAGCGCTGAGGTCATCATCAGGAAGGCTACTGCACCTGCCTGCTACTGGGTGTGTGTGCTCGCTTGATTTCTTGCGTTTTAACACATATTCATGGGGCGCCTGGGTGGCGCAGTCGGTTAAGCGTCCGACTTCAGCCAGGTCACGATCTCGCGGTCCGTGAGTTCAAGCCCCGCGTCAGGCTCTGGGCTGATGGCTCGGAGCCTGGAGCCTGTTTCCGATTCTGTGTCTCCCTCTCTCTCTGCCCCTCCCCCGTTCATGCTCTGTCTCTCTCTGTCCCAAAAATAAATTAAAAACGTTGAAAAAAAAAATTAACACATGTTCATCATCCATTTAACTTTTTAAATTTCTGTAGACTGGATGTTGGAGAGTTTTATATTTATAGAAAGTCTGCACTCCTTGTACGGAGAGTCCCCATATACTGCACCCCCAGTTTCCCCTAATATTAACCTCTCAGATCAGTAGAGTTCATGAGGTACAACTCGTGAGCTAATGTGGATGCGATATGATTAACTAAAGTTCACCATGCCTTCAGATTTCCTCAGTTTTCTTCTTGATATTGACCTTGAGCATGTGGCTGAGGTAGAGGCTGTCAGGTGTCCCCTCTGTAAAGGCACTCTTTTATTTGCCGGTTCCACATTGGCCTGTTTGGAGGGAAGTCGCTCTGTACAGCCCCCACTTCACTGGGGAGGGATGATGCTCCCACTCTTTGCGGGAGGAGTATCTACTTCAGTCAATTGGAATTCTAATGCAGGGGAAATTTGTCTACTCTCAGGCATTTGTGTCTTTGCCATTTGGTCATGCATTGCTCTCACGATGGACTCAAGGATATTTGTTTTATACTTTGGGTTATATTCCAATATTACTTTCTTTGGTTGCTCAGACTGCTCCATCGTTGGTCATCAGAAGCTGAGTCAGTTACCTTCTGAGTCCTTTTGACATACAGTGTGGTTCGGTTTGTCTTGTTATTTGTTTTCGGTTTTGTTTTTGTTTTTTACCATGTCCCTACTTTCTGGCACTACAAGATGCCCAGGCTCATTGTTAAATGATAAGATATTGATCTCCTGACCCGTGCCATGACCTTTCCTGACCTGGGATCCTGTCCCTCACCCCAAGGTCCTCAGCTCCCTCAGACCCCCAAGGCACAGTTGAGCGGATTCAGCCTTTGGTCTCCCTCCCTAGAAACCCCCGGGCTGTGCCAGGGGCTGAGCGCCTCTCCCCGGGGTGGAATGGTCCCGCAGTTGTCCCTCAGGTCCTGACATCCGCTCCAGGAAGAGCCGGGGTGCGTCTCTCTGGGGCCCTGAGTCCACCACCCTTAGCCCTGCTGGGAGAGGGGCTCCACCTGACGACCCTGCCGGGGTCTCTCAGGGAGGCCTGCTGGACTGACCTGGATTCTGGGGTGGGGGGCCGGCCGTGCTCCCTCACAGGTCGATGTATATGCCTGTTTGCTGGGCCTGGGCCCCTTCTCTCGGCCAACCCAAACTGGACCTCCCAAACCGAGGCTCCCACCTCCGTCACCCTGCCTGCCGTGTGGACTTCAGTGGACGTCACATCTGGACCCGGTGGCCAGGGGTTCCCTGGCGCCGTCATCATCGACTGGAGGTGTGTTCCAGGGGCGGGGTTGGGGGCTTCCTTCCGCCCTTCCCAGGATCCTCATCTTGACTCTGTCAGGCTCTCTCCCAGTCCTGTCTAGACCTGAGTACATGTGCCTCAGTCCCAGGCTCTCAGACTCCCTGTCTTCCTCTAGCTGGTAAGAGATGGTTTGGGAGGGTCGTTCCCAACCTGTTGTCCTGGCCTGGATTATCTCAGGTATGCCAGCGGGTCACAGCAGGCTTACATAGCCCCCAGTCATCTGAAATGTATGTACTTCTCAGTTCTCAACCAGGAGGCCCTCATCAACACTTGCAGGACACATACAGTGCAGGAAAGGAGCCTAATGTGGAGCTATGGCACCCACGACCCTGGGGGCAGTGTCAGAGAAGAAGCACTCATTTGAAAGGGGTCCTTTCACCAGCAACCCGCCTTCAGAACCATTCTGTTCAAGATTTATGTTACCAAAGAAGCTGATTAGCTCCAGGGGATTTGAGGGATAGTCCTGCACTTTTATGCTTATCTAATATTGTAGGGTCCAGTTCAGTGAGTTTTCCTTTGTCATGTTCATCCATAGTAAGAAATACATTGTCCAACACTACCTAGTGTGTTTAATATATATATATATATATATATATATATATATATATATATATATATATATATATATGATATGTGTAGATTATATATGCTTACATACACCTGCATATACATACATATGGATGTTGACACATATATATGCATGTGTGTTCATGTTATATATGCATTTATATGTGTATGTATTTATATATGTGTATACTTACCTCATGAAGAATACCTTCTCTTACTATGTGATTTGCCTTGATACTCACTATTCTATTTCCAGTCAATTCTTTATATTCCATTCAAATAATTTTTTAAAAGGACATTCCTCCCCGCTAAGATGATTTCAGGTGTTAATAGCATAGACTCTGTAGTCAAATGCCTCAATCATCCCATCTTTCCCTCTGTCCTGGTCTCACCCCAGGGCTCCTGGCATGTGTGCTCTGAGATCCTCCTGCCTCCAGTGTGTACAGGAAGGGAAAGCAGAAGTTAAAAACTGGTTCCTTTGTCCATCCTGTCACCTGCATTTATGCAGCCTACATTACCTTCCCAAATCCCTGTTGCTCCCTGTGTCCCTGCCCCAGACACAAGTACCAGCTCAGGGGTTTTCAATGTCCCCCAGGGCTTTCTCCTGTTTTATTGTTCGGACATTGTTGTTCCTTCTGTGTGTGGTTTTCAAGACTTTAATTTTTGAAGAGTAGTTTTAGTTACACAGAAATTCAAAAAGAAAGTCCCATCTTTTTAAAATGTTTATTTTTTCAGATAAAGAGTGGGCAGGGGAGGGGCAGAGAGAGAGGGAGGCAGAATCTCAAGGAGGCTCTGTGCTGTCAGCACAGAATCCAATGCAGGACTTGAAGTCACAAACCATGAGATCATGACCTGAGCCGAAATCAAGGGTCCTACAGTTAACCAACTGAGCCACCCAGGTCACTCCCCCTTTTTAAAATTTTTTTAAAAAATGTTTATTTATTTTTGAGAGAGAGAGAGAAAGAGCAGAGTGTGCACACAAGTGGGGGAGGGCAAGCAAGAGGGGGAAAAAGGATCCAAAGCGGGCTCCACACTGACAGCAGAGAGCCTGATGTGGGACTCAAACTCACGAACCGTGAGATCATGATCTGAGCTGAAATCAGACACTCAAAAAAGAAATTCCCTTCTAATCTTATTTTCATAAAAGTTTTTTTCCCATTAACTTGTATTGAATTTCCTTCAAAGGGTTTTTCTGTACCCATTTGTGATCAGATGTTTTCTGTTCCATTACTTTGTTAATGTAGGTAAATATAGTTGAAAGAATTTTCTAATGTTAAAGCACATTTACATTCATTGGGCACAGCCTAATGTCCATTTAATTCACTCCTATGTTGACTATGTATAAATTTATTTTGTCTATTTGTTGCTCTATGAATGATTTTTGCTTAAGAGTTCTTTCATGGTGGGTTTCTCCTCTAGCATTTAAATCTAGGAGCACTAGCCTGGGAAAATTAATTGAATAATTCCCCATATTCTTCTTTAGTTTGAAAGCATTTTCCTATGATGATGAGTTCTCCCCATCCATTTGGTAGAACTAGCCTCGAAAACTGCCTTGCCCTGGAACATTTGAGGGTTGCTTGAGCTTATGATATGATTTCAGTTTGTAACGTAACATTAAGGTTTTCTATTTTATATGGATTAATTTGTCATATCTTTTTCTAAAAAATAATCCATTTTACTTAGATTTTCAAACTTAATGGCAGGATATTTATAAATAAAATTGTTTTATTACAGGGGCACCTGGGTGGCTCAGTCGTGTAAGTGTCCAACTCTAGATTTTCGCTCAAGTCATGATCTCATGGTTTGTGAATTCAAGCCCCAAATCAAGGTCCACACTGACAGCATGGAGCCTGTTTGGGATTCTCTCTCTCTGCCCTCCCTCTCTAAGTAAATAAATAAACAAACTATAAAAATGTTTTATTACCAAAATTCTCAAACATGTAAACAGTAGGGCATATTATAATGAACCCCATATACCTGACACCCAAGGTCACCAATCTTCTATACATGATCAATCAGGTTCCAACTCTACCCCTACACACATGGTATCTCAGGGCTGGAATATTGTAGAGTATATCCAAAATATCATACCTTTTCTTTTCTTTTTCTTTTTTTAAAATTTATTCTCAAGTTATTTAACATACAGTGTAGTCTTGGCTTCAGAAGTAGAATCCAGTGATTCATCACTTAACATATAACACTCATTGCTCATCCCAACAAGTGCCCTCCTTAATGCCCATCACAATTTTCCCCACCTCCACCAACCCTGTTTGTTCTCTGTATTTAAGAGTCTCTTATAGTTTGCCTCCCTCTTTGTTTTTATCTTATTTTTCTTCCTTTTTCCTATGATCATGTTAAGTTTCTCAAATTCCACATGTGAGTGAAATCATGTGATGTGTATTTCTCTGACTGACCTATTTCACGTAGCATAATACCCTCCAGTTCCATCCACACTGTTGCAAATGGCAAGATTTCATTCTTTTTCATTGCCAAGTAGTATTCCATTGTGTATATATACCACATCTTCTTCTTTTTTTTTTTTTTTTTTTTTTTTTAGTTCTATTTTTTTTTTTATTTTTTTTTTATTTTTTTTTTATTTTTTAATATATGAAATTTACTGTCAAATTGGTTTCCATACAACACCCAGTGCTCATCCCAAAAGGTGCCCTCCTCAATACCCATCACCCACCCTGCCCTCCCTCCTACCCCCCATCAACCCTCAGTTTGTTCTCAGTTTTTAACAGTCTCTTATGCTTTGGCTCTCTCCCACTCTAACCTCTTTTTTTTTTTTTTCCCTTCCCCTCCCCCATGGGTTTCTGTTACGTTTCTCAGGATCCACATAAGAGTGAAACCATATGGTATCTGTCTTTCTCTGTATGGCTTATTTCACTTAGCATCACACTCTCCAGTTCCATCCACGTTGCTACAAAAGGCCATATTTCATTCTTTCTCATTGCCACGTAGTATTCCATTGTGTATATAAACCACAATTTCTTTATCCATTCATCAGTTGATGGACATTTAGGCTCTTTCCATAATTTGGCGATTGTTGAGAGTGCTGCTATAAACATTGGGGTACAAGTGCCCCTATGCATCAGTACTCCTGTATCCCTTGGATAAATTCCTAGCAGTGCTATTGCTGGGTCATAGGGTAGGTCTATTTTTAATTTTTTGAGGAACCTCCACACTGCTTTCCAGAGCGGCTGCACCAATTTGCATTCCCACCAACAGTGCAAGAGGGTTCCCGTCTCTCCACATCCTCTCCAGCATCTATAGTCTCCTGATTTCTTCATTTTGGCCACTCTGACTGGCGTGAGGTGGTATCTGAGTGTGGTTTTGATTTGTATTTCCCTGATGAGGAGCGACGTTGAACATCTTTTCATGTGCCTGTTGGCCATCCGGATGTCTTCTTTAGAGAAGTGTCTATTCATGTTTTCTGCCCATTTCTTCACTGGGTTATTTGTTTTTCGGGTGTGGAGTTTGATGAGCTCTTTATAGATTTTGGATACTAGCCCTTTGTCCGATGTGTCATTTGCAAATATCTTTTCCCATTCCGTTGGTTGCCTTTTAGTTTTGTTGGTTGTTTCCTTTGCTGTGCAGAAGCTTTTTGTCTTCATAAGGTCCCAGTAATTCACTTTTGCTTTTAATTCCCTTGCCTTTGGGGATGTGCCGAGTAAGAGATTGCTACGGCTGAGGTCAGAGAGGTCTTTTCCTGCTTTCTCCTCTAAGGTTTTGATGGTTTCCTGTCTCACATTCAGGTCCTTTATCCATTTTGAGTTTATTTTTGTGAATGGTGTGAGAAAGTGGTCTAGTTTCAACCTTCTGCATGTTGCTGTCCAGTTCTCCCAGCACCATTTGTTAAAGAGACTGTCCTTTTTCCATTGGATGTTCTTTCCTGCTTTGTCAAAAATGAGTTGGCCATACGTTTGTGGGTCTAGTTCTGGGGTTTCTATTCGATTCCATTGGTCTATGTGTCTGTTTTTATGCCAATACCATGCTGTCTTGATGATGACAGCTTTGTAGTAGAGGCTAAAGTCTGGGATTGTGATGCCTCCTGCTTTGGTCTTCTTCTTCAAAATTACTTTGGCTATTCGGGGCCTTTTGTGGTTCCATATGAATTTTAGGATTGCTTGTTCTAGTTTCGAGAAGAATGCTGGTGCAATTTTGATTGGGATTGCATTGAATGTGTAGATAGCTTTGGGTAGTATTGACATTTTGACAATATTTATTCTTCCAATCCATGAGCAGGGAATGTCTTTCCATTTCTTTATATCTTCTTCAATTACCTGCATAAGCTTTCTATAGTTTTCAGCATACAGATCTTTTACATCTTTGGTTAGATTTATTCCTAGGTATTTTATGCTTCTTGGTGCAATTGTGAATGGGATCAGTTTCTTTATTTGTCTTTCTGTTGCTTCATTGTTAGTGTATAAGAATGCAACTGATTTCTGTACATTGATTTTGTATCCGGCAACTTTGCTGAATTCATGTATCAGTTCTAGCAGACTTTTGGTGGAGTCTATCGGATTTTCCATGTATAATATCATGTCATCTGCAAAAAGCGAAAGCTTGACTTCATCTTTGCCAATTTGGATGCCTTTGATTTCCTTTTGTTGTCTGATTGCTGGTGCTAGAACTTCCAGCACTATATTAAACAGCAGCGGTGAGAGTGGGCATCCCTGTCGTGTTCCTGATCTCAGGGAAAAAGCTCTCAGTTTTTCCCCATTGAGGATGATGTTAGCTGTGGGCTTTTCATAAATGGCTTTTATGATCTTTAAGTATGTTCCTTCTATCCCGACTTTCTCAAGGGTTTTTATTAAGAAAGGGTGCTGGATTTTGTCAAAGGCCTTTTCTGCATCGATTGACAGGATCATATGGTTCTTTTCTTTTTTTTTGTTAATGTGATGTATCACGTTGATCGATTTGCGAATGTTGAACCAGCCCTGCATCCCAGGAATGAATCCCACTTGATCATGGTGAATAATTCTTTTTATATGCTGTTGAATTCGATTTGCTAGTATCTTATTGAGAATTTTTGCATCCATATTCATCAGGGATATTGGCCTGTAGTTCTCTTTTTTTACTGGGTCTCTGTCTGGTTTAGGAATCAAAGTAATACTGGCTTCATAGAATGAGTCTGGAAGTTTTCCTTCCCTCTCTATTTCTTGGAATAGCTTGAGAAGGATAGGTATTATCTCTGCTTTAAACGTCTGGTAGAACTCCCCTGGGAAGCCATCTAGTCCTGGACTCTTTTTTTTTGGGAGATTTTTGATAACCGATTCAATTTCTTCGCTGGTTATGGGTCTGTTCAAGCTTTCTATTTCCTCCTGATTGAGTTTTGGAAGAGTGTGGGTGTTTAGGAATTTGTCCATTTCTTCCAGGTTGTCCAATTTGTTGGCATGTAATTTTTCATAGTATTCCCTGATAATTGTTTGTATCTCTGAGGGATTGGTTGTAATAATTCCATTTTCATTCATGATTTTATCTATTTGGGTCATCTCCCTTTTCTTTTTGAGAAGCCTGGCTAGAGGTTTGTCAATTTTGTTTATTTTTTCAAAAAACCAACTCTTGGTTTCGTTGATCTGCTCTACAGTTTTTTTAGATTCTATATTGTTTATTTCTGCTCTGATCTTTATGATTTCTCTTCTTCTGCTGGGTTTAGGCTGCCTTTGCTGTTCTGCCTCTATTTCCTTTAGGTGTGCTGTTAGATTTTGTATTTGGGATTTTTCTTGTTTCTTGAGATAGGCCTGGATTGCAATGTATTTTCCTCTCAGGACTGCCTTCGCTGCATCCCAAAGCGTTTGGATTGTTGTATTTTCATTTTCGTTTGTTTCCATATATTTTTTAATTTCTTCTCTAATTGCCTGGTTGACCCACTCATTCGTTAGTAGGGTGTTCTTTAACCTCCATGCTTTTGGAGGTTTTCCAGACTTTTTCCTGTGGTTGATTTCAAGCTTCATAGCATTGTGGTCTGAAAGTATGCATGGTATAATTTCAATTCTTGTAAACTTATGAAGGGCTGTTTTGTGACCCAGTATATGATCTATCTTGGAGAATGTTCCATGTGCACTCGAGAAGAAAGTATATTCTGTTGCTTTGGGATGCAGAGTTCTAAATATATCTGTCAAGTCCATCTGATCCAATGTATCATTCAGGGCCCTTGTTTCTTTATTGACTGTGTGTCTAGATGATCTATCCATTTCTGTAAGTGGTGTGTTAAAGTCCCCTGCAATGACCACATTCTTATCAATAAGGTTGCTTATGTTTATGAGTAACTGTTTTATATATCTGGGGGCTCCGGTATTTGGCGCATAGACATTTATAATTGTTAGCTCTTCCTGATGGATAGACCCTGTAATTATTATATAATGCCCTTCTTCATCTCTTGTTACAGCCTTTAATTTAAAGTCTAGTTTGTCTGATATAAGTATGGCTACTCCAGCTTTCTTTTGGCTTCCAGTAGCATGATAAATAGTTCTCCATCCCCTCACTCTCAATCTAAAGGTGTCCTCAGACCTAAAATGAGTCTCTTGTAGACAGCAAATAGATGGGTCTTGTTTTTTTATCCATTCTGATACCCTATGTCTTTTGGTTGGCGCATTTAATCCATTTACATTCAGTGTTATTATAGAAAGATACGGGTTTAGAGTCATTGTGATGTCTGTATGTTTTATGCTTGTAGTGATGTCTCTGGTACTTTGTCTCACAGGATTCCCCCTTAGGATCTCTTGTAGGGCTGGTTTCGTGGTGACAAATTCCTTCAGTTTTTGTTTGTTTGGGAAGACCTTTATCTCTCCTTCTATTCTAAATGACAGACTTGCTGGATAAAGGATTCTCGGCTGCATATTTTTTCTGTTTAGCACACTGAAGATATCGTGCCAAGCCTTTCTGGCCTGCCAAGTTTCAAAGGAGAGATCAGTCACGAGTCTTATAGGTCTCCCTTTATATGTGAGGGCATGTTTATCCCTTGCTGCTTTCAGAATTTTCTCTTTATCCTTGTATTTTGCCAGTTTCACTATGATATGTCGTGCAGAAGATCGATTCAAGTTACGTCTGAAGGGAGTTCTCTGTGCCTCTTGGATTTCAATGCCTTTTTCCTTCCCCAGTTCAGGGAAGTTCTCAGCTATAATTTCTTCAAGTACCCCTTCAGCACCTTTCCCTCTCTCTTCCTCCTCTGGAATACCAATTATGCGTATATTATTTCTTTTTAGTGTATCACTTAGTTCTCTAATTTTCCCCTCATACTCCTGGATTTTTTTATCTCTCTTTCTCTCAGCTTCCTCTTTCTCCATAACTTTATCTTCTAGTTCACCTATTCTCTCCTCTGCCTCTTCAATCCGAGCCGTCGTGGTTTCCATTTTGTTTTGCATTTCATTTAAAGCGTTTTTCAGCTCCTCGTGACTGTTCCTTAGTCCCTTGATCTCTGTGGCAAGAGATTCTCTGCTGTCCTGTATACTGTTTTCAAGCCCAGCGATTAATTTTATGACTATTATTCTAAATTCACTTTCTGTTATATTATTTAAATCCTTTTTGATCAGTTCATTAGCTGTTGTTATTTCCTGGAGATTCTTCTGAGGGGAATTCTTCCGTTTGGTCATTTTGGACAGTCCCTGGAGTGGTGAGGACCCGCAGGGCACTTCCCCCGTGCTGTGGTGTATAACTGGAGTTGGTGGGCGGGGCCGCAGTCCGACCTGATGTCTGCCCCCAGCCCACCGCTGGGGCCACAGTCAGACTGGTGTGTGCCTTCTCTTCCCCTCTCCTAGGGGCGGGATTCACTGTGGGGTGGTGTGGCCCGTCTGGTCTACTTGCACACTGCCAGGCTTGTGGTGCTGGGGAGCTGGCGTATTAGCTGGGGTGGGTAGGCAAGGTGCACGGGGGCGGGAGGGGCAGGCTTAGCTCGCTTCTCCTTAGGTGATCCACTTCAGGAGGGGCCCTGTGGCAGCGGGAGGGAGTCAGATCTGCTGCTGGAGGTTTGGCTCCGCAGGAGCACAGAGTTGGGTGTTTGCGCAGAGCAAGTTCTCTGGCGGGAACTGGTTCTCTTTGGGATTTTGGCTGGGGGATGGGCGGGGGAGATGGCGCTGGCGAGCGCCTTTGTTCCCCGCCAAGCTGAGCTCTGCCGTCCGGGGGCTCAGCAGCTCTCCCTCCCTTTGTCCTCCAGCCTTCCCGCTTTCTGAGCAGAGCTGTTAATTTCTGACCTCCCAGACGCTAAGTCGCGCTTGCTGTCGGAACACAGTCCGTCCGGCCCCTCCGCTTTTGCCAGCCCGACTCGGGGGCTCTGCTTGGCCGGCAAGCCGCCCCTCCGCCCCGGCTCCCTCCCGCCAGTCCGTGGAGCGCGCACCGCCTCGCCGCCCTTCCTACCCTCTTCCGTGGGCCTCTCGTCTGCGCTTGGCTCCGGAGACTCCGTTCTGCTAATCCTCTGGCGGTTTTCTGGGTTCTTTAGGCAGGTGTAGGTGGAATCTAAGTGATCAGCAGGACGCGTGGTGAGCCCAGCGTCCTCCTACGCCGCCATCTTCCGGAACTCCCCACATCTTCTTAATCCATTCATCAGTTGGTTGACATTTGTGCTCTTTCCATAATTTGGCTCTTGTTGATAGCACTGCTCATAAACTTTGGGGTGTATGCACCCCTATTAATCAGCACTCCTGCATCCTGCGGATAAATTCCTAGTAGTGCTATTGCTGGGTTGTAGGGTAGTTCTATTTTTACTTTTTTGAGGAACCTCCACACTGTTTCCCAGAGTGGCTGCACCGGTTTGCATTCCCATCTACAGTGCAAGAAGAAGATTCCCATTTTTCCACATCCTCGCCAATATCTGTTGTCTCCTGAGTTGTTAATTTTAGCCACTCTGACTCGTGTGAGGTGGTATCTCATTGTGGTTATGATTTGTATTTCCCTGATGCTGAGTGATGTTGAGCATCTTTTCATGTGTCTATTAGCCATCTGGATGTCTTCTTTGGAAAAGTATCTATTCATTTCTTCTGCCCATTTCTTCACTGGATTATTTGTTTTGGGGGTGTTGAGTTTGATAAATTTTTTTTACAGATTTGGGGTACTAATCCTTTATCCAATATGTCATTTGCAAATATCTTCTCCCATTCCGTCGGTTGCCTTTTAGTTTTGTTAATTGTTTCCTTCACTGTGCAGAAGCTTTGTATCTTGATAAGGTCCCAATAGTTCATTTTTGCTTTTATTTCCCTTGCTTTCAGAGGCATGTCAAGTAAGAAGTTCCTGCGGCTGCGGTCAAAGAGGTTTCTGCCTGTTGTCTCTTATAGGATTTTGATGGTTTCCTGTCTCACATTTAGCTCTTTCATTCATTTTGAGTTTTAAAAAAAATTTTTTTAATGTTTATTTATTTTTGAGACAGAGAGAGACAGAGCATGAACGAGGGAGGGTCAGAGAGAGAGGGAGACACAGAATCTGAAGCAGGCTCCAGGCTCTGAGCTGTCAGCACAAAGCCCGACGTGGGGCTCGAACTCTCAGACTGTGAGATCATGACCTGAGCCAAAGTCAGTCGCTTAACCGACTGAGCCACCCAGGCGCCCCTAATTTTGACTTTATTTTTGTGTATGGTTTAAAAAAGTGGTCCAGGTTCATTCTTCTGCATGTCGCTGTCCAGTTTTCCCAGCACCATTTGCTGAAGAGACTGTCTTTTTTTTCCATTGGCTATTCTTTCCTGTTTTGTTGAAAATTAATTGGCCATATATTTGTGGGTCCCTTTCTGGGTTCTCTGTTTTGTTCCATTGATCTACATGTCTGTTTTTGTGCCAGTACCATTCTGTCTTGATGATTACAGCTTTGTAATACAGCTTGGAGTCTGGAATTGTGATATCTCCAGCTTTCATTTTCTTTTTCAACATTACTTGGGCTATTCTGGGTCTTTTTTGGTTCCATACAAATTTTAGGATTGTTTGTTCTAGCTCTGTGAGGAACGCTGGTGCTATTTTGATTGGGATTGCGTTGAATGTGTAGATCGCCTTGGGTCATATAGACATTTTTAACAATATTTGTTCTTCCAATCCGTGAGTATGGAATGTTTTTCCATTTCTTTATGTCTTCTTCAATTTCTTTCATAAGCTTTCTCTAGTTTTCAGTGTACAGATCTTTTATCTCTTTGGTTTGGTTCTGCTCTTAGGTTTATTCCTAGGTATTTTATGGTTTTTGATGCAACTGTAAATGGGATTGATTCCCTGATATCTCTTTCTGTTGCTTCATTATTGGTGCATAGAAATGCAACTGACTTCTGTACATTGATTTTATATCCTGCGACTTTACTGAATTCCTGTAACAGCTTTAGCAGTTTTTTGGTGGAGTCTTTCGGGTTTTCCATGTAGAATATCATTTCATATGCGAAGAGCGTAAGATTGACTTCTTTGCCAATTTAGATGCCTTTTATTTAGTTTTGTTGTCTGATTGCTGAGGCTAGGACTTCTAACACTGTGTTAAACGACAGTGGTGAGTGTAGACATCCCTGTCATGTTCCTGATCTCAGGGGGAAAGCTCTAAGTTTTTCCCCATTGAGGATGATATTAGCTGTGGGCCTTTCATATATGACTTTTATGATACTAAATTATGTTCCTTCTATCCCTACTTTCTTGAGGATTTTTATTAAGAAGGGATCCTGTATTTTGCCAAATGCTTTTCCTGCTTTTATTGACAAGATAATATGGTTCATATCCTTTCTCCTATTAATGTATTGTATCACATTGATTGATTTGTGAATATTGAACCAGCCCTGCAGCCCCAGAATGAATCCCACTTGATCATGGTGAATAATTCTTTTAATGTACTGTTGAATTCAATTTGCTAGTATCTTGTTGAGAATTTTTGCATCCATGTTCATCAGGTATATTGGCCTGTAATTCTCCTTTTTAGTGGGGTCTTTGTCTGGTTTTGGAATCTAGGTAATGCTATCTTTACAGAACGAGTCTGGAAGCTTTCCTTCTATTTCTATTTTTTGGGACAAAAAAGAAGACTATATATTAACTCTGTTTTTAATGTCTGGTACAATTCTCCTGGGAAGCCATCTGGCCCAGGACTCTTATTTGTTGAGAGATTTTTGATAATCAATTCAAATTCTTCACTGGTTATGGGTCTGTTGAAATTTTCTATTTCTTCCCATTTGAGTTTTGGTAGTGTGTGGGTGTCTAGGAGTTTGTCCATTTCTTCCAGATTGTCCAGTTTGTTGGCATATAATTTTTCATAGTATTCTCTAATAATTGTTTGTATTTCTGTGGTGTTGGTTGTGATCTCTCCTCTTTCATTCATGATTTTATGTATTTAGGTCCTCTCTCGTTTCTTTTTGAGAAGTCTGACTAGGGGTTTATCAATTTGGTTTATTCTTTCAAAAACCAGCTCTTAGATTCATTGATCCATTCTACTGTCTTTTGGATTCTATATTGTTTATTTCTGGTCTAATATTTATTATTTCTCTTCTTCTGCTGGCTTTGGGCTTTCTTTGCTGCTGCCTTTCTAGCTCCTTTAGGTATAAGGTTAGGTTGTATATTTGGGATATTTCTTGCTTTGTGAGATAGGCCTGAATTGCAATGTATTTTCCTCTTAGGACTGCCTTTGCTGCATCCCAAAGGGTTTGGACTGTCGTGTTTTCATTTTCATTTGCTTCCATATATTTTTAAATTTCTACTTAAACTTTTAATGTTTATTTATTTTTGAGAGAGAGAGAGACAGACAGACAGACAGACAGAGGGAATCCAAACAGGCTCCAGCACAGAGCCTGAGGCAGGGCTCAAACTCACAAACTGTGAGATCATGACCTGAGCCAAAGTCAGATGCTCAACCAACTGAGCCATGCAGGTGCCCCTAATTTCTACTTTAATTTCCTGGTTGACCCATTCATTCTTTAGTAGGATGTTCTTTAAACTCTATGCATTTAGGGGCTTTCCAAATTTTTTCTTGTGATTGATTTCAAGTTTCATAGTGCTATGATCTGAAAATATGCATGGTATGATCTCAATATTTTTATACTTGTTGAGGGTTGTTTTGTGACTCAGCATGTGATCTATTTTGGATAATGTTCCATGTGCACTCAAGAAGAATGTGTATTCTGCTTCTTTAGGTGCCTTCCCTTCCCTTTATCTTGGGAGAATGGTCCTGGATGCTTAGATCTGCATTTGCTCCCTATCTCATAGGTCAAGTCACAAACCTCAGATACAAACTGGAATCGAAAAAGCTAGTTCATGCTACCAGTGCCACTGATCTTGCTGCAAGGCTGCCCTTGGCTCAGAGGATCAGGCCCTCCAGACTGGCTTTCTAGACCTCTGCCTCCTACTCTCTGTTGCCGGGCCTTGAGCTACTGTATGCCATTGTTCTCCCCTGGGCATTGGCTTTGGCATGCTGCTAGTACTCCTCCTGAGACGTCCTCAAGTTTCTCCTTCAGTGTCGCCTTCTCCATGAGTCTTTCCATGAATACTCAATCCTAAATTGCAATCCCTCTTCCCACTCCATCCCCAAGACTCCTTATTCAGTTCTGTAGATTCAATTTTTTTCCATAGCATTTATCACTATTCAACCTACGTCACCTTTTACTTTGTTCCATTGTTCATTTCAGTCTGCACAGTCTATACCCCTACACCCAGTAGAGTATAAGTACTACAGAAGCAGGGTATTTGCTCAATGCGGTATCCTTAGAGCCTCGAGCAGTACCTGACACATAGTACATACTCACTACTCATTTTGAAAATGAATAAAGAACTGCCAACTCCAAGGTCCCAGTATTTGGAGTCTACTTTCCTAACCCCCTTGGCATTTCTAACCCCCACAACTACCCAAACAGGCAAAGTTTGAATGCTTCCCACCATTCTCTAATTATTGGATCATGGGTGAGGTAAGCAACCAAGCTTACTGGGGACTCTAGAGACCCCATCCTCCAGTCCCTGGTCTATGCTCCTGGTATTCTGGGAATGTCAGCATCACAGGACTCCAAACACCCATGGCTTATTGCACTCTTTCCTGCCAGCGGGCAGCTATGACCTTCACTCCTATGCTCTGCTCCTCTTTTTTGTTGGCCTGGATCTATAAGTTGCTGCAATTAGGGACTCACATGCCCTTGGGTTTGGCCTGGGCCACAAAGAGTTTTGCAAACAGCCGGTCCAAACAGCACTTGCCCACTGATTCCTGGGCATGATCTGGAGAGCACACGCATATTCACCAATGACCTTGATGAGATTTCTCTGGAGAAAGTAGAAGAGGGGGTTAGCCTCTTCTTAGCCACAAAAAGTAAGTTTGTGAGGTTACTTTCAAACCCCAAATACCCCAACCACTAGGATTTCTCCCCATTGCCAGAATACAGGTGCCCCCCCCCGGCCTTAGCACATACTGTTCCTTGCATTTCAAAGTGTTGGAGATACTGTGCCTGCAATGAGAAGGGCTCTTCCTCCCTGTGGTGGAGGGAGGAAGAGCCCACCTCCCTGGGAGGTGGTAGGCTGCCAAAGGCCAGCCTAATTGTGAGAAGACATAAGACACACTCAAACTGAGGGACATTCTACCAAAAGTGGACCAGTCCTCCTCAGAAGTGTCAACACCACTGATAGAAGCAGAGTACTGGTCTCCCAGAGATGTCCACATCTGAATGCTCAGGAGCTGGAATATGTTAAGTTACACATAAAAGTGGAATTAAAGTTGGAGATAGAATTAAAGTTACTAATCAGCCGACCTTAAGATAGGGATTTTGTCCAAGGTAATCCAGGTAGATCCAATGTTAATACAATTATCCAAATATGGGAGACGGAGGCCATGTGAGAAAGACTCAACTGCCTACTGCTGGCTTTGAAGATGGAATAAGGGTTCATGGGCCAAAGATCGTGGTCTAGATCATGTGAGTTAGAAAATACTTTTCCAGAGTTCCAACTCTGGATGCTGGAAAAGTCATGAAAACAGATTTCTCCGTAGAGACTTCCAAAAAGATTACAGCCCCACTGACAGCTTGATTTTAGCCCAATGAGACTCTTTTTGGACTTCTGACTTCCATAACTGCTACAGAATACATTTATGTTGTTCCACAAACAAATCTGAGTTGTAGCACTACGTTTGTGGTAGTTTGTTACATCAGCAATAGGAAAGTAATACAGGTTCAGTGAAACAGGAAATACTAGGAAACGATCACAGATTGGAGGGCATTAAGGGGGCATAATGACTACAGGTAATGTGGCATCCTGGGTTGGAAAGAAAAAGGGCATATCCTCGCCCTTTTGCTCCCAGGAGTGTTAGCCACTCTATGGTCCCTCCGACTCTACCACCACTCAGGACATATGCAGGTGCCCAAATGGGACATGTGCAGGAGTCTATGTCTGAGCTGCAAACACAAGACCGCCATGAGGACAGTGCATTCCTCTCCCTGCCTTCCTCCTTGCAGGACCAAGCATCCTCTCCACCCCGGTCAGAAAAAGTGAGTGACAAGAATGGGGGACTGGGGCCTGACAGTTGGATAATGGTGAGCATGAAGCTGGGGGCATGGGAAGCTGCATGAAGCTGTTTCTATAGAAGAAGCTTCAGGAGCTGTGAGTTTCATTACCACACCAAGAGATCACAGAGCACAGTCCACTCTATTCTCATAGTCAGGGACTTAAGTCATGCATATGTGCTTTTTTAAGGCACCTTTAAGGCACAAGGCAGGGGTGGAAGTGTTCAAAACAGGGGCTGCCCCACAGGATGCTGCCTGCAGGAATTGGTGGGGTACTATCCATACTCTCTAGGGACCAGAGCTACACCCATCAGTCTCCTGAGAGCCATAATGTCCAGCAAGGCTTAGGACAGGCATCCAAGTGGCCATGCTGGAAAGGGGGCTGTCCTCCTCCCAAGGCCCAGCTGGCAGTCCCCATCTTCCTCGCTGCCCGCACTGCTCAGTCTCCCCTGAACCTTGCTTCAGTCTTCAGAACTTGAGGCTTTGTCCTCCTGTCTCCCCGCTGCCAACTTCTCAGTTTCCAGTGTTCATGTTCATAAGCAATTATCTTCATTTGAAAGTGCAGGAGCGAAAAGTGCCTTTTCATGACTGCTCTGGTTCAGGTAGGGCTGGCATGACTTGATGCAGCATCTTGGTGAGTCTCCTAGAAGCTGGTGAATAATAATCTTTGTCATATGACTGTGTGACAAGTTGCTAGGATTATGAGTTGTTTTCTAATAACTCCCTATGTAATGCCAACCATTTCGTTAAGCTGAAGGCCTTGTGAAGGCGATTCTGAGGTTTTGCTCTCTGACACTGAACCAGAGATGGGGTGTGGTATCTGTCAGCCATCCACAGAGCCAACTAGGACCCTGGTGTCTGCAAATGGGCAGTTTGAACAGAAGAAAGACTTTAGCAGATGACAGTGGACTCAAATGAGGATTTGGAGAGCCCTCGAGCAGGAGGGGGTTTCGGGTTCCCAGGCAGCAGGCCGTGAAGAGGGTCAGCCACCCCAGTAGGGGTAGAATGAGGAGCTCCCACCAGACCCCATCTGGATCTGCCCTGGGCTGACCAGGGGAGGGTCGTGGGAGCAGATGTGGCCTGAGGGGAGCTGGAGCCCTGGATGACATCATGAGAGGGGTGCTCTTGGCACATGTTCCAGGACCAGACCCCATGGGGTACTCGAGGGTGGAAGCAGGGCTCCTGCATGCTGTCCTTAGAGGGAAATGACTGGTGTTGGATGGTGCTCCTCCCAGGCCGGATGGCCCGCTGGGAGGTAGCACCCAGGATGCCCCAAGCCCCACCACAAGGGTCCTTCAGGAAGGCATTTTCCAGGGTGCAAAGTCCTCTCCAGCAATGTCTGTGCTGACACCCACCACCCGGGTCCTGGGCAGTTGTACCAGGGTGGGGCAGAGGAGGCAGGAGCTCCTCTGACCATTAGCAGGAAGATCCCCTGAGCCTGCCCCCTGATGGGCTGCTGTGAGAGGTCTTAGCCATGGTCCTGCTCCTCTGAGAAGCCTCCATTCCCCAGCAAAGCCTGCTCTGAACTCCAGCCTCCTTGGCAAGGGCTTGACAGCCTGCCTGGCTCTTGCCTGCCCTCTTCTGGGGCAAATATCGTTCGCAGCTACCCTAGGTCCTTCATGAGAGGGTATGGGATGTTACACCAAAGGCCATCCACAAGACAGCATCCAGGAGCAAGGCCACATTTACCTAGCACCCAGATGAAGGGTCTGTCCAAAAACCCCTTCAGAAACTCTCTCCGTGGGGATGCAGTGAGAGTCCACAGGCCCAGTGGGTGTGTGCTCTGAACTGCTGGCCCATTGAGTGCCTGATGTCCAGCCTGCTCAGGGAGTGAGCCTGCAGGAGAACGCTGGGCCACCCAGCCAGCTGGGATAGAAGGGGACCAGGCTGGGCAGGAGAATGGGAGAGCAGGGGCCAAGCTTGAACATCAGAGCAGCCTTCAGTGGCCACAGTTCCAACACTCACCTCCAAGTGGAACCTTCTCCATCCTTACCCCTCTGTCTTACAGCCCACCTCTCATCTCCATTTCAGGACAGATATTGACCCAATGGGGCTGGGAGAGGGCACATGGGCTGGTCCAGTGTCCGGCTGTCAGTGTCCAGCTCTCAGTTTCCTCTTCTGTAAATTGGGAAGGATAAAACAGTATAATCGTGTGCCTTGATGTGATATTGTATTCATTTTTTAGGACTGCCTTACAAATTGGATGTGAGGGATCTCTTCTCTCATATTTATGGGTGCTCACAGTCCACAGTCAAGGTGTTGGTAAGGCCATGCTCCCTCTGAGGTCTGGAAGGGATTGTATTCTTGCCTCTTCCAGAATCTGGTGTCCCCAAGTTTTCCTTGGCTCGTGTTCACATCGCTCCAGTCTCTTCCTTTTCACAAGCCTGTCTTCCCCCCGTACCTGTATATGTCCAACTTTCCCTTTTTTTATGAGGACACCGGTCAGATTCATTATAGCCTACACTAATGACCTCATCTGAACTTAAGTACATCTGCAAAGACCCTACGTCCAAATAAGGTCACCTTCCCGGTCCTGGAGATTGGTAGTTCAGCATAATTTTAGGGGGGCATAATTCAACCCTAACAAAGATTATACAAGGTGTCATCTGTATGTAAAATGACTGGCTCAAAGTAGGTGGTCAGTGAGAGGGAGCTATTATTACTAAGCATCTAAGGTGTACCTTCCTTCCCCCCATTTAATATTGTTGAATCAGTATATGTGTTACAATCTATATCTAAATTGATTGGTGCAGTGATTTTTTCCCCTTGAAAATCAGTTATCAAATGGATGACCCATCTCAAATGGATGGTCATGTGCAAACATGGTATAACTTGTTGTATCACAAGACTCAGAAACCCTCACTGTGTCAATGACCTGGAGAATGTGGTAGGAAAGAGAGTGGGTGCCCACAGATAATGCCTGCAGCTACTATAAACTTAGGAATAATAGATCATTGTTCCGACAGATGTTGGGGGTCCAGTTTGAGGCGTGGGGGGAGGAGAATGGCTTGTTTGAAAGGATCTGGGGATGATCTGACTCTTGCACTCATTTCGTGACCACTCCTCGAGCACCTACTGTATGCAGGGAGGTTGCTGGTCTGTAACAGGCTTCCTGAGCTGAGTTCTCACTGACCATAGGCCTAGGATTGCAAGTAAGCCAGAGCAGGGGGCAGTGTGCTGCTCATGAAGCTGGAGAAAACAATCATTTCAGGAGGCCACAGGATCCCAGGATAGACTGGAGACTGAGAGAAGGCAATCTACCAGTATTAGAAATGTATGAAACAACCTCACTGAGCTGTTGCCTTACATTGCTCAGTTCTGTGTGCTGTGTTTACACACAGCATCTAGCATGGCCCAGGCTGAGTCCTGTTCTGTTCCAGGGGTCAGTCTGGGGAAAATATTTTTGTAATGAGTTCTCAGAGCCCAGACTAGAGGACTTGCCCGAAAGGAGGGTTCTCCTGAGACCACAGAGAATGAATGTAGATGACATTTTTCTCCTGAAAGGTCCGCCTGCCTCCACTTGCTGGCTTCTGTGTACTTGCAAGTGCTGTTCCCTCAGTTTGCATTCCCCTTTCTTCTCCTCCTGGCTTGAAATCTTACGTGTCCTTTCAGGTTCAGCTCAGCGGTTCTCCTGCCCTGGAAGCTTAGCACATACAATGTTGTGTGTTAGCAGTGCCTTCCACAGCACCTGGCATGAAGCAGACGCTTCATAAAAGACATTAATCTAAGGTAATAGTAGAAGTGGAGTTTGTGGGCTGCCCCAGCGAAAAGGGTGCATTAGGAGAAGGCATGGGGAAGCAGGGGGCATCTGATCAGTAAGGGCAGAGGGTCCCAGAGAAAAGTGACAGAAAGCCAGCATGGAAGTATAAAGGTCAAAAAGCAAGCGGTGAGTGGAGACATAGGAAGGAGGTCAGGACAGGGATGAGGAGAGAAGGGAATTGTGTGGACAGCTGGTTGGTGACCTCTCACAGGCACATTTCTTTCTGTCTTCTCAAGAGGCCTGGCCACATGTACTTGACCTGGGATTTACAGGCACATCTCATTGAAGGAGAGGGTCCCAGGAGCCTCCCTCTCCACCTAGGAAGACTTCCTGGAGCCCCTGGTGGCAGGAGAGGTCTGGGGTGGGGGTTGGGGGGAAGCACAGGGACACTGTGGTAGCTCTGGAGGCCCAGACAAAGCCTCCTCACTCCACCTTCCAATAGGAAATGGCCCCTGCTCCCTTCACTGGGAAGCTTGCCCCAAGATGGATGGATGCTGACCCACTTGTTCCTGGGGCCACCTTCAGTGACAAGAGGGCCAGTAGGGCTTTGGGACTGCCTTCCCTCCCTCTTGTCTCTCAGCAGTTGCAGTTTGCAAGTCCTCAGGGATGCCTCCATGTGAGGAGTGGCTCTTTCCGGGCTCTTGAAGACCAGGGACAGCTGCAAGTCAAAGCAGACCAAGGGACTACTTTCTTGGTCCCTTCCATTGCCCCCAGCCTCCTCCGCAAGTTCCTTGAGCCCCCCAAACCCAGCTAAGTGTTCTACCACACCCTTGTCCAGACCCCAAACAGCTCCCAGGGAGATCTCAGGAAGAGAAAGACCACACACTTCCCCCAAGTCAACTTAAAGTAGCCAGAAACACAGGGCCCTCTCAGGAAGCAAGGGGTGCATTTTGCAAGTGGAGTCCTGGGAACTCCAGTGATTCTTTAATTGGTGGCATTGAGGGTGTGGACATTGGGGAACTTAGAGTGGAGAATTGTGGGTTGAGAGAGGGTCAGCGTTCAGCTGGCACCTTGTGTCTCCTGGCTGAAGAAGTTGTCAAGCTGATACTCCAGGAAGTTTAGTAGGTCTGCTGGCCTTGCCCAGGATTGGATCCCAGCTATCCCTCCTTCCACTGGAGCAGTGGTGAAGCTTGTCTGAGTCTTCTAATTCTATGCTCTCTCCATTTTGCTGCAGCCCAGGGGAGGAGCCAAGTGGTGTGAGAGCTGGGCCACAGCCATTTCTGTCCCCTAACCCAGGCCTTCCATGACCAAAGTGTCTGAATATACCAGGATACTTTCTTTCACAGCCCTGCTCTTCAGAAGCCTGCCCTTCACCCCATCAGATTGGAGCCAATGTGAACGTTGAATTGGAAAAGCCACCAACTTATCAGAATGGTGGTGCACATCCAACCATGGTCCAGATATACACTGATGCTTCCGGGACACTGTGACATTTATCCACTCCAAAGCCACATGGATGTGCTTTCTGGCTTTTTCCATCCTGAGCCATTTCATACCTCTGTATAGGGAAGGTGGAGAGTCTGTAGTAAGATGGCCCTGAAATCTGGTGGCAAGTCAAAGTTTGCTAGGGGAGATGATGAGGGTGTGCATTTATATTTCCATGAGAGCACCAGTAGAGTACAGGGCTGGACTCCAGTGAAGCTGAGGAAGTCCAGATACATCCACTTTGTGAAGATTGGTGATGTGAGGCTTTGGGATAGTCTGATTCTTCCCTTATGTTCCCACGGACAGGCTTCTAAGCTCCCCTCGGCAATTTGGCTTGTCAGAGCAAAAGATTGCATTGACAATTGGTTTGTGTATTAGTGTTCTGTTCCTCGGGCTGGACAGCCCTCACAACCTAGTCCAGTCTGGGGGACTGTGAGCCTGAAGAGCAGTGGTTCAACTCTGGGACTCCCCGGGACCTCACCAAAGTAGTACCTGCCCCCAAAGCTCTGGACATGGAGCAGCCTGCCTGGTCTCTGTCTGTGAAGGTTTTGAAAGGGCAACAGTATCTGTTGTTCAAGTGTCTTAACTGACAATCCCAGTCTTAATGCCCGTTTGTGGGGAGGTCACCAGTAATTAAGATGGTGCTAGCCAATCTGCCCACTGGCAAGTACCTCTGTTTTGCACTGTGGGCTGCAGTTTTGGCAGGACCCCAAATTGCCTCTTTGCTCCTACACGTCTACTAAATGGGTAGCTCAGGGCACATTATATAAGCTTCTCTATGCCTCAGTGTTCTCTTCTGTATTTAAGTATTCATTGAGAACCTCCTCAGGGTTGGACACTGGACTCTATCCAGAGGATGGACAAGGGAGCTGGACCAAAAACTCTGGGACAGAGTTCTGGCGCTTCAGCAGCTGACAAACCTGATTCAGGTTACTCATCCTTAAAACCAACCTGCTCATATAATAATATCCATTCTCCAGCGGGTTTGGGAAGCCTAATTACCACTTGTGAAATGTTTTCTGTTTCTCATAAGAAAGGTGATACATCATGGCAAGGTATGACTATCATAATTGTGAACTTCTCAAGCTGCCCCAGGGCTAACCCATATAAAACTGCCATTCATGAAACCTTGCTAGTGTGACAAAGTACAACTATTATCCCTAATGATACTAATGTGCAAGGTATTGCTGTGCTCATGGAAAAGTCTTAAATCAGCCGGAAGTGAAGAAGGTAGACTAGGGCACCTGCTATGAACTTGTCCAGCTCTCCAATTCCAAAAGTAAATAGACTCTTTGAGGAGGCAGGCATCCAGAAGGAGCCAGAGAGCAACACCAACTGAGCACCTGGTGTGAACCAAGCACAGTGCTATGCACACTATCTCATCTGAGTTTAGGGAGTCAGTTTTATAATCTACATTTTGCAGAGGAGAAAAAATGGGGCACAAAGATGTTGACTTGCCCAAGGAAGATGAACCTGGCAGTTATGAATAGATGGCCTGGAGTGAAGGGAGAGGCCGGGTGTGAAGTGACTCCAAAGTCTAGGCGAGGGCCGAGTCTCTGAACTACGTTGGCAAATGGGAGGATGACTACCAGATTTCCAGTTTGGCGTGCCCCCATGGATAGGTCTGCTGCCAATGGAGAGAGAGGGCAACCCAGGAGGGGAAGGCAGTTGGGAGGAAAGATGACAGGTAGTCCAAATTTGGGACCGCCAGCCCACGTGTCCATATGCCAGCCTGGGCCTTGGGAGGGAAGTTGAGACGCAGACTGGGGAGATCTAACAGGTGAAGCCTGGGCTGAGATCGCCAAAATGCAACGTGTCACCCGTGCCCACTACCCACCCCACCCTCCGAGGCTCAGGGGAAATCTCCAGAAGGCAGCAACGGGCCAAGGTGACAGGTGTCTGCGAAGACCTCCCCCGCGGGACTCCTGGGGTGGGGGGCGCTCCTTTTCCGCAGGCCTGCACCGGGTAGGTTTCTCTGCTCGGCTCTCCGCCGCCGCCCTCAGGCTCCCCGCCGCCGCCCTCAGGCTCCCCGACTCTCCCAGCCTCCACGCCCCTAGCCGTCTCCTGGGGCAGTCGCGCGAGCACCCAGGGCCGCGGCCAGCCGGGAGAGGGACGTCGCACGTGGCAAGCTGCGCTTCCCCGGCCGACGGGGCGGGGCTCGGGCGCATGCGCCGCCGTCGTACGGAAGCCCGGAAGGAGGGGCGGGGGTCGGCGGTTCAGGTTTCTGCGGGCGGCGGGCGGCGGGCGGCGGCGGCGGCGGCGGCGGGGACGCGGCTCGCGGCGGCACCATGAACCCGCTGTAACGCACAGGCTGCGCGGCGCGGGGGGAGGGGGGTGGAGGAGGCCGCCGCGGCGAAGTTCTCCGCCATGAACCTGAGGGGCCTCTTCCAGGACTTCAACCCGAGGTGAGGCTCCGCCGGGGAGGCGCGGCGGGCGTGAGGCTGCGGCGGGCGGCAGGGCAGCTCCCTGCGAGCGGCTCTCTGGGCAGCGCTTCCCGCTCCCGCGCCCGGTGCCTCGAGCCCCGGGCCCCGGCTCCGCGGGAGCCGCGTTCCTCTCGGCCGGCCCACCCTCGCTGCTGGCCCAACGCCCCCTCTCGTCCCCTCTGCTCGCGCCCTGCTGCCTGGCCTCCGTTCCCCGCACCAGGGCCATTTCGCTTGACCCGACACCCCTAACCACCCCCTCACCACCACCCAGCTGTTTCCTCCAGTTCCTCTGAGCCCTTGAGGTTTTCCTTGGATATATGCCCACCCCTCGCTTGTTTGCTGCTTTGTCGAGTGATATCTGAAACGACGTTGAATCCTCGGAGTCGGTGTCAGGGTATGGCAATACCTTACATAATGCCTCTGGGGGTGAACCTGACGATTTTCCATATGCGGTTTCTCATCGGTCTTCACTGTAAGTTTATTTGCAGGAAGTAGATATTACCGTCCTGCTTCCTAGCTGGGGAATATCCTCTGGACAGTGTGGAGAGAACACTGACTAAGGAATCAAGTGCCTGTCCTTGCACTTGCCCAAGTGTTCTGTAACTCTGTCCATCACCCCCCCCCTCCCCCCGCCCCGGGCCTTGAGCTTCCTGAAGCAGAGACCCATCTTCTCCTCTTCTCACTATCCCCAGCACCTACCACCGCGTCTGAAACTTAGCAGGCCCTTATAAAATGTGTGTGGAACTAGACTGAGCCAAAAGACCTGGATTGAGGACCAGGCCTCATGTAACTGGGTTACATATTCCCTGCTCATCTGACAACGAGTTGACCTAATTGATCTTTTAAGTCCACTAGTCTGTGAAGGGAGTACCTGTTTCCCTTATTTGCTGGTGGGAAGCCATGCCCTCAATCGACCTTTTGTATTCTAGGTCCCTCAGATGCTGGGAGGTCCCAACTTAGGGATGGAGAAGAGGCATGTAAATATATGATTGACAACACTTTTCAGTATTGTATGGAGGGAGCCCAGTGGAGGCCACTGCCTGGGCTGCTTGTGGGAGATGAAGAGAAGTCTTGGGAGAGAGAGATTGAGAGAGTGTTGGGAGCGCAGTCTCCCTAGGGACAGTGACACTTTAAGCTACGAGCCATCGTGACTTCCTAGGTACTCTTATTCTTTGGGCACTACCAGAGTTCATATTCTAGTCTGGAGTGCCAATGTTCCAATCACAGTGCAGTCATTACCATTGTTGGCCTTGGAGGCAGTCTGGGTAGAGGAGCTTGTTGAGTAGGTAAGGGAAAAGTGACTTCCACTGCCTCTCCTAGGGGTTAGGATTGGTCCACAGCCTAGCAGCGTTGGTCCTGGAGTTGGACAGGCTTTGTGTGTCTACCTTGTTTGGCAAGAGTGATAAGAAAGGTAAGTAAAACCTGACTTGTTTTGTAGTCTTGGGCCACTCACTTATCTTTCTGTTTTATCTGTAGATTTGAGTATAATCTCAGCAGGATGGGAGGCTAAATTAATGATTGATTGCAAAGTGCTTTACAAATAGAAAGTTCCAGGACCATTTTGCAGGGTGACAGATAATTCAGAACCCAAGAACTGCCTCGAGTGTTCTAACTGGTGAACAGAGTTGCCAAAGCACAGCAGTGCTTTGCACATAAGATCCTTAACCATTTTTTTCCTGTAGCTTCTTCCCTTCCCCTCCCCTCCAGCAAAAATTGTGATATGAAAATCACAATGAAATATTAGGTATCTAAACAGATGTATAGTAATCGTCAACATATTTATCAACATTTTACTTCTGGGATTGAAAGGCATCTCTTAAGTTTAAAGACCTTTTATAGGGTGCCATTTTCCTGATGCAGTGTTGACTCAGTGGGAGTGAGCAGTGTTACCTCACAGTGGTGATTGATATTAGAGTGGCCAGGTAATATTGGCAAGTCCAATTTTTTAGCTAGTGATGTGTCATGTCCCGTGGGCACACCTAGTTTTGAACATTGTTCTTTAGTCTTGTTCCATGCTGGGGCGGGCCTTCTAGACAGCTGAAGCACAAGCCAAGGAGTGTAGACAGGAAGATACCTTGTGCCAGGGCCTCTAACCTTGGTGCTACTGCCTTTCTCCCTGCCTCTAATTCAGAGCCAGTTCAACATCTCCCTCCTACCCCAGGACCTTGGCACATACTGTTCTCTTTGCCAAGAATGTTTGCCTCTCTTCTCCTGACCTAGTTAACTCTTACTTATCCCTGAGGTTTCAGCTCACTTGTTACTTGCTGAGGAAAGCTTTTCTGACTTCCCTAAGTCTGCTGATACCTGTTTATACAATCCCTGTAGCATGCTGAACTCTTCCATCAGAGCACTTACTTGTACCCTTATATTTGTGTGCTTATTTGATTAATGCCTGTCTCCCCTACTAAACTATAAGCTCCATGGGGCCAGGGCCATGACTCTGTTCATTATAGTATCCTGCATACCTGGAATAGTACCTGACTCAATATTTGTGGAATGAATGAATGGATGAATGAATGAATGAATACAATACTCTCCAGAGCCTATAGGAGAAATCTGAAATGGCTTCTTCCAGTCACTGTTTTCCTGGTGGTCTTTGGCTTGGTTCTCTTTCTTATCTTCTTCCCTCCCTCAGAATGCAGCCATTCCATTGGAGAGACAGGGAAGATGGTGATGCTAAGGCAGAATATGGCTGTCTTTACTTTGCGGGTTATGTGTGTCACAAAAATAGTCCCTGCCATGGTTTTGTGGGTCCCAAGGCATGGGCCATGGCTCCAGATCTCCTTTCCAACCTTTTGATCTTGGTGAGTCTGAACCCACCACTGTATTGCCAAGGCCCTGGGAAACTGCAGTAACAGAATGATTCACAAGTGTCAGCACTCGGATACACAGGGCTGCCAGCTGACCCTCTGCCTATTTCCTTCTGACCCATAACTGGTTGCTCATGAACCTCTTTTTAGATACACAGGTTAAGACTTGCTGAAACACACACACACTGGACCCACCAAGTCCTTCCCTGAGTGCCTAAGGCTTCCTAACTTAGCAGTGAGGGAGCCTCATTCATTGAAGAGGCAGCTATTAGCAGTATACAGAATTGGAAGACTGATTCTGAGGTGCCTGTGGGAGGTGGGGATCTGGGAATAGTGGCACTGAGCCAACACCCCACTCGCACCATGGAGCCTCGGGATTTTCTGCTAACTTGAACTTGCTGGAGTTGCTGGCTTGAAGAAGGCTCTTTGGCCCTGGTAGTCAGACAGTGTTGGAAGGCTGTGAGAGCCGTGCTAGGCCCTCTGAGTCATCTGTTGTAAGCACCTGGCCATGCAGTGAGTCCCGCAGGTAAGCCAGACTGGGGCGAAGGCTGAGGGATGCTGCTCTGGGGGTTCTGTCACGTGAGCATGGAGTACTAAGGAGGCCGCCGGTAGCGTTTAGAAAGTTCCATATGCTGCAACTTCTAAAGCTATTCTGGGGTCTATGTAAGCTATCTTGTCTCTTTGAATTTAGGAAAAATGGATGTGATTTCTGGTAATTGTTAACCAAAGGCAGCTACCTGGTCTTTACCAATCATTTGTAAAAGATTTCTCTTTAAAGCATTCGTTGGTCAAACATCTCCTGAGTTCCTGCTGTGTGCCAAGAGATGTGCTACGTGCTCTAAGTACAAAAATAAATGAGATATAATTCTTCTCCATGCTCAAGCCTGGCAGGAGAAGCAGAAATGGGAAGAGAAATTAAAATTCAAGACAAGAAGAGGCATTCCAGAGACAGGAACCAAACGCTGTGGGAGCACAAGGGGCAGAGCCATCAATTCTGTCAGAGTGGGCAGGGATGGTTCCACAGCTCAATCTTGAAGAATGTAATTGTAGGCTTTTGTCAGACCAGAGGTCAGGAAAGGCAAATTAGGAGGGACAGAGGATGCAAAGGCATCGGGTTCATGAGAGGACCTGGTATGCTCAGACAGTGGTGAAAGGTCAGCGTGGTAGGAGCGCTGCAGGTGGCACATGTCATAGGATTGAAAACTACTACATGTAGTGTTATTAATTATTGCAAATAGTTTTATGTATTACTGTTTTTTTTTAAAGCAGGCTTCAGATCCATTGGTAGTGAGTGTATGCTGGTACTGTTAATGAACTACTCACCCACCACCCAAATGTTGGTTTATCTTTCGTTCTGTCATCTCAAGCCACCTAGAGTAAGAAAAACCTCTTGACTATACTGAGGTTATTATTAATAATATGTGTGACTTATGGGGCCCCTACCATATGTTAGGCACAATGGGGATCATTATCTCCCATCTGTGCAACAACCAGCAAGTTAGATTATAAGCATTGCTTTGCAGAGTCTTAGAGAGCTTGTGACTTCCCTAAAGTTGCACAGGCGGCAGGGGGCCAAGTCAGGATTCTAATGTGAGTCAGTCTCCTTCTGAAGCCTGTGCTCTTTCCTGCATGCCATGCCACCTCTCTAATTTAGTGACAGTCCACCATACCACAATGGGTCCAACATCCTAAGGAGCCTTCTATTTATGAGTTGTGATTATTTTTTTTTAATATATGAAATTTATTGTCAAATTGGTTTCCATACAACACCCAGTGATCATCCCAAAAGATGCCCTCTTCAATACCCATTACCCACCCTCCCCTCACTCCCACCCCCCATCAGCCCTCAGTTTGTTCTCAGCTCTTAAGAGTCTCTTATGCTTTGGCTCTCTCCCACTCTAACCTTATGAGTTGTGATTAAACAAAGTAAACCTTCTATCTGAGCTTACACATCCAAATGAGTGTTCTGCCTCCAAGAAGTTACTTAGGAAAGAGAAATACACACACACACACACACACACCCCTATTCTACTGCTCATACACCTTGTTACTCATCTGAAATTTCCTTTGGAGTCAGATTACAAATCATATAAGGAACTGCATCTCATTGCTTTATAATCATGTATCATTTTTGAACCAAAATAGTGCCACCTAGTTTGATCATACATCTTGTTCACGAAACTTGGCTTTGACTGACTTTTGCCCATTTCCAAAAATCAAATTCACTTTCAGTGAAGAGTTGGCACCATTGAGGATATTCAGAAGAACAGACTGCAGCTCTCAAGGCGATTCTAGGAGGAAAACTCCAAAGGTGGTTTGAGCGATGAAGTGGAATTAGCCTTTTGCCTCCCAGGGGGACTGTTTAAAGGAAACAAGTCTCATTTGAATGCATAATTTCTGGTTTTAAAAATATCATTCCCATTACTTGATAATTACATACATATTTTTCTTGGCTGTGAGCTCTTTGAAGTCCAGGATGTTGAGGCATTCAATAAATGTGCTGAATGAGCGGATGTGGAGTACAAATAGACATGTACCATTGGAGACTCTGCTGTAGGGGAGAGACAGTAGGTTGGAGGAGTTTTTGATGATTTCTTAGGACTCTAGGAGTTAAGCTTCCCAATATTGAGCTTGGGGTTTCTAATTGCCTTGCCTGATCACAGGTTGTACCTGAACTAGAATTTAAGATGAAAGCGTTGAATTGAACTCAAGATAGGTTCTTTGTAACTAATGATTCATACTTTGTCAGCTATGGTCTAATAGTGAGAAAAAGGATTGCTAAGTGAGATTGTTACAACTTTTCTCTTTTATAATAGTAGTAGCAGCAAAAATAGATAAAATTGATTGTTTACACAGGGCTTTCACATCCCCTAATCTTAGTGAATTAATATGTGAGTAACCCCAGGAAGAGACAGGCTTAGGGAAAGAGTAACCCTCGACAATTGCACAGCTGATAAACTTCCAGCCTGACCCCCTTCTAGACCTCCTTAAGAGTGATTTGTTTTTATTGGGCTTTTTTGCTTTCTTACATCTACTGGCTAGCTGATGTTAAACACTTTTCATCTTAATAAAGCCAGTTAAAATCACCACTAAAAGAATTTAAATTTTGTTGGTAAGGTTCTGCTCAATGTCAGAAATACAGTCCCTTTGGGGCGCCTGGGTGGCGCAGTCGGTTAAGCGTCCGACTTCAGCCAGGTCACGATCTCGCGGTCCGTGAGTTCGAGCCCCGCGTCAGGCTCTGGGCTGATGGCTCGGAGCCTGGAGCCTGTTTCCGATTCTGTGTCTCCCTCTCTCTCTGCCCCTCCCCCGTTCATGCTCTGTCTCTCTCTGTCCCAAAAAATAAATAAAAAACATTGAAAAAAAAAAATTAAAAAAAAAAGATTCTCACTTTAAAAAAAAAAAAAAAAAAGAAATACAGTCCCTTTAACAGTTTGGGAGAGTGTCAGTTAGCAGTTTGTCAGTTGGAGCCATTCTCGGAAGTTGTAGACAAGAGGCACCTACAGGGATGTGTCACGCAGAGCGTGTGTGTGCACGCGTGTGTTTGCATGTGCACCTGCTGCATTTAACTGGAGAAGACCGATGGGTCTAACACGAGTCCAGTTGCATTCTTTTGATTTGCAGATAACAGATGTTAGAACTTTTACACCCATAGTTGTCTCTTCACTAGGTGTGTTCTCTCCTCCCTCCTCCCTCCCCGTCCTTTTCCCTTGTCCCTCAAAGTGGAGAGAGGGAATTTGAGCCTCTAGCAGAAAGCTCCATATACATTTCAGAGAGGACACTAGCTTTGTAGTTAGACCTATGTAACACTACTCAGTGATCATGTACTAGCGTTACAGATTCATAGAGTGGAATACACCCATTTTAAACGTGTAATTGCAAAAGTGAAATTTAGGAAGTAGTGGTTGATGCCACAATATCCAGTGGAACCTCCATTTGCTGGTTTGTGGAGAATTAAGCAAAGTCTATTTTTATACTTGGACTCTAGTCTAAATGTTTCTTGAAAAGTGATTCAAAGTAGTTTAGGCTTTGATTGTGACTTTTTTTGAATGTTTATTTTGAGAGAGAGAGAATCCCATACACAGAGCCTGACACGGAGCTCGATCCCATGACTGTGAGATCACGGCCTGAGCCAAAATCAAGAGTCTGACACTTAACCTACTCAGCCACCCAGGCGTGCCAACTTTTTTTTTTTTTTAATAAATTTTCTTGTCACTATGTTATTGCTGCATCATATTCTCTTATTGCCAGTCAGGTTGAAGATTTCCTATTTGATATGCAGTCATCTTTTTTACTTGGTTCTCAAATGTATTGGTATAGTTGACATACTGTTCCTTCTTCCCCCAGTTACAAATGTGTGTACCAATTACATCTTCTAAAATTTCTGAGTGCATTAACTTATTCAGTCAACTTTGTAGTTCATTTTTTTTTTCAAAGAACCAGCTGTTGGTGTTACTTATCGATTAACTCCACTTTGGTGTCTATATTACTACTTTTAGTTTTATTATTTCCATATTTTGGTTCCCTTGGGGTTTTTTCACCCCTAAATTTCTTAGGCACAAACTTAGTTCACTAGTTTTCGCTTTGCCTCTTTTTTCTTTCTTTTCTTTTTTGATTTTAGTTCCACTTTTGGAGTGGATACGTTTTCTCCAAGTTTTGCTTTGGCAACAGCCCGGGTGTTTTGATGTTTCAGTCATGCTTTAGCAGGATTTTGAATATTCTCCAATAGTGTTCTGTTTCATCCTGGATTTAGTCATTATTTAAAGAAGGAAACTAACAAGTTACTTGCTTGGCGCCAAGCCCTGCAATAGGTGCTTTCTGATAAGTTATTTAATTCTGATCTCAGCACTGCCTGGTAGAGGTAGTATTATCTGCATTTTGCTATGAAGAAGCAAAGGTTCAAATAGAGTTGCACAAATAATCTCTTCAGCTCTGCTGTTCTGCTTAACAAGTGAGCATTGAAAAAGATCCATATGGTTAGGCAATGTTCAGTCCATTGTTGTCAGTTTATTATGAATTGTGTAGAATTTCTGCCTCCAGTCTCTGCCAATTGCAATCTACCTTACACATTTTTCTATGCCTTCTATACCTTTCTTTTGCTCAGAAAATCTCCAGTGGCTCCCCATTGCCTATTAATAAATTCCAAGGACTTTACCTTATTATTCGAATCCCACTACCTTCTAACCCCAGCTTACTTTTCCCTGATTTCCTCTGGTGCCTTTTCTCCTGTCTCCCTACCCCACCCCCAAAGACTTACAGAATTTATTCTGGGTGTTCAGTCTCCTGGGATACAAAAAACTGTTTCATACTTTAAAGAATCTTATCCCTTTGTCTGGAATTCCCTGTCCCCACCCTGTTGCCCAGCTCCTACCTCCCTTCCCAACTCTCCCAGGGAAACCAATGTTCCATGTACCAGTTTACAATGATATGTAGTTACTTGTTGTAGATCACCTCCCTCTGTTCCCATTAGTCTTTTTTTTTTATTTTTTTTAATGTTTATTATTTTTGAGAGAGAGAGGGAGACAGAGAGCGAGCACGGAAGGGGCAGAGAGACAGGGAGACACAAAATCAGAAGCAGGCTCTAAGCTCTGAGCTGTCAGCACAGAGCCTGATGCAGGGCTCAAACTCACAGACCACGAGATCATGACCTGAGCTGTAGTCGGCTGCCCAACTGACTGAGCCACCCAGGCGCCCCTGTTCCCATTAGTCTTGAACAACTTCAGGGCAGAGACTTGCTTTCTCATTTTTTTTCTTTTAAAAAATGTTTTATGTATTTTTGAGAGCATGCAAGCGGGGGAGGGGCAGAGAGAGGGCGCCAGAGGATCCGAAGCAGGCTCTGTGCTGACAGTAGTGAGCCTGATGTGGGGCTCGAACTCACAAACCCTGAGGTCATGACTGAGCCAGAGTTGGACACTTAACCAACTGGGCCACCCAGGCACCCCACTTTCTCATTTTTATACATTCCATACATTGAAGGCACTCAAACAGTTAAATTTTAAATTAGATTCATGGTTTTTGTGTGTCAGTGCCCTGTGATCTTTTTTCTCTCCCTCTGGAAAAATCTGTATGTATGTAAAGAAAGCATTATTTTTGTCCTGCTACTTGATTCTCTGTATAGAACCGTGCTATTTTTATCTACTCTCATGTTCATTTCCATAATTTCTAGTTTCCTTAGGAACTTTATCTACTTTATCTGTGATGATTTAACAGTAGCGTGTAGAAGCTGACAGTGAAAATATCTCTGTATATTCTTAAAAGAAAAATTGTCACGTTATTGCCATATTCTATGGCCATGTTGCTAAGTTTTCATTGTTTATGCTTTCATTGTTAATCATTTTAGTATTTTAATGCTTTATCTTTAAAATCCACCAAATTACTGTACTAGTAAACTGCTTCTCTTGTCCCCACCCAGACATGATAAACCTTTGTTATCTCCTTTCCTGTAGTTGGTTTGACTTTTGATACTGGTTGCAAATGTGACTCTTGAATGCAACAGATTTAGGTTTTATTTTTTAATCCACTAAGTGAACTTTCATATTGCAGGTCTGTGGTAGGCAGAATAATGATCCCCCCAAATATGCCCACATCCTAATTCTAGGAACCTGGAAATATATTCCATTATATGACAAAGAGGAATTAATGTCGCAGATGGAATTAAGGTTGCCAATCAGCTGACCTAACAATAAGGAGATTATTCTGGATTCTCTGCCTGGACCCATTATTACAGGTCTTAAATGTGGAAGAGAGAGGCAGAAGAGGAGGTCAGAGTGAGTCAATGTAAGGAGGACTGGGCTCTCCACTGCTGGCTTTGAAACTGGAGCAAGGGGCCATGAGCCAAGGGTCTGCACAACAGCCTCTAGAAGCTGGTAAGGCAGAGCAGCAGTCTCTCCTAGAGCCTCCAGAAAGATCACAGCTCTGGTGGCACCTTGATTTTAGCCCAGTGAGAACCACTTCAGACTTCTGATGTCTGGAACAGTAAAGATAATAAATTTATGCATTTTAAGCCACTAGATTGGTGATAACTTTGCATGACAACAATAGAAGAGTAATACAAGAACATTTCTTCCTACTTATATTTTTTCAACCCCAGTATTTGAATTAGGAATTATATTTTTGTATTATTATTTGTCCTCTTGTAAGTTTCTTGCTTCTGTTTTTCATTTTTCATGTAAGAGACCTAGAACTCTTAATTTCCTTTTAAATTACATCAAAAATTATAAAATAATCACTTTCCCAACATTTTAAACATTTTGGTACTTCTGTTTCCATTACTTCTACTTTTTTCTTTAATTAAATAAAAAAAAATCCTCTCCTTTAGAGAAGATCATGAATTTAGCTTAGAGGGTTTACTCTCCCCCCACCTCATTTATTTTTTGTTTATAGTTTGAAACTCTAGAAAAATTTTACCTCTACATATTATTTAATTTACCTGTGAATCCTGTGTTTATCATTGTCCTTGCATTTGCTGATGCTTGAATTCACTTATTTTTTTAAAAAATATTCTGTTTTTTTGGGGCGCCTGGGTGGCTCAGTCGGTTAAGCGGCCGACTTCGGCTCAGGTCATGATCTCACGGTCCGTGAGTTCGAGCCCCGCGTCGGTCTCTGTGCTGACAGCTCAGAGCCTGGAGCCTGTTTCAGATTCTGTGTCTCCCTCTCTCTGACCCTCCCCCGTTCATGCTCTGTCTCTCTCTGTCTCAAAAATAAATAAACGTTAAAAATAAAAAATAAAAAAAAATATTCTGTTTTCAAATCCATTGTTTCTGGTAATGATAGGTATAGCCACAGGTTTGGGTTGAAAAATTGGTTCTGGTTTTCTAGATTTTGCACTATCCCCCTGCACGTTAGAGGGAAAAAGTTGCCTCTGCTGGTTCCTGTCTCTGTGGTGATGACTCCATTTCTGTGAGCTCATGAGTCCCCATCAACCCCTTTCCTTCTCCAGAGTCTAGTGGTGAAGTCATTCTTGCCTTGGCATCTTTCAGTGGTAGCTCTCTTGTCTTTGTGACAGCTTGAAAAACATCCTTTGGTTTTGAGCATTGATCATAACTAACATGTATTTAGTGCAGTGGTTATCAAACCATTTTCCACAGACACCTTGGCGGGGGGGGGGGTCCTTGAGAACCTTTTAGGGGTCTGTGAGGTCACAACTATTTTCATAACACTAAGATGTTCTTTGCCTCTCTCTGGGTTGACATTTGCACCGATGGTACAAAAGCAGTGGTGGGTAGACTGTTGGAACCTGAGCACAAATCAAGCTGGTGACACGAAACTGTATTAGTAGTCATTGGAGTCTTCACTGCAGTACGCTTACAGTTCAAACAGCCAGCTTCATGTAAGGATGTCCTCAATAAAGCATACAAAAATACCAGTCTCACTAAATAGTGACCCTTGAGTACACGTCCATTTTAATATTCTGTGTGACAAAATAGGAGGAATGCAGAAAGGCTGTCTGCTGTACAGTGCTTGACTCAAGGAACAGCACTTATGTGCATGGGCTGCAAGCTGCCTTTTTTCATGGAACACCATTTTTACCTGGAAGGACAGCTAACACACAAGACTACGGCTATTTGTATTAGGGCATTTGGCAGACATTTTTCTTGAAAATACAAGTGAACCTGTAACTTGGAAACAGCACTGATAACACAAAAAACACAAATCTAATTTAAAATGTAAAAAAACTGTTGGAGTGCCTTCAGCGTTTTCAACAAGGAAAACAACTGATGATATTTTTGCAAATAGTAAAATTTGAGCTTTCAAGGGAAAATCAGAATTTTTGAAAAGTTTTATCTATCCCCGTGAACTTGACAGCCTCCCAATACTTACATATTTCTTTTTTTTTTAATTTTTTAACATTTATTTATTATTGAGAAACAGAGACAGAGCATGAGAATGGGAGGGGCAGAGAGGAGGGGAAACACAGAATCCGAAGCAGGCTCCAGGTTCTGAGCTATCAGCACAGAGCCCAACACAGGGCTCAGACTCACAAAGCGTGAGATCATGACCTGAGCCGAAGTCGGCTGCTTAACTGACTGAGCCACCCAGGCGCCCTAACCAATACCGACATATTTCTGATGAAATGAGTTGTGACAATAACTACTGTGAACTTGCCTTGGTATAGTGAAATGTGTCAACATTTGAAAGATCCTTATTACTTAGTGAACTACTATTTTTCAGTCAGCCTACATGGTATCATGATTTTGCAGGGATAAAACATTCATCCAAAGTGCAAGAGAGACCAATGGATTTTAATGTAGCAGCCTACAAGAAGTTCACTGACAGGGTTTCAGATTCCACATCACAGTTAACCTTCAGGAAACTACCACTGTTTGACTTTCAGCATCCTGTCAAAGAATATCCACCATTATCTGAAAGAGCTGTTAAAATATTCTGTTCTTTTCTAACTACAGATCTCTGTGAGGCCAGCTTTTCTTCATATGCTTGCGCCAAAACAGCATATTGTAACAGAATGAATACAGATGTGGGTATGAAAATCTCGGTGTCCTTTATGATGCCAGACATTTAAAACATTTTCAAAACTGTACGAATTTTGAAAAATAGTGTTTTTTCATTAAAATTATGTTATGTATGTTAATATATAATGAGTTTATTGTAATTTTTAAATGAATTAATATTTCAAAAATAGCCATTTCAAAATCTGATACAGTAAATAACAATAGGTAAACGATAGAAACAAAGCTCATTGGGTTCCTCAGTAATTTTTCAGAATGTAAAGGAATCCTGATACAAAAGATTTTGAGAGGGGCACCTGGGTGGCTCGGTTGGTTAAGCAGCTGACTTTGGCTCAGGTCATGATCTCATGGTTCATGAGTTCAAGCCCTGCATTGCTCTATGCTGACAGCTCAGAGCCTGGAGCCTGCTTCGGATTCTGTGTTACCCCTCTCTCTTTCCCTGCCTGTCCCCCATTTGTCCTCTGTCTCTCTCTGTCTCTCAAAACTGAATAAATGTTAAAATTTTTTTTAATTAAAAAAAGATTTTGAGAGCCACGAATGTACTGCTTTACATAAAGCACTTTTTTGATTCATTATCTTGTATTCACAACCACCTTACTGATTTTATAGACAAGAATACTGTGACACAAAAAGGCTGTATACATATTCTAGTTAGCAACCTTTCCAAATCTGATAGTCCTCCCACTGTAGTTTACATTCTTGGAGGTCTTCTGAGCCGAGTTTTATAGGTCCCAATCCTTATAGCCTCCCCCTTTTTTTCCAGTTGAAGTTTCTTATGTTGTTTTTCATAATGCAGGTACAGTACATGTACCTTGAAAAAAGTCAGGAATCATAAACAAGAATGTAAAGACTATCCTTAATCCTCCCTGCTGGAGATCATTCTTAATTCTCAGTGTGTATCTATCCAGATGCTTTTCCAAGAATGTTGAATTATCAGTATAATGTCAGTAGTAAAAGGACTCTGGGGTCAAATAGCAAATAGATCTTAGTTTGAATCCAGCCCTGTGCATTGTGAGCTGCTTGGACAAGTTATTTAACATCTAAGCCTTCATTCCTCATCTGCAAAATGGGAGTAGTGAAAACTCCTCCTTTGCAGAGTTGCTGTGAGGCTTAAGTGAGACAATGCGTGAAAAGCAGCATAGTATTGATGTGTCATAAGCGTCCAGTAAATGTCAGCTATTGATGTTGCTGTGCATGCCCAGATAGATTGATAGATATACCGGCTTTATTGAAATATATTTTACATGCGGTAAAATTTACCCTTTTTTAGTGCACAGTCCTGTGCATTTTAATCCATGTATTTGTGGATATGTGGATAACCCAAAGATATAGAACAGGTCCATCACTGCAAAAAATTCCCTCATGTCCCTTTATAGTCAGATTTCCCTGCCAACACAGCCACTGGCAACCACACTGATGTATTTTCTGTATCTATACTTTTGCCTTTTCCAGAACATCAACTAAATGGAGTCGTGCAGTATGTTGTGTTTTCAGTTTGAGTTGTTTTACTCAACAGAGTGCACTTGAGGCATGCATCCTTGCTTCATTTCCTTTTACTGCTGATTAGTAAGTACTCCAGTGAACAGATATACGACAGTTGGTTTAACCATTCACCAGCTGATGGACATTTGGGTTGGTGCCAGTGGCTATTATAAATAAAGCTGCTTTGAGAATTCGAATACAAGTTTTTGTGTGTACATATGCTTTTCATTTTCTTGAGTAAATACCTAGGCATGGGATTGCAAGGCCATAGAGTAAGTGTGTACTTAACTTTATAAGAAACTGCCCAAGTGTTTTCTAAAGTGGCTGTGCTGTTTCGCATTCCCACCAGCAATATTTGAGGGTCTCAGTTGTTCTATATCCTTAGCAACAGTTGTCAAAGTTGATCGTCTTAATTTTAGCCATGGTGGGGAGTGTGTTGTTTTATTTTGTTGTATTGCATTGATATTGTATTTCTTTAGTGCCTGAAAATATTGAATATCTTTTCATGTGCTTATTTGCCTTTTGTATAACTTCTCTGATGGAGTGTCCTTATTATTATTATTTTTTTTTGCCGGTTTTAATCAGATTGTTTTCTCATTTTATAGTTGTAAAAGTTCTTTATATGTACTGGATTCAGGTACTTTGTCAGATACATGTTTTCAGAATGTGTTCTCCCAGTTTGTGGCTTGGGTTTTCATTTTTTTAATTGACTTAATTTTTTTTATTGTTTATTTTAATTTTGAGAGAGACAGAGCACGCAGGGGAGGGGCAAAGAGAGAGGGAGACACAGAATCCAAAGCAGGCTCCAGGCTCTAGGCTGTCAGCACAGAGCCCAACACGGGGCTCAAACTCACAGACCATGAGATCATGACCTGAGCCGAAGTTGGACACTTAACTGTCTGAGCCACACAAGCACCCCTTTAATTGTCTCTTTTGGAGATTAAAAGTTTTTAATTTGGAAGAAGTCCAGTTTTGTATTCCATCTAAGAAATCTTTTCCTAACTCTAGGTGACAAGTAGTTTTGCCTTCTGTGTTTTCTAGATGTTTTATAGTTTTGGCTATAACATGGATGTCTGATCCATTTCACACAATGCTTGTATATGCTGTGAGGGTAAGAGTCTAGGTGCATTTTCTTCATCTTTCCAGTTGTTTCAGCACCATTTGTTGGAACACAGTCCTCACTCCATTGAATTGCCTTGGCAGCTTTGTCAAAAATTAACTGACCATATATGTATGAGTCTGTTTTCGTATTCTTTTCTGTTCTCTGTGTCTCTCCTAATGCTAATACCACATTGTCTTGATTATTGTAGTTTTACAATAAGCCTTAAAAGCATGTAGTATACGTTCTCCAACTTTATTCTTTCTCACCATTGTTTTCCCCTTTATGAGTCCTTTTGTTTTCATATAACTTTTAGAATCAGTGTATCAGTTTCTACAGAGGGATTTTCATTGAAATTTTATTGAATCTGTAGAATAATTTGATGAGCATGGTAGGCTAAATAATGATTGCCAAAGATAACCACTTTCCTAATCCATGGAACCTGTGAATATTACCTTCTAAGGCAAAAAGGTGAATATTAGCTCATGTCCCAAAAGATGTGACTCGGTTAAAGATCTTGAGATGGGGAGAGTATCCTGGATTATCTAGGTGGATCCTAAATGCAATCATGGGTTTCCATGAAAGCAATGTGATGTGAGCAGAGAAAAAGATTTGAAGACGCTGTGCTGCTGGTTTTAATGATGGAGGAAGGGGGCCTAAGGAGTGAAAGGAATACAGTTATAGAAACAGGGAAAGGCAAGAAATGGATTCTCCCCTAGTCTCCAGAGGGAGCGGGCCCTGTGACACCTTAGTTTTAACCCAGCGAAACCCATTTTGGACCTCTGGCCTCCATCCACAACTATAAGAGAATAAATGTGTGTTGTTTTAAGCCACCGAGTTGGTGGTAATTTGCTATAGCAACCATAGGAAATTAATACACAGTGCGTGCAAACTTTAACAATATCGAATTTTCTAATCTATGAGCATGGGATCTCTCTCCATTTACTTAGATTGTTTTTTTTTAAATAAAATTTATTGTCAAATTGGTTTCCATACAACACCCAGTGCTCATCCCAACAGGTGCCCTCCTCCCTGCCCATCACCTACTTTTCTCTCTCCCTCACCCCCCCATCAACCCTCAGTTTGTTCTCAGTCCTTGAGTTTCTTGTGGTTTGCCTCCCTCCCTCTCTGTAACTTTATTTTCCCCGTTCCCCTCCCCTGTGGTCTTCTGTTAAGTTTCTCAAGATCCACATATGAGTGAAAACATATGGTATCTTTAATTTTTCTTGGTAGTGTTTGGTAGGTTTCAGCATACAAGTCTTGCACATATTTTGTTACATTTATTTCAGTATTTCATATTTTGATGATGTTTGTAAATGGCAGTTTTTTTCATGAACGTTTAATTTTAGAATAGTTTTAGATTTATAGGAAAGTTGTAGTAAATGATAGGTTTAAAAAACATCTCAGGGTCCACTTTTTAATTGCTGGCAAACATAAATGCAGTAATATTTTTTTGTACAAATTGCCTTGTATCCTGCAACCTTGATAAAGTCACTTATTTGATTTGGAAGTGTTTTGTTTTGTTTTATTTTGTTTTTGGTAGATTAGCTAGGATTTTCAACATAATCATGTTGTCTGCAAATATTAGATGTACTCCTTCCTTTCAACTCTTTACCCCTTTTATTTCTCTTTCTTGAATTATGGTTATGGCAAGGACCTCCAGTACAAGGTTGAATAGATGTACTTGCCTTGTTTCTAATCTTAGGGGAAGTATTTAGTCTTGCAGCATTAAACGTTATTTTCATAGATATCCTTCTCTTCCTAATTTATGTCAAATTCTTTTTCTGAAACTATTGAGATAATCATATGTTTTTTCTTTTTTATTCTATTAATGCAATGAATTACATTAATTGGTTTCAAATGTTAAGCCAAGCTTACAATCTTGACTAAACCACACTTAGTCATACTGTAATATCCTTTTTATATAGTGCTGGATTCAATTTGATAAATTTTTAAGGATTTTGCATCTATGTTCATGAAGGATATTGGTTTATAGTTTTCTTTTTTGGTCAGGTTTTGGTATCAGGGTAATGCTAGACTCATAAAATAAATTTGGAAATACCCCCTCCTATCTTTCTCTGTAAGGATTTGCAAAAAATTGGTACTATTTATTCTTTATGTATTTGATAGATTTTTTTCAGAGCCTAACATTTTCTTTGTGAGAAGGATTTTTTTTTCCAATATATGAAGTTTATTGTCAAATTGGTTTCCATGCAACACCCAGTGCTCATCCCAAAATGTGCCCTCCTCAATACCCATCACCCTCCCTCCCACCCCCCATCAACCCTCAGTTTGTTCTCAGCTCTTAAGTCTCTTATGCTTTTGCTCTCTTCCACTCTAACCTCTTTTTTTTTTCCTTCCCCTCCCCCATGGGTTTCTGTTAAGTTTTTCAGGATCCACATAAGAGTGAAACCATATGGTATCTGTCTTTCTCTGTATGGCTTATTTCACTTAGCATAACACTCTCCAGTTCCATCCATGTTGCTACAAAGGGCCATATTTCATTCTTATGTGAGAAGGATTTTAACTACAGTTTTAGTGTATTCAATAGATACAGACGTGATCTTTCATCTGGTGTGAACTTTGATAATGTCTCAAGAAATTTACTTGCATAAAGATGTTCATAATATTCCCTTCTAATCCCTGTAATGTTTGTAGGATTTGTAGTAATGTCCCTGCTTTCATTTCTGATATTGGTGATTTTGCCCACTATTTTTTTCTGATCACTCTGACTATAGGTTTACTCTTTTTCTTGATCTTTTCAAGGAACCAGGATTTAGTTTCATTGATTTTTCTGAACTTATATTTATCATTTCCTTCCTTCTGCTTACTTTTTAAAGTTTCCTTCTCTTCCTAGTTTCTTAAGGTGCACCTTAGAACGTTGACTCTATGTTTTTTCTAACGAAAGCATTTGATGCTATAAATTGCCCTTAAGTACTGCTTTAGCCGTATCTCACAGATTTTAGTAAGTTGTGTTTCCACTTTTCATTTATTCTGGAATTTTCAAATTCTCCTTGTGGTTTTTTACTTTACTTATGGATTATTTAGAACCATGTTGTTTAATTTGCAAGCATTTTGAGAATTTTCAAGGTATCTTTCTGTTGTTGATTTTTGGTTTAATTTCATTGTGTATAGAGAATTGTTTTTTTTTTTTTTAATTTTTTAAGTTTATTTATTTTGAGAGAGAGAGAGAGAGAGTGCAAGCAGGGGAAGGGCAGGGAGAGAGGGAGAGAGAGAATCCCAAGCAGGCTCCACGCTGTCAGCACAGAACCCGATGCAGGGCTCAAACTCATGAACTGTGAGATCATAACCTGAGCTGAAACCAAGTGTTGGACACTTAACCAACCGAGCCACCCACCCAGGCGCCCCTAGAGATTTACTTTGTATGATTTTGATTCTTTTGAATTTCTTGAGTCTTGTTTTATGACCCAGATTTCAGCCTGTCTTGGTGAATATTCCATGTGCATTTGAAAGGAATTTCTGTTCTGCTGTTATGGGAGGAATGCTTTATCAGTATCAATTAGGTCATGTTTGTTAATAGCATTATTGCACTCTTGTGTAAATTAGTAATTTCTATGTGTTCTATCAGTTGTTTAGAGAGAAATGTTAATTTCCAATAATAATTGTGGATTTTTCTATTTTTCCTTTATTTTCTGCATGTATTTTGAAGCATTACTAGGTACATATTTACAGTTGTTAGATCCTCTGACAAATTGACCTCTTTATTGTTATTAACTGCCCCTATTTGTCGCTGGTAATATTCCTTGTTCAAAAATATACCTTGTCTTATATTGTGGTAGGCAAAGTGGCTCCCCAAAGATATCCAGGCCCTAAACCATGGAACCTGGGACTGTTATGTTACATGGTAAGGGAGACTTTGCAGAAGTATCTAAGGTGACAGTATTAGTTTCTGTTGTTTCCATGACAAATTGCCACAGGTTTAGTGTCTCAAAACCACACAGAACTCATTATCTTACATTTCTGTGGGTCAGAAGTACAGGTACAGCAGGGCTAAGTTGGATTTTCTGCTTAGAGTCTCACAAGGCCAAAATCAAGGTGTTGGCAGGGCCACATTCCTTTCTAGGGCTCTGGGGATTAATCTGCTTCCAGACTCATTTGGGTTGTTGTCAGAATTTAGTTCCTTGCAGTTGTAGGGCTGAAGACTCCAATGTTCTTTTTTTTTTTTTTTTTTATGAATTCAACAGCACTTTATTTATTTTTATTTTTATTTTATTTTATTTTTTATCATTTTTTTAAATATGAAATTTATTGTCAAATTGGTTTCCATACAACACCCAGTGCTCATCCCAACATCAATAGCCAAATTATGGAAAGAGCCTAAATGTCCATCAACTGATGAATGGATAAAGAAATTGTGGTTTATATACACAATGGAATACTATGTGGCCATGAGAAAGAATGAAATATGGCCTTTTGTAGCAATGTGGATGGAACTGGAGAGGGTTATGCTAAGTGAAATAAGTCATACAGAGAAAGACAGATACCATATGTTTTCACTCTTATGTGGATCCTGAGAAACTTAACAGAAGACTCCAGTGTTCTTGCTGGCTGTCAGCAGGGGTCATTTTCAACTTCTAGAATCTGCCTGCATTCCTTGGCTCATGGCTCCCTTCCTCCATCTTCAAAGCCAGCAAAGACAGGTCGAGTCCTTCTCATGTTTAGAATCATTCTGACTTCCCCTTCGGCCTCATCTCTCCTCTTCTGCTGTCTCTCTCTGAATCACTCTTATGCCTCCTTTTCTGCTTTTAAGGATTCATATAATCACATTGGGCTCACCTGGATAATCCCCAGTATTTTAAGGTCACCTGATTAATAATTCCATCTACAAAGTCCTTTCATGGCAGTACCTAGATTAGTATTTGATTGAATAAACAGAGGACAGGAATCTTGGGGGGGCATGTTTATAATTCTGCCTACCAAAGTTATGGACTTGATGACAGGAATAGTATCCTGATTATCCAGGTGGACCCAATCTAATCACATGAGCTCTTAAGCAAAGAACCTCCAATGAAGCAGGAGCAATATGGCAGAAGGGGAAGTCAGAAGAATTCTAAGCATGAGAAAGATTCACTGTGCTGTTGCTGGCTTTGAGTTTTAAAAGCTTATGTGCCGGGATCAGAGAGAGACATCTAGGATCTTAAGGGCAGCCCCTTGCTGGCAGTCAGTGGAGAAACTGGGATCTCAGTCCTACAACCACAAGAAAGCAAATTGCCAGCCACCTGAATGATCTTGGAAGCGATTCTTCCCAGAATCCCTTGATAAGAGTCCAGCCAACCAACATGTTGACTTCAGCCTTATGAACATCTGAGCAGTGAAACCAACCAAGCCTGTCTGGACTTCTGACATACACAACTGTGAGATAATAAACTTATATTGTTTTAACCTGCTAAGTTTGTGATAATGTGTTACAGCAACAATAGAAAATGAAAACAGATATTACTATACCACTGCAGCTTTCTTTTGGTCAGTATTTGCTTGGTATAAATTTTCTTTGTCCTTTTAGTTTTAATCTGTGATTTTATCGATTTATGACATAGGTTTCTTATAGATAGCATATAGTTGTCCTGCTTTTTAATCCAATGTGACCATCTTTACCTTTTATCTGGTAGACCATTTACACTTACTGTGATTGTCAGTAGGGTTGGGTTTTAACTACCTCTTGCTGAACCCTGGGAACTGCCTCTAGGCAGTAAGCTGGAACATTAATAAAGTTTATTTTCTTCCTTCCTTCCTCCCTCCCTCCCTGTCATCACAGTCCTTTGTTGTCCGTTGTCCAGTATCTGATAACTGTTGTTTCATATATTTTGTCCAGTCTGTTGTTTAAGGTTGGAAGAAAAACCCCTTTCCTCTTACTTCATCAAAGGTGGAAATAGAAGACCTCAACAATGTAATTTCTAACTATTTTAAGGACATCATCTTCAGGAAATCCCTTTTATGGGAAATGTGTGTGTGTGTGTGTGTGTGTGTGTGTGTGTGTGAGAGAGAGAGAGAGAGAGAGAGAGAGCGCATGAGAGTGAGTGCGAGAGAGAGAAATCTATTCAGTCACAGAAATTATAATACGTGTACTAAAATGTTACTGTATCTGAACATTGAAGATTAAAAATGTCATGCCTTTTTAAAAATAGAATCAAATAATTAGTGACAAAACTTGACCATATTGTAAACATGTCAACCTTTTTCAGTCTCCATGTCTTGGTACGTCTAGTTCTTTCTGCTTGGAATGCTTCTTCATTTCACAATATTTCTTGCCTGGCAGCTTTCCATATATCTTCTGGAAGTTTCTCTCCTTCTTAGTACCCCCAGACAGAATCCATATTTCTTCTTCTGGGTTTCCATCACTGTCTACCCTAGCACCATTCCAGCACATATCATGCTGTATTATAATTGTGTGTTTCTTTTAAGAAAAATTTTAATGCTTTTATTTATTTTTGAGAGAGAGAAAGAGACATAGCACCAGCAGGGTAGGGGCAGAGAGAGAGAGAGGGAGACACAAAATCCGAAGCAGGGTCCAGGCTCTGAGCTGTCGGCACAGAGCCCGACACGGGGCTCGAACCCACGAACCGTGAGATCATGACCTTAGCCAAAGTCAGATGCTTAACCGTCTGAGCCACCCAGGCACCCCATACAGTGACGTGTTTCTGTGTGGACTCTCTCCTACCAGGAAGCCCTGGAAAGCAGGGAACTTATTTGAGTCTTCTTTATGTGTCCCTTATCCCCTAACACACAGTGTATGTCTACTGCATAGAACCTTTCAATAAACAATTGTTGAATTAGTGACTCTACACATGCTCAAAAATACTGTTCTTACTCTCCCTTTCAGTATCACATATTTGTAAAAGTGAGCCCTCTTTAATCATTTTACTTTTCTCCTAGTAAATTCCTCATCTATGCCTGTCTCCTGCTGTTCTCTGTGCTGCTGGCCCTTCGTCTGGATGGCATCATTCAGTGGAGTTACTGGGCTGTTTTTGCTCCAATATGGCTGTGGAAGTTGATGGTCATTGTTGGAGCCTCAGTTGGAACTGGAGTCTGGGCACGAAATCCCCAATATCGGTAATACTGCTTTATAAAACTGATTGGTCTCTACCCTGAGGGAGCAAGATCTTGTTTTTCACTCTTAATTAAATAAGCACTATTTTTTTCTACCTATCTAGGGTTTTATAAGAACCATAATATAGGCAAACTGGGTTCTAGCCTAAGTACTTTTCTAAATTAGTTGTTGGATATGCATTTTTTACATATAAGCAGTGTTTTTTGGGGTGCTTAAGGTCCTAGCTGGCCCACAATAGGCAATGTAAACTAAAATGCATCCAAAATATCGAACTGTTACACCATGCTAAACTAGGAAGTATAAGACTATCATGTTTGCAAGAACAGTTCTACAAAACAAAGTCCTGGCTCTGGTCACCAGGGATCTATCAGTCTCCAATTCAGTCCCAGAGCTGGGGTTCGCCTTGTCCCAATCCCCTGGTCCTGGGGTTTTAGGGCTGTTAGTGGTGTGGGTGAGGTGGTTTGGCTGGGAAACAGTGAGTCCCTGAGACAGGGAAAGTTGAGGCCCAGATGCCATGAAGGAGAGCAGAGCCTTTGGGAGCCAGGAAGAGGGGTCGCCTTTACTCTCAACTCCCCTGAGCCTTTCTTGGCTGCCTCAGCTAGTCCAGGTTCCTGGAGTCGGCTCCCTCTGCTGTGCAGCCTAGGTTGCTGGGGCCTGGAGAGTCTCTTCTCCCTCACAGAGACCGGCACTTCAGAAAGGAAAAAGGGAGACTGGGGAGGCTGTTCTCAGCCTTCGCCAGGCAGAGGGAGAGGGCAGGAGTGCCCAGCAGACAGGCAGGGCACATTCAGCTGCTCGTGAGAAAAGTGCAGGAGGTGTTTCAGTCTTGATCAACTTTAAAAATAAGATTTAGCCCATTAGCACATATGCATCTAAGAACTTTAAAACAGTCCTACAAAGAGCCTTGGCAGATGGGAGACATTTGTGTGCAGTTGTTTTAAAGTCCTTAGACTTTCTTTATTTTTGAAGATTACCTGTGCAGCTGGCAAATCTTTTCTTTTTTATGAGATATTTTCAGATGTCTAATGTTTACGACTCAAAGATTGAAAAGTTAAATAACTAAACATTTTAGATTCCATTGATTGATATTTAGAAGCTATTTGAGCTTTGCCCTAGTGGTTTAATTTACAATGTTTATTTTTTTAATTTTTTATTTATTTTTTATATTATCATATTAATCATAATCATAATATTAAATATTATTTATTTTTTATATTGTCAAATTGGTTTCCATAGAACACCCAGGGCTCATCCCAACAGGTGGTTTAGAGCAAGGAAAGGAATTATATGCGTGTGGTTGAGTGTCATGAATGTTGGGGCATGGTCATTCTGGTGTTAACATTATCCAGTGGAAAGTTCTTGGTTCCCATAGAAGTAACCACTGGCTTCCTTTCCAGGTATATTTTCACCAAGAAGATACATCATAAATGTTTACCTGTATTTTGAATGAAATGTTCTCGGCTTTGCAGATGCTTTTGTAAGCATTTTCTTGATTAGCAGCCTTACTCTTTTTCAGTTTTCAATCAGAGCATTTCCTCTATGATACGTAAACAGCTAGGTAAACTGATTTTGTTTAAAAACAGTTTTCACTGTTCTTATTTCTCTTTCATCTGCAGGTGTTAATTCATCCCAGTGGAAGAGAAAGGAAAACAAAAAGGCATTCATAATTTTATTTGCATTTTAAAATAGCACCTAACAATAATTGCTATATTTTCTTGAACTATCACCCACGCTGATTCATAAAGCTAGTTATTTTTATAGTGTTGCATGAAATGTGATTTACATGGTTTTTAATTCATTGAGGGATAAGGATCATGAGATTTAGGGGATAGTTGTCAGTTGTTAGTGGTAGAAGCAATCCGCTTGAATAATCTTGGAAGCAGCTGAATTCAAAGTTGTGAACAAAACCATTTGTGTACACGGTCAGAGAAATAACTGACCATTACTTCTGAGAACATCCTTACCCAGTTAAAACTTTGGTTTGCCTGCAGTGTTCATTTCTTGCCATGTAGTAGTTCTTTGGTGTTTGGAAGATTACATATTAAAGATGAAGTTTAAGTTAGTTTTCTACCTAACTTCCTTTGCTTTTTGTCAGACTTATCACTACAGTTCATGGTATCAACATAAGTTGGTATTTGGCCTGGACTCCTTGCTTGGTTTGAAGATTCTGAACTGAGACTATTTTTTCTTCTTCCTCTTCTTGTGTCCCTTTTTAGAGCAGAAGGAGAAACATGTGTGGAGTTTAAAGCCATGTTAATTGCAGTGGGCATCCACTTGCTCCTGTTGATGTTCGAAGTTCTGGTCTGTGACAGGATTGAAAGAGGAAGCCATTTTTGGCTTCTGGTCTTCATGCCGCTGTTCTTTGTTTCCCCGGTGTCTGTGGCAGCTTGTGTTTGGGGCTTTCGACACGACCGGTCCCTGGAGGTAAGATTTCGTTTATTTGAGAATGTTTTAAACAGGAAATCTGGTCACTTACTGTAATGAAGATCTCTTGCCCTTTGTTAGGAAGAGATGAATCATTAACTCCAGGTGATGGTATGTAAGGAAGCAAAAGGACGATGGAAGTAATCATGGTTCTGTTTCTTGGCTTAGAGCGCTGGCTCTTCACCCAGGCCATCAGGCTTCATCCAGCGTCACAGCTCGCCCCAGCCACCCGTGGTAGTCAGGCTTCTCCTGAGAAACAGAACCAATAAGAGAAGTGGGGAAGGGGAGAAGGAAGAGAGCAAAGGAGGGAGACAGAGATAGACAGACAGAGAGAGAGATCAGTTGTAAGGAGCTGGCTCATGTGTTGGGTGCTGGCGAGCCTGGTGTTCAAAGGTTGTGCCAGTAGGCTGAATATGCAGGCTGCCTTGGTGCTACGGCCTTGAGACAGCATTTCTTCCTCTCCAGGGAGCCTCAGGCCTTCTACCTAATTGGCAAAAGCCACCCACAGTATCGAGGACCACCTTCTTTACCGAAAGGCAATACTTTTCACAGCAATACCTAGACTTGTGCTTGATTAAATAACCGGGTGCCATGTAGCCCAGCCAAATAGACACATAAAACTAACCACCTTGCCACCTCAGACCCCATGATCTAGCACTTCATCTGCTCTCCAGTTAGCTTCAAGCCCTGTTTTTGCCTAGACACAGAGGATACACAGATCAATTAAAAAAGTAATACTAGCAAAACTAATACTAGTATCAAAAATGATGGCAGCTCACATTTGTTGAGCACTTACTGTGTGCTGGGCACTGGGCTAGTCCCTTCCCATGTGGTAGTATCTTCTTAAAGATTCACAACAACCCTGCGAAGTAGATGCAGTCACCACCCCTGTCTTCCAGAGAGTGGAAGGAATGTGTTCCTGGCTGTTGGTTAAGGGGCAGGGCTGGGGCCAGGATCCCATGTCAGTCAGCCTGACTCCAGAGCCCGCACTGAACCACACGGAGGCTGAAGGCCCAGAGCCCGATACAGATGAGTCGAGGGGAGAACGAGATGGCTAGGGATGCTCTGTTTTGAGCTGGCTGAGTAAAAAGTAGAGGAAGGGGGATGGCACTTGAGCTGGAAGGCTCAGGGTATGTGAACTTGAGAAGGCACCCATAGAGAGGGAGGGGGAAAGAATAAGACCCTGAGGGACCCCATGGGCACAGGACCCTGAGCACTAGGAAGGGCTTGGTCTGGAACAGGGAGCGCATCCTTCGTCCTGGCACTGGGGACAAGGGCACGGGGCAGTGTGGCTAGTAGGCTGGAGCGGCCGCGGGATCTGAGGACCCACTTTCCCCTCCCTGCAGTCCCCCCAGCCTTCACCAACCCAGCTGCTTCGCTGCACAGCCCCCTGGCTGCTTGCCAGGGTATGAAGACTTCATGAGGGAGTGCAGTTAGGAAAAAGACTCCTTGGGGGACAGTAATGGGAGCAAGGCTGGGAAACACCGAGACCCTCCTTGCCCCCCGTGCAGCCTACCGCCCGTCTGCCTCTGCATGGCACTCCTTCCCAGGGGGAAGGAGACCTTCTCCCCTGCTGGTTCCTCTGAGCGTTTGCTCCTGAGTTCACAGAAAGGCTCCCTGCCTCAGCGCTGTTCTGACTGCTGTTCTGACCCCGTGCTCCCTGTTCAGCCCTACACTCCCCAGAAACTGGCCAGATCCAGTGGTCTCTCTCAGTCCATCTTTTCTGTAGCTCCTGACACTCCTGGGCTTTGACTAGTCTGGTCACCTCTGCTTTGGCTCCATCACCGCTTCTTACACAGAGATGTGGAGGAAGAGCAGGGTTTGCCAGGCTGCCTATGCAGGTGGGGCAGGGGATGGTGTTTTCCGGGCAGAGGGAATAACACACAAAGGCACAGAGGCAGGAGAAAATCTGTCCTCATGCTGAGCGAACTATGGTGACTCCAGTATGACTGGAGCACAGTTTGGCGAGTTGCGAGGCTTCTAGAGGTAGATGTTGATGACAGCTGCACAACAGTACGGGTGTACGTAATGCCACCAAGTTATGCAACTAGAGATGGTTAAGACGGTAAGTTTTCCAGTGTGTGCATTTTACCATGGTAAAAAAAGAGAAAAGAAAAAAAAAGGTTGCCTAGAACACGAAGTGGAAAGGAGACAGTGGCGGGAGTTGGGGGAAGGAAGGCCATAGAGAAGAGCTGAGTAGGGGCCAGATCCTCAGTCCTCAGAGCGTGCGCTGAGCCGTCCCAGGGCACCATAGTGAACTCACAGGGCACCGTGGGATATTGGACATTTTTGAGGGAGAAGCAATGACACCAACCGGCCTTGGGGACATGATACGAACTACTACCTCCAAGTAGTTTACCATTTTATTTTTTGGTCACACTACATTGGTTTTGATGATACCGTATAAGAAGCAAGGTTGTTGCCAGTTGCCATGATGCAAAGGTAGTCCTGTGCAAAAATCTACCTGGAGAACAGGTAATGAGGGTGGCACTGTCTTAAGAAATGATGCAGTACCCAATAGGCACACACATCCTCTTAGGGAACAGTTGTGGTTCTTTAAGAAGGAGATAAAAATCATATCTTTCTTTCAATTTATATGAAGTTTTGTTTTTTTTTTTTTTTAGATGGCTACTCAGGACATAAATACTTACTAAGTTTAGATCTAAATACTTAACCCAGTGGAACTGCTAGGGATTTCTTTCAGCCCAGAGGCCTATGAAAGAATTACTACCTCACTAAATGCCCTGTGAGCTGAGAACTTTGGGGAAGCTCTGGGCCAGATCAGATGGCTTCCTGTGAGTTTCATTTTGTAGACAGTGGCAAGCCACTGAAGAGCAGCGAGTGCCACGGCCAGAAGTAAGACAGCCCAGATACTTGGGAGCAGAGAGCCTTCCAGACTGGAGGCTGGGAAGCTAGTTAGGGGCCTGTTGGAGGCATTTGGGGGGCTGGTGAGGGGAAGGTCCTGACTAGGCAGTGGTCCTCAGGGTGGTAGAGAGGACAGGACATGGTGACTTAGCATGCAAGAGTGGGAAAAAGAATATAGGGTGCTTGCTGGCAGTGTGGCTTGGGTAATTGGGCCACTGTGGTGCCTTACCACCCAACCTTCAAGGCGGGAGGCTACGGAAGGGAGTGGGATGGGATAAAGTTGTAAAGGTGCAAGGGGATAATGGACTCAGTCCAGGGCCGGCTCCAGCCAAGGCACCTCTGGGAGGGCTGGGTCTGGACCACAGCAGGAAGGCTAGGTCAGAGACAGGAGTGGAAGAAGCAACCAACAGGAGGTCATACAAGACAAGGCTCTGGACGGCAGGGCAAGCAAGTGTAAGCATGTGTGTTTGCATCTGTGCCTCTCTAGTGGGGACAGAAGACTGAGTTGAAGGCTCTGGGAGGAAATCAGGGTTTAAGGAGAGGAGGAGACTGAAAAGGAGCTGTAAGAGCACGAGGAGGAGGGTAAGACTACAGTGGGCTCCTGGAAAGACATGCCACATAGATGCCCCGTAGGATGATCTGACATAGGGGGTCTGATGCTGTAAAGGTGACTGGCGATGTTGATAGAAGCAGTCGCCAGTGTTCAGGGCTGGGGGTCGGATCACAGTGCTGAGAGCTCAGAATGGCAGGGGAGGCCAGGGGGGCTTGCTCATCCAGGAGGTCTTATATAGCTTGATGGAAACAGAAAGCACTGTGGCTGGAGGGGATGCTGACTCCAGGGACGGATGGGGTCATTTGCTCTTGGGGTTGTTTCGTGTTTGATGAGAATGACTTGAACTTTTTTCTGTGCTTCTGGGAGGGATCAGTGGAATAGGCAGGGCTAAAGATGCAGTAAGGAAGGGCGCCTGGTGGCTCAGTTATTTGAACATCTAAGGCTCAAGTCATGATCTCACTGTTCGTGGGTCCAAGCCCCACGTTGGCTCTGTGCTGACAGCTGAGTCTGGAGCCTGCTTTGGATGCTGTGTCTCCCTCTCTCTCTGCCCCTCCCCGACTCACACTCTGTCTCTGTCTCTCTCTCAAAAATAAACATTAAAAAAAAAGATGCAGTAAGGAATCTGTAACTGATGTCTTGATGTGACAAGGTCCTCAAGGAACCAGAAAGGAAGGGGTGGGGTGTAGATCTGAGTCCTGAGTACAAGAAGAAGGAGATACAGGTATGGTTAGAAATCAAGAAGTTTGTGGGTAGGGGCAAGAAGGATGCTTGGGGTGTCTGCCACGGATTGCCTCTACTCAGCGAGTCTGGAAACAAAGTTATCGTTTGGTAAGAGTGTAAAGGACAGAGCAGCCACTAAGTAGAGGGCCTGAGGCAGGAGACCGGGGGCAGGTTTCTTTTTGCCGCTGCATTGCTTTGTTCCTGTGGTGCTGAAAATCAGGAGGTCCCAGTATAATTTTTTAAGTTTATTTATTTATAAAGTAATAAATAAACTGTCTCTCAAAATAGAGAAAGTGTGTGCAAGTCAGGGAGAGGCGGAGAGAGAGGGAGAGAGGAGAATCCCAAGCGGGTTCTGCACTGTCAGCACAGAGCCCGATGTGGGGCTTGAAGTCATGAACCGTGAGATCGTGACCTGAGCCAAAGTCAGTGCTTAACCTGGGTGAGCCACCCAGGCACCCCTGGAGGTCCCACTATAACTTGCTAAAACTTTTACCATATTGTAATTCGCATTGCCTTTTAGTGTGTCAACCAAATAATTGCAGTATTGAATACAACTTTTACTTTGTTTAATTGACTCTTCTTTTCATTTTTAGCTAGAAATACTGTGTTCTGTCAACATCCTGCAGTTTATATTCATTGCCTTAAGACTGGACAAGATCATCCACTGGCCCTGGCTTGTATGTAACTTTTAAAATCCTAAAATAAACTTTTCTTTTTTTAATTATAAACGTAATTTGTGTTCATTGTAGAAAACTTGGAAAAGACAGAGGAGCTTAGGTAATAGAATGATAATCCCCTGTAATCCCCTGGAAGATTCTCCGGTTAGTGGTTTGTGTTTCCTGTGCTGGAGGTTATTGTCTCATACAGATGGCTGAGAGCGTACTGTGTATGTCATTTTGTGCACTGCTTTCTCATTCTAATGCATCGTAAGCATTTTCCTGTGTGGAAAAGGCCTTGATAAATATAACCTAAGGTTTAATTGATGCAGTATTCTTCCAGTGCATTTACCAAACCATCCCCTTATTTCCGAATATTGAAGTTGAGACGAGTGTGATTCTAAACCATGATGTAACATATATTTTTGTACATAAAAATCTTTGCCTGATTGTTTTCATAGGAAAGACTCTGGAAACAGTATTACTGGGTGGGAGCTTTCTGAAATTTTGAAATACAAGCTGCACTACCAGCTTGCTTCTCAAAAGAGTTGTGTCAGTTCACACTCCTTCCAGGGATGAGGTGTAAAGCCATGCGTATAACCTGTGGCCTCAGTTACTGGGTGTGTGGTTAAAATTGCCTACATAGATGGATAGAAGGGTGGGTGGATGGATCGATCGGGCTACATATATATGTAATTATGTACTCATGGCAAGCTACAAATTAGAGAATACGGTAAGACTTCCCACTACTGATGCAGAGAACAGAGGTAGAAGAGGTGCGTTGCCTCTGGGAGATGAGGTCATGCCAGTGTTTTCTTCTGTTTTTTCCCTCTGCTGTTTCATGTGTACTTTTACACGTGAACGTGTTTTACTTTAAGGAAAAGTAACAAATAGAGTAAAAAAAGAAAATATTCATTTGGTGACAGGGAAGAAAATGAGGGAACACAAGTCACCTCCATAGTGAATACAGACAAGACTCTTCACCTCTGCCCAAGTCTTTGATAAAACAGTCGTAATAAAACAACGTTCGGCTACCTGTCCTACACTTTTAGGGTGCCATCTCTGGGGAATCGTAATTGGGTTCAGAATTTTGTGTTGTGACATGGAGGAAACAAATGTGAGCAAGACCGAAATTTTAGTATAAGGTGCCTTCAGAGAAAAAAAAAAGATGAGGAATGAAGAATGTCTTCTGTAGGTGAGTGGAGGGATTTTTCCGGCCCCAGTCCTGCGCAGGTCCCAGCAGGTGGAGCAGTCTGATTGCACACTTCCCACAGTGATCAAGAGAGACTGAGTGAGGCTGCTATGATCACGGACATTCCACCCACGGGGGCCCCAAGTGAGAGCAGCTGCATGAGGAGGGAACACAGGGAAGAAAGAGGCTCTCCAGAGACTTTTCGGCCAGACCTACCATCAGCAACTCCAAGCGATTCAAGAGGATTAAAAATCACACACCAATTCAAGTCATAGGTCTAAAAACAAAATGGAAAACCAAAGTACTATTTGAAGAAAACGTAGGAGAAAATCGTTGAGGCCTGGGGTTAGATGAGGAGTCCCTACAAGTGACACTAACAACAAGGTCCATAAAAGAAGCTCAGAATTGAAATGGAATTAATGAAAAGACAGGCCACAGAGCAGCAGAAAATATTTGGAAAGCACATGTCCGAACAAGGACTTGTATCCAAAACATCTGAAAGAACTCTCAAAACTCAAAAAACCACCCAATTTTAAAACTGACAGAAGACTTGGAAAGACCGTTCACAAAGAGGATAGACACACAACAAATACGCACATGGACAGGATGTCATCCCCATCAGGGAAAGGCAAAGGAAAATCAGGACGAGGCCCTTCAGCACACTCACCAGAATGGCAAGGAGAAAGAAAGCAATGCCAAGCGCAGGGGAGGGCGCGGAGGGGCCGGGACACTTGTGCACCGCCAGGGGGAGTACCGAACTGCATAGGCACTCTGAGAAACAGGCAATTTCGTATCCAGTTAAACGTGCAGTCACCCTACGACGCCGCAGCGCCAATCCTGGGTATTTGTCCTAGAGAAATGAGTACGTACAGCTACACAAAAGCCACGCGCAAGTGTTCACAGCAGCTTTATTTGTGATAGCCAGACACGAGAAAGCAGCCAGATCAACTTCCACGGGTGGCTCAATAAACAGGCAGTGGTGCATCCGTCTGGCGGAATACCACTCGGCACTAAAAACGACCTGTCGTTACACACAACAGACTGGAAGAACCTCCCAGACATTCTGCAGATTGAGAGAGGGTAGTCTCAGAACGTCCCATGCTCTGTGGTGCCATGCACATCACGCTCTGGGAAAGATAAAAGTGCTAGTGATAGAGGACGGATCAGTGGTTGCCTGGGGTAGGGGTGGGGTGAGGGTATGACACTGCAGGGACAGCATGGAGGAGTCCTGTGGGGTCAAGGAGCTGTCCTGTGTCCTGCCAGGGGATACACAGTTCTGCACGTGCATGGGTGACAAGTCCTAGAAGTATATACCAAAAGGACACAGTCAGTTTACCGTTCGATAACATGGGACGGAAGGATGACAGACGGATCCAAGGGGCAGAGGAGGAAAGAGAAGGATCACGCAGGGGAGACTGGTGGGGCCCCGAGTGCCTCTTCTCTGGGCTCATGCAGGGGTGAAGCCAGGTCTTTCCGGTGCAACGGCAGCAGACGTGTAACCCACCTGGGCAAGGTGGCAGGGACCAGGTGGCAGAACCCTGTCAGTGACAGCGTGCATGTGAGCAGAGGGCTTCTACAACCCGGGCAGCGAAAGTTCCCAGGAGCACGTCCCCCAGAGTCTCTGGCCAAAGTGCCTCTGGTGGGATGGGGAAGCAGCCTGTGGAGAGGGGATGTCAGGGGCAGGTGAGGTGAGTGCGCAGGGTGGCGGGCTGCCCTGTTCCCTGCAGGGCAGAGCCAGGGGCCGGCTGAGTGAGATCATATCTTAGGAAGGGCGGCTGTTGGGCTCCTCCCCCAGGAGTGGCCCACAGCAGAGCATGTCCCAGTGCCGGCGGCAGGCCCCACGCTGTCCTTCACGGCACCCCTGGGGTGCGGGGCGGCTGTCCTTGTTTGGGCGCACACTGTCTTAGCCACAGAGATCCATCGGGGGCTTGGCTATGCCTCCCTTCAGGTGCTGGGCACAAACTATAAAGGTTTTTTTCTCTCCTCCTTCCCTCAGGTCGTGTGTGTTCCCCTGTGGATTCTTATGTCCTTTCTGTGCCTGGTGGTCCTCTATTACATCGTGTGGTCTGTTTTGTTCCTGCGTTCCATGGATGTGATTGCGGAACAGCGAAGGACACACATAACAATGGCACTGAGCTGGATGACCATTGTCGTTCCTCTCCTTACTTTTGAGGTAAGTTTTCGACAGGAGAACTCTTCAGGCCCCGAGTCCTACCCTTCCCTGTGACAGCACCCTGCGTGCCTGTCAAGGCAGCCTGCTCTGCCTGGAAATGAGCTGGCCCCTGAAAAGCACATGGAGAGGATGATGGTAAAATTAGAGTGACCTTTCTTTTGGGGGGCAGGCAGTGAGAAGTCTCTCTAGCCATGATGCATGGGTGTGTACTGATTTGTTTACATGTAGAAAGAGAACGTTGGGTGTTTTTGGTATTTTGAGTTCTGTGCAGGATTATAGAATGGGCACTGTTGACTCTTTAGAACAAACACCAGAGGAGCCTCCTGTAACAATGTTGGTGTTGGAAACTTCCCAAATGGACAGATTTTGCTTAGTCCTGAAGAGGGATACAAAAGCTTATCTCATTCTGTCCCACAGAATAGAGGGTTTCGTAGTCTCCTGTGGAGCTGACTTTTCCCCTTATGACACCTGACAAGGGAAGGGTGGACTGGCTTCAGACATCGTCCACCCTCAGATGCTTTATCAATAGAACCTGAACTGTTTCTCTTTCCTTAGATCCTGTTGGTTCACAAACTGGATGGCCACAACGCATTCTCTTGTATCCCAATATTTGTCCCCCTTTGGCTCTCCTTGATCACTCTGATGGCAACCACATTTGGACAGAAGGGAGGAAACCACTGTATGTACTCAGCACTTCAGAAGCCCTTGACCTGTGTGTGTGTGTGTGTGTGTGTGCGTGTGTGCGTGCATGTGTGTATGTGCGTGTGCATGCACGTGGCCCCACTCTTTGAAAAGATGAGCCTGAGGGTCTGCGCTCAGGGAGGTCGCATGGGAAATCTGGACCTGAGGAAGGCCTGGAATTTTCCAAGGAAAGGGTGAGCTTTCAACCTTGCTTTCCCTGCCCCACACCATGGCCTTCCTAGTGTACGCTCTGCCATTTGAGGTAGGACTGACCATGGTAGGTAGCCTCTCAGCCCCGTCCCCTCTGCTGCAACATGGGGATCAAGATACCTGCTTTCCAGGGGCTCCCAAGGATTGATCAGACGAAGATCCATGTCGCCAACCAAATCCTGAGAGTCCTTTTAGGTTCTGTGTCCTCCTCATTCTCCCCAGTGACATTCCTGACATCACTGTGTCTTGTCAGCGGTGCTCTGCTTGCTCTCTCTTCTCTCTCCACCCACACGATGGCACATTCGGTTTTGAAGTGATCCTTGACAGAGGTTCCCTCCTCACTAGACTGTGAACTCCTCTGCGGGTAGCCCCAGAGCACACCATTCTAGGAGCCAGGGGATTGGGGGCAGGGCACATTGTGCCCTGGGAGAGCCAGCACTGAGCCGATGGTCCCATGGTACAGACAGCAAGAGCAGGCCTCAGAGAAGTAACTTTGAGAAGTAGCTCAGGCTGCCTGCCTGCCTGGACCAATGTGCCTGCCAGATACTGACTGAAGTCCCTTTCTGGGATGACATCCTTGACATTCTTTGTCACATGTGAGCGTATCCCAGGCGGGGCAGATGGGAGGATGTTGACAAAGTCTTGATGCCGCAAGGACTTGACATTGCTAGAGTGGTCCTTCTCATTGGAGCAGCCATCCGAGTCCCGGAAGGCCTGTGCCTGTGGGCCGCCCCACCTCACCCACAGTTTCCCATCCCTAACAAGGTCGCAGGGGTTCATGTGGTCACTGCCAGCCTGGGGGCCCCACTTGGAGAGCCACGGAGCCACAGGCCTTTCCCCTTGCCCTTAGTGGCTATTCAGGCCTTGCTCTATCTTTATTTCTGAGACATCAGGATAAAGCATTAAACGGTACGTGTAAAACATCACATTCAGGAAAGAAAAGTCACACGAAATTCAGTGGAGGCTAGTGTTTGAAAAAGTTTTTTCATACTTCTTTTTCAGGGTGGTTTGGTATTCGCAAGGATTTCTGTCAGTTTCTGCTTGAAATCTTCCCATTTTTGAGAGAATATGGAAACATTTCCTACGACCTCCATCATGAAGATACTGAGGAAACCGAAGAAACCCCAGTTCCAGAACCTCCTAAAATTGCTCCAATGTTTCGGAAGAAGACCAGGGTCGTTATCACCCAGAGCCCTGGGAAGTATGTCCTCCCACCTCCCAAACTGAATATTGAAATGCCAGATTAGACACCACTTCCTTGGACAGAATGCAAGCGGACCACTGGGACACACGCACGCTGTCTCCTACCCTCCTCTGCCTCTTTGTTGACCCCACCCAGAACTGGAGCCGAGGCCAGGGCTCCGGGAACTTCCATCTCATGCCTTGTTTGCACTCAGTGCCTACCAGTGGCTCACCCTGACGGGACGCACACATGGCAGGTGACTGGTACCCGCGGTGCGGGCTGGGCTAGGGCGCATGTCAGTGGACGTGGGCGTGAAGGAGGGAGCGTGTGTGAGAAGGGGAAAGCCATCACCTCTGGGCAGGCGCCTCAGGAGCTGACTTGGATCTGTTAGGGATGGCTGCTTAGGCCAGAGAAGGAACTGGTTTTCAAAGTGCTAAAATTCCTATTGAAAGTGTTCCTTGAAAATGGTTTTTTAGACCAGGCCGGCCACACCATGTAGCTTAGATTCTCCTGTCGCAGCGTAGTCAGTAGGAACTGTAAATACGCCTCTGCGGCACCACAAGTGTACCTACACCGTCATTACTGTTTGTGTTCCTGCTGTGGAAGTCGTTTCTCTTTGGGCAATGCTGACAGCAGTTTTTAACGGCCCCATCGGTGAGCCCTTTCCAATGGAGTGACTCCGTGCCTGTATAGTATTTATACAAATATTTTAGCATTGTAATATACCGTGTTAAATCCTAGTTCTGTACAGTATATTCTGTTAAAGTATTTTTTTATGAGCTTGTATGGGAGACGTGTGTTCTGTTGCAGAAGCAGAAGCTGCTGGCGCACCTGTCCTGCCCAGGGGGTGTCACCCCTTAACGGGCCATCATCATCACCCCCCTTGAAATCCTCCACACACACAGTGGCTGCTACTGCCAGAACAGCCACAATAAGCAAGAAATGGTTTGTGCTTTTCCTACATTCTGGGAATATGTGCGTGAGCTGAAACTAAAGAAACTGGAAGAAGTTGCTGAAACTGGAAACAGCCACTGGAATCACGTGTTTGTTAGGGTCTGAGGCCCTTTGTCGGGCCCCCAACAAAAGTCCTTCCGGTCGGCCAGCCGCATGCTTTCAACTAGGAGTACACTTGCTCCAAGAGCTGCTGGTAGAGCCCTGGGCGAAGCAGAAGAAAGCAGATCCTCCAGGATAAGAGCCTTCGGCCTGAGAACAAGTAGCCGTTTGTGAAAGGAGGGAAAAGGAGCACTGGCATTGTCACGCAGGAGAGGGAAGGGTTTAACGGGGGCAGCTGCTGATGTCTCTCCGTCAGGCTCAGCCGACATCCAGCACACGAGACCGCCTGGAAGCGACGCCCAGCAAGCCTGTTGTCTCTGGGGGGGAGGGGGAACGTTGGGAATGGCATAGCCTTTCTTGCTTGCTCTGTGACAAATGTAGCTCAATCCACTATTTTTGCTCCCTGCAGTTGTTCAATAAACTGGTTCCTCCTTTTCCATGGTACTGCGTGCATCTTCCGTGAGATACGGTCGGTCCAGGATGCTTGGGTTCTTCTCGGCCGGCATGAAACACCTTGTAGCTGCCACAGGCGGCCAAGGCGTGTGGGGGTGGGTGAACATTTCTGATGAGTCTTCAGGTACAGCCTGAACCTAGAGAGTGTAGACAGACACGGACATCATGGAGACTCGACCGTTGGCCGGGGAACCCCGTGCCGTCATTGGGATAGCTTAGGAGCCTTACGAGAGTATTCCTGAGACCCAAGACAGTCTAAAACTGAAATGGGCTTTTTAGTGATCCTGAGGCCTTGCTCGGTGACACCAGCGGCAGAGTGCTACTTACATTTAAAATCCCCTGTGATTTCTGCCTAGCTTGCCTAGCTGTCTCTGCATTTTACCAGGCATTTGAGTCAGATGGCTTTTCAGCCCATGGTTTGCCTGCAGGTAGCCAAAGGCCACAGAGCGTATTTCAGACTTGCTGTTAGACAGAATGCCCTGGAGTGTGGAGGCATTTCTGCTTCATGGAAATGTCTGGAAGATCATTGACTTCCTGCCTAGAATTGAGTGTGTGTGGTGGGTCTTCAGGGTAGGTGGCCCTGCATGTGGGGAGAATGTGCGAGAGAGGCTTCTCTGCACGGCCGCCTCTTACTGATTCTCCCAGCCCCGCCCCCCCCAGACAAGGATTGCAGAGCTCAAACCCTGGGCACGAACCGGCTGTCCCTACAGACGTCAGTCAAGGAAAGTAAGCCAGCGTGAGGTCCGTGGCTCGTGCCTTGTCCCTGCGGGCACAGGAATCTGCCCGGGAGGCATTGGTGGGGTGCGGAGAGGGGCAACGTGCAGGCTGAGGAGAGGCAAAGAGAAGGCCTCCTCCCCCTCGTCATTGTGCAAGGTGGCGGTGGGTCCCTTGGCTAACCCATTCACCTAAGCAGCAGTCTCCATGTGCCTTGGGGTGACCCAGGCATGGGTGAATTAGGAGGGTCTCTGTGGAGGACCTCGCCGTCCTGGCTGTGACAATGCTGAAAGGACCGTGTGGCCACTCCCTTGACCCTGGACACCCGTCCTGGCTTCTGCTGCCTGTTTGAAAGTATACATCTGGTGCAGGGCTCTCAAGGCCACGGCCTCAGAAAATGAGCTCTGACCTTTGGGCAGCACATCAGTGTGGGTCAGCCAGGTCCTGGGAGATCGAGGACACAAAGACAGTTGGTGGCTTGCCCCCATGTTTGGCATGGTTACTTTAAACCTGTAGATGAGTGTCGGCTTTCTGGGTGAACTACCTTGTGTGACCAGAATGTTGGCACACTGACAGGTCACTTGCATGGCTGGCCTTTTATTAGGTTACCAGCTAGCTGTGTTGTGATGTCACCCCCAAGTGACCCGAGCCCCTTTGTGGTGTCCCAAGCTGCACTGTTAGCAAGGGGTGCCGCTGGCCACGATACACTCTCATGTTTACAGGAAGGAAGGACGCACCACCACCGAGGATGGCTAACCACAAGAAAAGTCATCTGACAGGCCAGGGACCCGGCTTCAGGATGGGCCATTTCCTCCAGAAATAGGGGTTCCTGCAATTGGCTTGCAGAGCTATGCTCCCCCAGCAGACCCTCCCCACACCCTGGCTTCAGGCTGCTGCTTGAAGAAAATACTTCGCAAGCTTTGACTGAGGAGCCTTTGTTCAAAAGGCCACGCACCACCTGTGACGCCCTGTCCTTGGGAGCAGGCAATTTCCTCTGCCTGCCCTTCCCCAAGAAGCTGCGGAACATTGTCAACAGCAATCAGTTTGCATCCATTTGGTGGGATGACGATGGGACTTGCGTAGGCATCGACGAGAAACTGTTCCAGAAGGAGTTTTTGGAGAGGCATGGCCTGAACAAAGTGTTTGAAACAGACTGTATGAAGTTTCATCCACCAGCTCGATGGAATCCTCTATGGATTCAACAAAATTCTTCAGGATGTCCTCCCATCCATGTGCCTGGCCAGCTTCTTCCCCGGAGACCCCATGCTGAGCAAAGTAAGGGTGGGTGACCCCACCCCCGCCAGGGGCTGAACCCGCAGACTCGGGTGGTGGGGTCCAGGGGGCTGGAAATCCCAGCAGCCCCGATGGTGATCGGGTGCCCGTGTCCCACTATGGGCAGTGGCAACGGCAGCAGAGACCAAAAATGGGGAAGGTGCTCCGGATGGTGGGGGTGTCCTGAGCGCTTTCTTCAAAGGCCCAGCATGTGATGATGAGAGCGCACGCTGCAGGGTGGGATGCTGGCACGTGGTTAAGAGAGTAGATCCTAAGAGTTCTCGTCGCACGGGGAAAACTTTTTCCTTGTTGCCACCTGCTTTTTTCTCTTTCCCCGTTTCTTAATTTTTTCTTTTGGTTTGGTGTCTATGTGAGGTGATGGGCATGCCCTGAGTGTGCTGTGGCCATCACTCCACAGCAAACGTAGGTGAAGGCATTGCTCTGTGCACCCTAAACAGAGTGCTGCCTGACAATCCCATCTTAATAAAACTTGGGAGACACTGTATCTTCATGCCCTCCTGCTTGGGGACAAGTGACAAGTGTCACCGGGGACGTGTGCACGCATGGTGCCCATAGCTCTAAACTGTAACTGAGGTGGGTGTAGGGGTCCCTTTTGGTGAAAGAGCTGTGTCCCCAGGCTGGTCTGGGCGTGCCAGCCCCCAAGCACTTTTTGAAGCCTGCTGAAGACTGGCCAAATGGGTGTGCTTGCCAAGTTCAGCGGGCCCCTGAGGGCCAAGAGCAACTCCCAGCAACGGGGTGATTCTGTTGCCAGCTGACACTTGCTCATAGAGCTGCCAGATCTCTCCCCATCTGCAGACTCCACGTCCCCCTTTGTCGGACTTATACGCTTACCCCGCTTGGCCCCTTGTATTCCTTGTCCCAGGTGACGTGCGGGTCATAAGTCAGTGAATGGGGATGATGGGCAAGCTAGCACACAGCTTCCTGTTGGGACTGCGATCTCCTCCAAAGAGGTCTCTGGACCACTGGCTTAGGTCACACAGGGGCCTAGAATGTTGGTGCTGGTTGTGATCAACTCTGTTGTGACTTGGGATTTCTTTTCCTCTTTCGATTTTGCACCTCAGTTACAGTTCTACATCAGTCCCTTGTTTAAGGGAGCCTGCTCTCACCTCCTCGTGAGGATGAAGAGGAGAGTGGGCATTAAATCTGGGTTAAGGCAGGTGGAGAGCAAGCCCGAAGCCCTGGGAATTCCCCCAGCACCTGCAGCCACTGAACAACCAGAGGAACTCCCCACCTCTAATGAGGACAAGCGGGAGCCGGTGAATAGCCAAGAGCTTGACAGTCCTACTACCCCAGTCAGGAGTGAGTCTGCCCCTCCAGCCGTTCCAAGGATGGCAGCCAGGCCCAACTTGGATCTGGATGCTGCAGGAGGCCGGCCGACCAGCGGCCAGCCTGAGGGCACCCAGGTCTTGACACTCTCATGGCTGCCATGGCCATGCCTGGGGCCTTCCCCATGGTCTGTCTCACCCTGCCTTCTGCCCATGTGCATTCCTACAGGCTGCTGGTAGCTTTGCTGCCATGCCTCCCATGCTCCTGGCACCCCCAGACCAGCCCGGGGACATGTGCCATCTGCGCCCCTCCCCGTGGCTGGGCTGCTGCCCTCGTGCCATCGCTGGATGCCTGTCGTGGCTTCCAGACCTGCCGCCTCCATGACTGTGATTCCTTGTCCCCCAGGTCCATTCCACGGTGGTTTGGACTGCCATTGTTTCCCAGAATACCTGCCACCTACTGATGGCTACCAGGGTACCCCGTCTACGCACACTACAACCCCTGCAGGTGATCATTTTGTCAGAAAACAGGCAGGTCAATAAAATGTATCAGAAAAGGAGCCATTTTCTGCTGAACCCAAGCGCTCCTGGCCCCTGTGATGTTTCTTTCTTAGCAGTGGGGTAGCCCTCTTTCGCTTGTGTGCTAGAGAATTCAGTGGAATACCGCTCCTGGCATAATGCAGCACCGAGTAGATAGTCAGTTAAGCCCCTCCGATGTTCACCATCCACTCGTTAAAGAGGCTCTTTAAGGCACTGGACAGGTCCAAAAACCTAGCATCAGTGGCCTAAGGATAACAGTGGCAATGTTTTCCTGGCCATCCAGGCACATTTCCCTGTCCTCTTGGTGCCCGTAGATAGCAGGATCTTCAGTTTATACACGAGAAGAGATCAAGTCTCACCTCATAAGAGGGCTAAAATGTGCCCTCACTGTTCTCCAGCACCCAGATGTGGGTGTGGACAGTCGCTGCCAGAGTCCCACAGTTTTCCAGTCTGAGAGGCTGCTCCCTGGTGCCTGGAAGACAGGATTTATGTTTGGCTTTCACTGCAGGTACAGTTTCTTGTGAATTTTTCCTTTTCTTTCTTTTCTTTTCTTTCCCTTTTGAACTAAATATTTCAAGGCATCATGGTTCCACGTGGGAAGAAACCTCTGGTTGCTGGGCCATCCAGCTTGTAAATAACGCATGCTCTTCTCGAGGACCACTTTAAAGAGTGTTGGTCTTAAGGGGCGTAGGAAGCAAGCGTCCACGCTCTCACCATGGCAATAATTGGGCATAGACACCAGACAGGCTCCAAAGTCAGGTGGAGGGGGAACGTCTGCACAAGCAGCCATCAGCCAGAACCCAAAGACACCAACCCCTCTCCTTTATTTTCCACCGGACAGCAGGTGAGAGTCCCCCTGAGGAGGAAGAGCCCATAAAGGATGGACACATGGCAGTGGATGATGCAGCCCCTGTCATCCCAAGTTTAGCACTAATCTGACTGCAGCGCATCTGTCCTGTCCCCACCTGCTCCCTTATAAACTGATGCTGCCAAATGGGTTCTCGTGCCCTTTCTAAGATTCAGTAGCCTGTGAACTCCTTAGCTCTTAAAAGGGATGGTTTTTTCATCTTTATTTTGGACTTCCGTATGCCTCTTGATCCTAAATTCCACGCTGTTTTGAAAACCACTTTCCTGTAAACTTAAACCCATGTGAAACTTGCTGACATGTCAATCCCTCCTGGGCTGGGCAGTGGGCAGCGGTCCGAGCTCACCCGAGGGTGGACTGAGCAAGAAAGTTTTCTATGGGCTGGGCCGGGATGGCCAGATAGTCTTAGAAAGAACTCGTGCTTGGGGGTCCAGAGGAGAGACCATGCTGGCCCAGAAGACTGGATTTTACTTTCCTTCCCAGGACACCATCAGAGGTGAGTGTGTCTAGGAAAGTGAAAATGCGATTCAACCAGCAAGGGTTGCATAGGGAGGGCTGCATGAAGGGTGCTCCAAAGTATGTGAGATGCGGTGTAGAGCCAGGCGACTTGGGTGAGCGTGGACTCACTCCCCACAAAGCATTGCCCAAGCCTCCTTTGGCCTGGGCTGGGGTCAGCTCTGTTCTTCAGTGAGCCCCCAACATCTCCTCTAGGCTCCATTTCTCTCGGTCCCTTCTTAGGGGAAGGTGCCAAACGGTGATGGGAGGGACAATGGAAGAGTCAGAGCCTTTCACCCACTGAATGGCCAATCCCAGGAAAAAGAAGCACTGTCATTGTCGGTGCTGGGCTGCATGTTCTGTGGAAGAATGCACACCATTTTCTGGCTGGGTATCCTTTAGGGCTCGGGGATGATTGTGGTTCACACTCATCACGAGAGTCGCCATATGAAACAGGGACACACCAGTGCCTCAGAGGCTGACCGGGTGCTTTGGGCCATTGCCCTAAAGATGGATATCAGGTGTCACATGGTTATGTAACAGAATATAAAGCATCCACCCCAAGACAGCTTTCTTAGAGGGGCACCAAGAGTTGAGAACTTGTTCCCCAGCCAAGCCTTTGAAATCACCAAATAGGGATGCCTGGGTGGCTGAGTCGGTTGAGTGTCCGACCCTTGATTTCAGCTCAGGTTATGATCTCAAGGTCAGGAGATTGAGTCCTGTGTAGGTCTCCAAAAGAGCAGGTCTCACCGTGGAGTCTGCTTGGGGTTCTCTCTCCCTCTCTCTCTGCCCCTCCCCCACTCACGCTCACACCCTCTCTCTCTCAAAATAAACATGTAAAAAAAAAATAGCCTCAAGTCCCCAAGAAGAGGGTTCTCATCTAAGACAACCCCTCACACCAGGGCAGTCTCCCTCTTGGGCTACATGTGACCACCAGGTCTGGAGCCATTTCGGTTGTCCCACCTGGGGAGTGGGGCAGGCATGGGATGCTACTGCCATCCAGAGGGCAGAGACCAGGCATGCTGCTAAACAGCCTGCAGCACCCAGCACATCCCCTGCACACAGGATGACCCAGCCCCCAATACCAACAGTGGCACTGTGCACAGACCCTGGCCCAGATGGTGACTCGCACACCCTCCCCTCTCAACCGATTTCCTCCTGCTTCCACTAGATACTGCTCACGAGGCCTCAAGGCAGGATCCGGAAGAAGGAATTCACCCTCCCCTTCCCAAATATAAAACCCAACTGAAAAGGTCAGCTGAACATGATGACCGTTCAGGTGACAGTTCTGTCACTATGATGACAGAATCAACGTCACTGTTAGGAATGTCATTTCAGAGACATACTGGGGCTCCTAAAAATACAGGAGGGTGGTATTTGAAAGTCTGAGTGACCCAGCAGCTCTCAGGAAACAGCTAAGGTGCAGGTAGCAGGGAAACATGGGTTTCTTTGTTCTTAGCTAAAAGTTCTTAAACTGACGTTCTCGGTGCTTCAGCTCAGTTTAAGAGCCGAATTTGCAGTAAAACCATGTCAGGCGGAGAACGGGACGAATGGGGACTTGGAACTGGGCCGCTCACGTGTTCTTGTATCCCTCCTCTACACCTGAGGCCACCTCAGGTCATTATGTACAAGAGGGGCCAGGAAAATAGTCTCTCAGACCATTAGGGAAGGATGCACTCAGAGGACTCACCCTTTCTTCTTCCCAAGTGCAGCATCAGAGTCACGGGCCCCTCGCAGCACTCAAGGCACAGGCCTTGCTGGCATATTTTTGCTGACTCAGGCCGATGTGAACCTGGTCTTACACCCATCTTACTGAACACCTTGTCACACACCAGGGACAGGAACACGGAGTACGTTATGAAGCGACACGTGGGAGAGCCCACCGAGGCTGTGCAGGCACTTTTCTGAACTGTTTGCACAACTTCTTGCTGTCTTATGTAGGAGTGACGGTCTGCCACACGCTCGCTCCTTGATGGCATGGGACCCTCACTCACAACAGATGCTCAGTTTGTTTGGGGCGATGATGGTTCGGGGTCCCCCTCAACAGCCACCTGACGAGACAGGTCTACATGTTGCCCCGATGGTCGCCCAGGGTGCCAGGACTTTCTGTCAGGTGCTGTCACACTTCCTTGGTGGCTACGGTTCTCATACAAGAAGGGACGGTGACCCTGAGCACCCAGCACAATGTCTACACAGCCTCAACTGTCCGAACTCTCACTGTTCAATGGCATGTGTTCTAGAAAGGTGCTGGGTCCCAGCTGAGCTGGACAGTCCTGAGCCTGCCTGCTCCGTGAGGACACTGAGCAGTGGAATCACTGCACAGGGGAAGTTTCAAGAGCACTGGAGGAGAGGGCACACTGAGAGTGAACCACATGCTGCCTCAGGGGTGCACAGTGGGGAAGGGAAGACCTGGGCAGGACTCCTTGAGTCTCCCAGGGGCAGGGTAACAGCGAGGGCCCGTTCATAAACACTGCTGGGGTGGGGGTGGGAGGAGAGCTGAGCCTGGGTACAAGGGAGGCCATGACCACCACGAGCCAGAGGAACCCTGAGTCTCCTCTGGTCGCATCTCCCACCCCTGCTGGTGACAATCCAACCGCTAGTGCAGGTCGGGGGGATCTCCTGAGAAAGCTAACGACAGAGCCCCAAAGTGAACAATGCAAACACAAACGGAACTGAAGGAAGAAACACACACTTCTCCCATACAAGTTGGACACTTTGCTACCCCGTGTGATGGACTGAACTACATGTCCTCTACCAGATTCATATGCTGCAGCCCTAACCCCTGACGTGACTGGATCTGGAGAGAGGGCCGTTAGGGAGGTAACTAAGGGTGAATGAGGCCATCGGGGTCATAAGCCCCAAGGCTGATGGTACTAGTGTCCTTGTGAGAAGAGGAAGACACAGCAGAGATCTCTCTCTCCCCGTGAACAGAAAGGAGGCCATGTGAAGGACACAGTGAGATGACCACCTTCTACAAGCCAGGAAGAGAGGTTTTCCCTCACCAGAAACCAAATTTTCCAACACTTGGCTTGTACTTTTCTAGCCTCCAGAACTGCGAGAAAATAAATGCGTGCTGTGTAAACTGCCCGGTGAGTGGCATTTTGTTAAGCAGCCCTAGCTGGAGAACACACCCCGCTTTCAGTAAAGGAGAGAAGGACTAGATGGAGACACAGTAAGGGAATCAAAGACTCGAACAGCACTGTGGAACAACTGGATCTAACCACACCTGTGGACGACTCCCCCCCAGCAACAGGATAAATGCGCTTCTCAAGGGCACTTTCCCCAGGAAAAATCCACGTGCCCGACTACGAGACATCCCTCCAGAAACTTCCCACCGTACGAGGTACGTTCTCAGGTCACAATGGAGTGAAAGCACACATCAGTAACAGAAGGAAATGTGGGAAATTTACAAATACATGGAAATCAAGCAGCGCGTTCCCAAATAACCGTGTTCGTCTGCCACGGCTGCCAGAACAAAAGACCAGACTGCCTGGCTTGAACAAAAGATATTTATTCCCTCCAAGTTCTCAAGACTTGAGTCCAACATCAAGGTGCTGGCAGGGTTGAGTTCTTCTGGAAGCCTTTCTCCTTGGCTTGCAGGTGGCCGCCCTCTTGCTGCCTCTCCACATGGTCGCCCTGCATGCATGCACCCCACCCCTAGTGTCTCCTTTTATATGTCTTAATCTACCCTTCTCCTGAGGACACCAGCAATATCATATTAGAGCTCATTTTACCTGGCTACCTTTTAACTCAGACACCACTTGAAAGGCCCTATCTCCAGCAACAGTCACATTCTGAGGTTCTGGGGGTATGGTTGCAACATATGAATTTGTGGGGCACTGCAATTCAGTCCGTGACAATAACCAATGGGTCACACCAGAATCAAAGGGAAACTAGAAAATGCTTTGAAGTGAACAAAATCTACAGCAACCATGCCAAAGCTTAGGAGATGGGGTGAAAGCAGTCCTCAGAAATTTAGAGCTGTAAACACCCACTTTATACAAAACAAAAAGCCTAACCATCAACACTGGCAAACTAAAGAGCAAAGCACACCCGGGGTGCCTGGGTGGCTCAGTCAGTTGAGTGTCCAACTGACTTCGGCTCAGTTCATGGGTGTGAGCCCCACATTGGGCTCTCTGCTGTCAGCACAGCACAGCACAAAAACAACTAAACACTAAAAAAAAAAGTGCAAAGCACACCCAGAGCAAGCACAAGGAAGGACATAAGAGAGATTAGTGTGGAAGTAGATGAAATAGAGAATGTTGAAACAACAGGGGCACCTGGCTGGCTGAGTTGGTGGAGGTTTGATCTTGGGGTTTGGGGTTCGAGCCCCATGCTAGGTGTAGTGGTTACTTACAAATAAAACATTTAAAAGAAACAAAAAAACAAAAGAGGAAATAGATGCAAAGAAAAGTCTGTTCTTTGAAAAGATATGGAAGTGACGGACTTTTAGCTAGACTTACCGAGAGAAACAGAGAAGACTCAAATTCCTAAAAATCATTCTTAAAGGCTGTGTACTGTATGATTCCAGGTTTCTGGCATCTGGAAAAGTCAAAATTAGAGAATTATTTTAAAAGTTCAGCGATCGCCACTGGTTTGGGAGAAGGGAAGAAGGCCTAAATGAATAGGTAGAGATGGGGGATATTTTGGAACAGTGAGGCCACTGTGTATAATACTGTAATGGTGGCTATATGGTATTACGCACTTGTCAAAGCCCATTGACCTTTGCAGCACAAGAGTGTACCTTCGTTTATGCCCATTATACACATGCACAAAATCACATAGGAGGTCAGTGGAATCCCAGGAAGGAATGCAGCCTGTCTCAGAAATCCAACTCTGGCAAACATATCACAAATATACGAAATAACTTCACTGGAGGGGGTTGGGAGAAGGTTCTTACCTAAGTAACTAGGGAAGCAAGTGAGTCTGTGAGACTTAAGACACGGAGAATGAGATAACCACTGTTTCTCATTCAACTCATGCAACTATTTCCCAAGACGGCACATACAGGTTAACAATTCTGATGCTGCTACGCAAGCATACCTGAAACTGAACAACTATGTAAGTGGATGGCCAACAGTGGGAGCCAGGTTTCTCACTATTGAGAGGGGTGTTGACTTATAAATAATGGGAGGCTAGAAGATCCAGGGGATAGTAGATTACAGTTGGAGTCATCAGCATGAGGCCATGTTTAGCTTCACATAGAAACAGAAGGTTACACAAAAACTGTTCATAGATACACGCAGGGGTGAGTACCTCTGTATATGTGTCCTTGCTCTGTCAGCAGAGAGGGCCTATAACTAACAACACCTCGGTAGCAATGAGCACACCTAACACGCACATCTTGTTTCCTAACACCATTTGTCAAGGAATGGAAGCAGGGCTCCTTAGATGTACGGATGATTCCAGGATTGGGGCAGGCAGTATGCAGCATTAAATGACTAACAAAATGTAACTCTTCCTCCTTTTTGCCTTTTCCTCCCACACTGCTACCATACTCACAACACTTCTAACGTTCTGTGGGCTTTTCCCCCACAGCAACCAATTCTATGTAACACCAGCTGGGTTTTCTGATTCAATTATTGACTCACCACTGACACTCTCTGCCTGGAGACAACGCCAGATCCCTCAGCAGAAGGGCTCGGTCCCACAAGGCTGCCTCCCACTTTAGACGCCAATCATACATAGTAGATCCCCAGGTTACCCACAGCTTCCGTCTGAGTGGGCTACAAATTGGAGGTTCCCTTGACCCACCGTGGATTCGACTATTTGCTAGAGCAGCTCACAGAACTCAGGGAACCACTTGTGATTGCCACTTTATTAAGGGGCAGGAACAGCCACATGAAGAGACACATCAAGGGAAGTCTGGGAGGGTCCTGAGCACAGGATCATCTGCCTCCATGGACTTGGGGTGCACCACCCTCCCGGGATGGGGATGTATTCACCCACATAGAAGCTCCTAAAATCCTAACACTATTGGGATTTTATGGACGCTTCCTCACGTTGGCATGATTGATTATTAATTCCATGTCTGGCCCCTCTCACCAATCTGGAGAATGAGGGAACAGAGCTGAACACTCCAAGTTTCTAATCATGGCTTGGTCTTTCTGGTGAGCGGTCTAAGAGCCACCCAGGAGCCATCCAGGAGCCCACGTAGGGTCACGTCATTAGAAGACAAGATGCTCCTAGTGCTCTTATCATTGGAGAATTGACGAGGGTTTGAGGAGCCCTACATCAAACCGGGAGCCAAAGACTACACATTAGAACAAAAGATTCTCCTAGCACCCCTATTTATAGTGGGTTTAGGAGCCCTGTGCCAGGAACAGGGACAGAAACCTGTATAATAGAAATACAGAGGAAGAAAAGGAGAGGCACAGAGACACAGAGACATAGATACAGAGATCAATATCTTATCATTTAACAATGAGCCTGGGCATCTTGTAGTGCCAGAAAGTAGGGACATGGTAAAAAACAAAAACAAAACCGAAAACAAATAACAAGACAAACCGAACCACACTGTATGTCAAAAGGACTCAGAAGGTAACTGACTCAGCTTCTGATGACCAACGATGGAGCAGTCTGAGCAACCAAAGAAAGTAATATTGGAATATAACCCAAAGTATAAAACAAATATCCTTGAGTCCATCGTGAGAGCAATGCATGACCAAATGGCAAAGACACAAATGCCTGAGAGTAGACAAATTTCCCCTGCATTAGAATTCCAATTGACTGAAGTAGATACTCCTCCCGCAAAGAGTGGGAGCATCATCCCTCACCCCAGTGAAGTGGGGGCTGTACAGAGCGACTTCCCTCCAAACAGGCCAATGTGGAACCGGCAAATAAAAGAGTGCCTTTACAGAGGGGACACCTGACAGCCTCTACCTCAGCCACATGCTCAAGGTCAATATCAAGAAGAAAACTGAGGAAATCTGAAGGCATGGTGAACTTTAGTTAATCATATCGCATCCACATTAGCTCACGAGTTGTACCTCATGAACTCTACTGATCTGAGAGGTTAATATTAGGGGAAACTGGGGGTGCAGTATATGGGGACTCTCCGTACAAGGAGTGCAGACTTTCTATAAATATAAAACTCTCCAACATCCAGTCTACAGAAATTTAAAAAGCTAAATGGATGATGAACATGTGTTAATTTTTTTTTCAACGTTTTTAATTTATTTTTGGGACAGAGAGAGACAGAGCATGAACGGGGGAGGGGCAGAGAGAGAGGGAGACACAGAATCGGAAACAGGCTCCAGGCTCCGAGCCATCAGCCCAGAGCCTGACGCGGGGCTTGAACTCACGGACCGCGAGATCGTGACCTGGCTGAAGTCGGACGCTTAACCGACTGCGCCACCCAGGCGCCCCATGAATATGTGTTAAAACGCAAGAAATCAAGCGAGCACACACACCCAGTAGCAGGCAGGTGCAGTAGCCTTCCTGATGATGACCTCAGCGCTTTGCCCTCTCTGAGCCCCCAAGCCTGATTCCTTCCTACACCACTCTGGCCTCCTCTACCTCGCTTTCATCTCAGGAGCCCGTCCCTCCTCTCTAGCCCCCGGCCAGGCCTAAAGCAGCCTCACATTCATCCTCTCTGGACAATGGCGGGAGCCCCCCAAAGGCCCAGCTCCACCCGCAGCCCCCACATCACTCTCCTGAGTGGCCTTCCCAGAACACGAGTGCGATGGCACCCTGCTTCTGCACCAAGCATTTCGGCATCATACACCATTGAAGAAGTACCCCCAGGCCTGGGACTAGCCTCTAAGGCCTCGTGGGATCAGCCCCATGCACAGCACGCTGCCCCCTGCCTTGAGCTACTTACAGTTCGTGGGTGCTCTCCCAGGCCTCAGCTCAGGCCCCCATGAGCAACCTGCTACCCACCTGCATCCCTGCAACCTGGTATAAAGTAGATGCTCAGGAAGTGCCCACAAAATAACGGGGGGGAGGGAGGCGGTGGTGGTCAGACCATCCCTAGGGGTGTACAACAAGCGGTTCTCCTTCACACAGCCTCAAACCAGGCACCACGAGGTGCTCCAAAGCTCCAGGTTGAGGCGCTCAGAGCAGGAGAGGCAGCCTGGGGGAGGTTAGATGCCTGCCCCAGCCCCATGTCCTCTCTATGCCCACTCTAGGAGCCCTGACGTTCGCCCTGGCCGACTCTAGAACAACTTATACCGTGTTTGCCCAGTTCTGACATGTGAGGGGAATTAGCTAGGTAACAGGTTTGCAGCGGGAAAGAAAAACTCCATCATGTGATGCTCACAGGGATCACAAGACATGCACTGACTGGTTCAGCATCCATCCTCACAATAAGGGGGAAAGGTACAGCTTAGACGCACAAGAACAATAGGTGAGGCTACTGACACCTAATTTGGGCCAGGCGTTTTACGCACAGGTCACGTCGTGTACAACTCGAAGCTACACGTTGAATGTGTACTGATACTGTCTGTATCCATTTGCCCATCCAGAAATAGAGCCAGAGACAGTTGACATGCGGTGTTCAGCTTATGAGTGGCAGCATTCCCATTCAAATTGAGCCTGCTACAGGTGCAAAGCTGTGGTCCTACACTGGCCAGAGGTGTTCTCCCCACAACCAGCAGGGTTCTAGCTGTCCTCTGTGAGGATGTCAAGCATGATGCTTCATGTCCCTTTATGAAGGGACCCCAGGAAAAACGATGCCATCAAGATGCCAGACACTGCACCTTGCCAACACGGCCTCTCCTAGCCCCTTTGGGTCACCATCTGTCCTAAATGGATTCCATGGCTCTGGACGCCAAGTGGGGGCTAGGATGGAAGGTGTAAAGATGGAGAAGATCACTCTCGCGCGTGGCTGTAGGAGCTTGGCCAACTGAAGGCTGCTCTGGTGTTCATGCTTGGCCCCTGCTATCCCATTCTCCTGCCCAGCCAGGTCCCCTTCTATCCCAGCTGGCTGGGTGGCCCAGCGTTCTCCTGCAGGCTCACTCCCTGGGCAGGCTGGACGTCAGGCACTCAACGGGCCAGCAGTTCAGAGCACACACCCACTGGGCCTGTGGACTCTCGCTGCATCCCCACAGGGGTGGGGAGCGTCGCGGGGAAACTTTGGACAGATCCTCTGGGCACCTGGCAAGGGTGGCTCGGCTCGGTGACTGAGGACAGGCAGCGAGGTCAATTACTTGCTCATGAAGCACCTAGGGCAGCTGCCAGCGATAACTGCCACAGAGGAGGGCAGATGGGTGGCAGCCAGACTGCAGGTCAGACCCCTGCCAAGGAGGCTGGAGTTCAGAGCAGGCTTTGCTGGGGAATGAGGGCTTCTCAGAGGAGCAGGACCATGGCTGAGACCCCTCACAGCAGCTCTTTGCAAATAACTGCTTCTCAGGTGCATTCTCGCACAGTCACATGGCTATGATTGTTATTCACCAAGCCCTGGGAGACTGACCACCAGGTTTGTCTAGTCAGCTCTACAGGAAGAACAAGCAGGCTGAAAGAGGATTCTTGTCTGGGGACTCCCAAGGGAAGAGGAGGGCAAGTGAATATCGGCACTGGGGAGTGAGGTGGGGGGGCGTGGGGAGACAGGAGGACAAAACCCCAAAGTATGCAGACTGAGGCCAGGGTCGGGATGGACCGGGTAGTGTGGGTAGCAACGGACATGGGGCCTGCTGGCTGGGCCCCAGGGGAGGACACCCCCAATCCCAACATGGCCAATGTGCAGCTGGCTGCTGGTTTCCCAAAAGAGACAGACACATCACAGCCCTGAGCAGACTGATGGCAGTAGCTCAGGGACCTGAGGGTGCAGGTGGCATGAATGAGTTCCTCCAACCCATTTCCTGTGGGGTGCCTCTGTGGTGGAATACCTCTAGCCATGCCCGGGGCTTTAAAGGCACAGGAATCGGGCATGTCACATCTAAGGGTCATACATCCCTGACATAAGTCTCTGGCTGAGTAAACAGCATGATAGAGATGAGGAAAAAAAAGCAATGATCTGGGAATACAATAGGAAGTTTCAGAGTGATCCACACACACTAAGTGTAGAGACTCTTTCATGAAATGTTATCCATATTCTAAGTAGACGCTTGGTAGAGACATAAAATACATGTTTTTTTAACTAGAGGTGAGGGTTAAGAAAGTGAAAATCACTGCACTCAATGATACAATGCTAGATAACTGGTAACAGCAGGATCTCCCCAAATCCTGCTGCTCACCTTCTTCCATGTGGAAAATAAATCTTTTCGAACAAAACGAAGCCTGGCTGGCTGGCTGGCTGGCTGGTGAAGAAACATGATAGAAAAAGGATGCTTCTTCTCTGACCTCCCACCACAAGTCTTAGGTGCTGCAGCTGGCCACTAACATCAACTATGGGATCCTGAGTCATTCTCTGCAAGGATTGTAGCTAAGCAAAAACTTGGATCTAACAGGGAAGGGGCATTTCCAAGGCAGCATCTAATCAAGGAGCCAGAAGCTGAGGACACTCACGACTATGGACTGAGGGGGTCCACCCTCTCCAGAGGGCCCAGAGAATCCAGTCCCAACCTTGATGACAGGCTTGGGAGACCCCGGCAGAACTGTCAGGCTGAGAGGTCCCCTACCCCTCTTCATTCTGCCTCAGTGGTGTAAGAGCAATGAAAGCCTTGGCCAGAAGGGGAAGGGCTCAGGTCAGCAGAGGGAGGAGCCTAAGGCCATGCCAGAAGCCAAGGTGAGGATCTTTAAGGAGCATTGAAGGAACATCCCAAACCTTAAGAGAGCGATCCCGGATTAGCCCTGTCCCTGTGGTCATCTACTAGAGGCCCCATGTCAGAAGGATGTAGAGGCCCCTGACTTCCTCCTGGGGAAGAGAGATGCAGGTCTCAGGAAAGTGAGACTTGGATGAGGGGTATGTCTTCAGATCAGCAGAGAAAGGCGTGCCAGTACCTTCCATGAATCAAAATATCCTGTTGAAGGAGTAAGGGGACCCTCGATCACAGAAAAGAAAGGTCCTCAGCCCAACCCCGCATCTGCTATTAGCCTTGGGAGTCCCCAGGAATACAAGGCCCTATGTGTCCGCCTTTGAGATCTCCTGGAGGGAGGGGAGATCTCAAGGAGAGGAAATCTTTGATCTGAAAGGTGCTGCACTTGGGTCAGCAGAAGGGAGGGCCTAGGTCCTGTCGGTAATCAAAGGGAGGGTCCTGAGGGAGGCTTGAAGGGGCCCTGGACTCCGGAAGAGAGGGGACCTCCACCAGCAACAAAAACCCAACCTAGCTGTCAGCTGTGGGAAGCCCCATGACAGTCTGGGCAAATGTAGTATTTGTCACTTCCACCTGGGGACTGGGAAGGCAGTTTGGCTTCCTCTGAGGTGTGAATCCTCAAGTCAGCACAGAGAGGACTCCCAGACCCTGCGATGTGAAGGTAAATAAAGACCCTGAGGGAGGATCAAGGGACCCAGGACCCCAGAAAACACAGAGGGGACCTCCCAGAGTTCGCGACCTTGCGTCCTTCATGGAAGGGCCCTGGGCCTGTACGGACTTGCGGCAGCAAGTCTGTCCGGATTTCCACAGCCGGGTCTCAGAGACACGGGGCGGGGGGGGGGGGGGGGGGGGAGAGGGGTTTGGGACACCTCAGGTCACCAGAGAGCAGGGCCTGGATCTTGGGGCGATTCCTGGTGAAGACACAGAGGGAGGACGGAAGAGCCTGGACCCCTCAACAGAATCAGTCCGAGTAGGCCCCCAGACGGGATGGGGACACTGTTAGAGCCTGGGCTTCGGCATCTGGGTCTCAGAGGGCGGGGACCGGGGAGTGGGGGGCGGCTCGGGGGTCGGACGGGTGAGCTGGGGAGGACGGGGGACCCACCAAGTGCACAGGAGGCCACCTAGGGAACACGAAGGGAGGGACTCTGGCCCCCAGAACGGAGGCCCCGGCCCGGAAGGCGACCCCTAGCGGCAGCCTAGGGAAGCCCCTAGTGGGAATGAGGGCCCGCGGGGTGTCTGGACTTCCGCATCCGGGTCTCAGGAGACTGGCGGGGCGGGGCGGGGCGAGGCGGGGCGAGGGGGCCTCGGCGTCGTCGGCGTCTTCCGGCCGCGCCTGGAATCCCGTCAGGCATCCCTTCAGGCGCGGGAAGGGCGCCGAGCCTCGTGGGCTTCGAGGTGAGGCCCAGAGGGAGGAGCGAGGGAGCCGGGACCCAGAGGGGAATGAGTCCGGCGGTGGGGGCGGCGGTGGAGGCCGCAGGGTGGCGCGACCACGACGACTGTGACCAGGGCGTGAGGCGTGGGCGGCCTCGGGCTCTGGGTCCCAGCCCGACTGAGAGCTGGTTGCGCGCGAGGAGCCGGCGTCAGGCGGCAGAGCCCGAGGCCCAGGCCGCCCAGGGAGTCCGGATGGGGACGAGAGGACAGGGCTGAGGGACCCCAAGGAACCCATGTGAGCCCCTGCCATCGGCCCCGGGCCTCCCCGGACTTGGTCGCCTCGTGCGACGCCAGCCGCCTTGGCCCGGACCTCGCCGGGCCGGGAGGGCTCTGGTGGGAGGCAGCGGGCCCGGGGCTCCCCGGGAGAGCCCTGCGGGAGGACGGCCGGAGGCCCCTTGGACCCCAGCCCCGGGGCCGCCGTCGGAAAGCCGCCCCCGCGGTGGGGCCGGGCGAGGGGAGGGCCTGGGTGTGCGGGGCTGGACCCCGGTCAGCCGAGGCAGGATCCCGGGCCCTGGCCGGGGTGCAGGGGAGAGAGGAGGCGCTGCCTCCCAGCCCAGGACACCCACGTAGGGCCCAGGAGGCCTGCCCTGCCGCTCGGGTCCGCTCTGGCTGTCAGCGGAGGCCCAGAAGGGGCAGGTCCAGGCTGGATGGGGTGGGGGCTCCCGGGGTGGGGTGGCGGCCAGAGTCCTGGCCAGAATCTCCTGGCCGCAGTGGGGGGTGGGGGCCCGGGGCGGTGCACGCGGTCTGTCCCCACCCTGAGACCCTGAGGCGCCCCCTCCCTCCCTCGCTCCCTCCGTCCCTCCCTCCCTCCCTCCCTCCCTCCGTCTTCCAGGGGCTCGGAGAGCTCTGGAGTTGAGGCCTTGGTCTGAGGCAGGAGTCCCGAGGTCACAGAGCAGAGGAGGCGCGGCCGCGTGCCAGTCGGTTGTCCAGGCGAGGTGCGTGCTCCGCGCGTGGGGCCGGGGGCTCGCCCATCCCACCCCAGAGGGGACCCGTCGGCCCCCAACCCCCACGCGGCCCCGCTCTCAGGCCTGGGAGCTCGGGCTCTGTGGGCTGGGCCTCCCCCTGAGGAGCCACCCCTCTTCTGTCTTCAGGGTCTGGCGACCATCATGCCCCTGTGTCAGATGAGTGAGCTCTGCAAGGCCGAGGAGGAGCCCAGACAGGCCCCGCTGCCATGGGATGTACCGCTGTGGGAGGCGGAGGACGAGGAGGTGGAGGTGGTGGAGGTGGAGGTGGAGGTGGTGGAGGTGGAGGAGGTGGATATTGTGGAAGCGGAGCAGGTGCATGCGGAAGAGGAGGTGGATGTGGAGGGGGACGTGGAGCACGTAGAGGTGGAGGAGGTGGAGGAGGTGGAGGAGGTGGAGGAGGAGGGCGAGGCACTGTCTGCCCGAGAGTCAGAGGAGTGAGCTCTGGAAGCTTGAGGAAGAGCAGTGCATCCTGCTCCTGTTGGATGCACTGCTGTGGGAGGGGAGGACGAAGAGGAGGAGGCGGATGTGGAGGAGGAGGAGGCACCATCTCCCTCTCCATCCTCCTCTTCCTCCCTGTCCTCCTCCTGCTCTGCCCAGTTTCTGGTCCCCTGGAGGAGGGATCTGCTGCTGGCTTCCAGAGCCCCAGAGCCCTCACAGCCCCTGCCCTTCCCCAAATGCCATGGCAGGTGCTCCATTGAGCCAGTGGGACCTTGGCCCCAGCAGCCCGGAGGAGATGGGGTGGAGTACCTGGGGGCACTTGGAAGTGGCCCAGTCCCTGTGTCAGATGTGAATTCTTGTACACTTTTGGCGGGACCGTGACAGGATACAGTTGTGGTGGAAAACGGTTTGGTGTGCCATCGAAAGATTCAGAATGGAATCCCTGCGTGGTCCAACAATCCTAATTAATTCTGGGTGTCTTCGCAAAGAGTGGAAAGTTGGGTTCCAAGCTTCTGTCGCTCCCTTGCTCACAGGTGCAAGTGTTCACGATAGTTGAAGTGCTGGTGTGATATTATGGCATATGCAGAAAATATATTTGTGGTCATTGAGATGACTAAAATACATTTCTTTCAAATATCTACGTGGAGCATCTGGGCGTCTCATTCGGTTAAGTGTGCGACTTTGGCTCAGGTCGTGATCTCACGGTTTGTCTGTTGGAGCCCTGCGTCGTAGGGTCTGTGCTGACAGCTCAGATCCTGGAGGCCGCTTTGGATTCTGTGTCTCTCTGTCTCTCTCTCTGCCCCTCCTCCTTTGTGGGGGAGTGAGTGTTCTCTTTTTGTGTCTCAGAAATGAATAAATAAACATTAAAAACATAATAAAAAAGTAAACCAAAATACATAGCTGGTCTTGTTCCAGGGTCTGTCTCAGACCTCCCCAAATGCTTCTAATCCCAAAGCTTGAGGAAGGAATCCCTAAAAGATGAAGGTGTCTTGTTATGTCAATGAGGTGAGTCCGGGCATCTCCCAAGCACGGGGCCTGATTGCCAGGTGAGTGGACCATGTGCTTAGAGGATGGGCGCTTTCATTCCTCCTCCCTCCGCTGCCAGGGAGGGCCGAGGGGCTGCAGAGTGAGTGAGGAAGCCTCCAGAAAACCCCGAAGGGAGGCGTTGAGGGAGGTTTCAGGTGTTTGAACTTGCAGGTGTGTGGGGGAGGGCCGCACTCTGATGGTACGGCAGCCTCGCCCCTCTGCCCACATACGCAGGCAGCTCTTGTGTCTGGCTCTTCCTGAGCTCCATCCTTTCACAATCGAGAGGTGAGCTACCGGGTAGCTTGTTTGCCTGAGTTCCGTGAGCCACTCTAGCCAATTCACGGAACCTGAGGACGGGGTGGTGGGAACCTCTGATTTAGAGCCTCTCGGTCGCAAGCAGGGGTGACGGCCCGGGGTGTGGGACTGGCGGGAGTAGGGGTGGGCAACCTTGTAGGCCCGAGCGCCGGCCCTGTGGACTGCGATGCTGTCTCTGGGTGGAGAGTGGCAGAAGCAGGATGAACTCTGGGCCACCCCGCCGGGCCCGCCCCTGGCTGTGTGACAGTGCTGTCAGGCTGCCTCCAGGCCCGGCAGTCAGTTTGCATCACCAGCGTCGTGGCAGCTTAGGAGGGCAGCGCCTCCGGCTTCCCTCAGGAGGAGGGCTAAGCTTCCAGGAGCAGTTCTGGAACACCAAGATCACAAAGCCCTGTCCGTGCCCGGCAGGTCCCCAAGCCTAGGGCTGGCTTTTGCTCCACAGTCGCAGAATCACTGTGTCCTTTCAGTAATCAGACTATGTCGTTTCCGTCGGCCCCTCTTCTCCCCCAGACCCTTTTGTCTGGAGGGGTCCTACCCAAGAGGGACTGAAGCATCTTGGCAGAGCAACGTTGTCGTAGAAGTGAACCAGGAAGACTCGTCACGGTCAGGGGCTAGTCAGGGTGACAGCCTGAATTTTCAGCAGTGTTTGAAATGGGGGCACGTGACCCTTTTCATCCTGATGGCTTACCCGGTGAGGGGTGGACAAAAGAGCCTTGCCTTCCTGGGAAAGCTGAGGGAACACGCACACGGCCTGGTGGGTGCTGCAGGAGGAAGGCGAGGGAACAGGCGGCCAGTGCTTGTTGCAGACCGCAGGTAACCAGGCCGGGCAGAGAGCAGAGGGCCGCCCCCTCGAGGGGTTCCGAGTCGGATCTGCCCTGAGTGCACGGAGGCCTCAGGGTCCCTGCGGTTGGCCTTCCCGGGACCTGCAGCTTCAGCGGGCATCCCAAGCTCGGAACACACTCCCTCATCTGTGTCAGAAATGCCCCTGGGCGGCTCCGTTTCTCTTGGTCTCCTGGGAGAGCGAGTGCTTCCTTGCGCACATCTGGAAGGGACCCAGATGGTGCGGGGCGGCACCCAGGATATTTTGACAGACTTGGACCCCACGGAGGGGTGTCCCAAATCTACAACACGCCCAGAGCCCAAGACCTGGCGGTCGGGCTTTGCCTGCTCTCGGTCCAGCACAGCACCTGCTGAGGCTGAAAAGGCCCACCCACGGGGGCCATGTTCAGGTTTGGCTCGGCATTAAAGCCAGGCAGTTAGGCTTTGTGGTTCGGGTCTAACAAAGTCGGTGGCGCTTCCGCAGCAGCTTCCCGCAGGAAAGCCAAGACCCGGCCAGGCCAGACAGCAGCTGCCCAAGTCCCCATGGCAAGCAGATGCTTTCCTAAGCCTTTCCGGCCTCGCCGTCCTTAGAGTCTCGCCACGTGACCGCTGCAAAACCTGCACCTTGGGCCAGATAGTCGTCATCCTCTAAGGGTCAGACCTGTGATTTCCCCAGGGCTCCTTAGCAAACTGTAGGGGGTTCCGGGGATCGGGGGCTCCTCCGGGAAGAAGACGTGACCAGGAGACACAGCAGCACACAAGCTCTCCTGGGTGGCGCCTGAATAGCCCCATTACCCAGGAGTCCCTCACAGCATGAGACCATCCAGGGGCTTATGGGCAGGGAGCCTATGCAGAACGGGAGTGCTATGGTCTGAATGTTTGTGTCCTCCCCCCCCCACCCCCCCAATACATCTGTTGAAATCCTAAGTGCCAAAGAATGATGGCATTTGGAGGTGGGGCCTTTGGGAGGTGCTTAAGTCATGAAGGTGGAACCCTCATGGGTGGGAGGAGCACCTTGGGAAAGAGGCTGCAGGGAGTTCCCCAGTCCCTGCCACCATGAAAGGACACAGCGAGAAGATGGCGGCTGTGACCCAGGAGGAAGGCCCTCGCTGCACCGTGCGCGGGCACCTTGCCGGCACCTTGCACTTCCAGCCTTCAGCGCCATGAGGAATAAATGTCCCTTCTTCATAAGCCGCTCGGTGTGCGGCGTTGTGTTACCGCAGCCCCATGGGCTAAGGGATGAAGGCAAGGGAAGGGGCCCCTGGGGGAGGCCTCCCTCAGGGAGGGGGCTCAACTCAGCAGCTCAGGGCCCTGGCCCGGGGTCTTAGAAGCATAAGGCTCTATCTTGTGTATTCTCCGCAGATGCAGGGTGAGGTTTGGCGAGGCACGCCAAGCACGCAGGCTCCAAACGGCCCAAACTCGGCTGCTTGGGGCTACGTTGGAAACAATCACAAACGTGAGGGAAAATGTGAGTCGGGTGCTGGCGGGTGTTTGAGCCAACAGGGTGCAGCAGCCTGCCATGAAGAAGTCCACCGCCTCGGGGGCCCCTGTGCGCAGGACCCGTTTGGCCCATTTGTAGAACACGACCTGAACCCTGCTTTTCCAGTCTCTAAAAGGCTCTGCGGGCTGCCTCTCTCTCCCACGTGGTCCTCCTTTCCCCAGGGCCTCCAGTAGGCAAAAAGCACCAGGAGACGCCTTCTGCTACCAAGATTCAGAGTTCACAACAGAGAGAGACACTGATGGAGAGTGACTCTAATGACACAGTTCCCGATGGGAGAACATCTCCGAAGGAGACATGTCTGATACTGCAGAAAAGAAACGCTGATGGAAAGCCCGAGGACCCGGGTCTCCCTGTCTACAGCATGGGAGGGAAACCGGCTATTAACAACACTTGCACATGGTTCCTCGAGAAAGCACCCAATGGCCCCGTGCCATTTGCAACCTTCCCAGTGTCCCCGAGCCTTGGGCGACTACAGAATGTAACGCCACCAGATAGGAAAGGCTCCTTTGCTGCTGGTCTCTGCAGTACATGGGAGGCTTCGTGGCTTCAGGGCTCTACTTGGTCAGGTGGAACCTGGGCCCCTGACTCCACCTTCCACGGCCTAGGTTGGGCCTTTTCTGACACCTTCCCAGGGGACCGGGGCCCAGAGGAAATGGCCCAGACCCCGTGGAGCACTCAGCACAGCCGCTGTGATGCGGGGCCCTCCGTGCCTGCTCCTGCTGTCCTGTTACCTTGCAGAGCTGTAACGTCAAAGATGCTAAACCCCGCCCAGCTCCTGGTGGGTCACACACAACTTTCTTCCTTCCAAAATGTACACCCTGGGACCGGGTTCACATCGTGGTCTCCACTGTCCCCAAGGACTTCCTTAGTCTGGAAGGGGAGACGGAGCACCCAACTGGGACTCCACGTGGGAGCTGGGCCGGATGCAGGAGCCCCGGGAAGGGAATCGTGAGGGGGACCGGGCCAGGAGTTAGGACTCCCCGAGACAGCGACCTCGAAGCCAGACCACAGGAGAGGGTAGCATGGGGTCTGACCCTGACACGGGCTCCAGGTGTGTCAGACAACAGTGCTGGCCAGACGAGCGGCTGGCCGGGCCAGGGGCCGGTGCCCGGCAGGGGGTCAGAAAAAGCGGCTGGAGGGCTGGAGGGCTGGAGGGCTGGTGGTTGCAGGCGAGGGTGAGGTGAATGCAGTGGCCAGCAGGGCTGGAGAAGGCAGGCCTGGGATGTGGCGAGGATTTGTGTCCACAACGGATGCGCTCCTTCTGGGCCGTGGCTGAGATAGACCCTCGGGGTGTGAGGTGACCCAACAGCAGGGGAAGGGTGGTGCCTTCGGGGGATGGGGACCAGGAAGGGGGTGGCTCCCGGGACACTGGGAGCAACGGTGTGTGGGGGGGGACAGGGGGATGTTAAAGGATGGAGTCCAGGGGGTGGGGGTGGGGGCGGCCGAGGGCAAGGCCACAGAGCCAGGCTTGCCCGGTGGAGATGCCGGGCCTCGGGCCCTGTAACCTGGAGCTCGGCGCCCTCCCAGTGGGCACCAGGCTGTGTGGGAGCCGCGGAGAGTCAAGATTGAAATTGCTTTCCCTTCAGCGTGGCTGTCCTCCTGGCCTGGTCAACTGTGCTCTGCTGGAGTCACCCGGCCTGGGGTTTGGTCCCTGTAACGCGGCGACACGTCTGGGTCATCTCCGGGGCCGTTGAAGCCCTGAGGGCCAGTCATTTCTCCCAGAGGGTCCCGAGCACGGAAGCTACCTGAGACAGACTCGTCTGAGCGGTGGTCATGGGTCCCAGGGTTGTAATGCTGGGACTGAGAAGGTTTAGCCAAGAGAGACTGGGATTTCCATCATGCCCTTCTTCATGTAGACTGAAAATGGCACAGTGGCTATTTCTTCTTCAGGGGACGAGCTGAGCCTCCTGCCCTAGACTGTTAACCCCAGTAGAGATTCGGGGACTCTTGAAACAAAGAACATAAGGCAACAGTCCTACGGAAGACTTCGGACCTAACAGTGCCTAAATCCAATCAAATCTCTGCCTGCTCTCTGTAGAGTGCCACACTGTGTCTTCATGAATCTTCTTCTCTCCCACATCCCTCCCACCAATAGGTCCTGTCCCTGTCAGTAACCAACAGAGCTCAGGGGCTCTCAAGGGCCACAGTGAAATACTGCTTCCACTCCTTAAAGAGCTCACTGAAGGGAAAATCCTTATGTGTGCAACTAAAGGAAGCCGAGATGCTGTGGAAGAAGAGATGCTAGGAGCCCCCTCCTGAGAAAGCACCAATGATTTTGAAATGGTGGCTTTGTTTTACTTTTGCCTCCCATTTAAATCCTTATCCTCTCAGGGCACGGCCATACAAGACACGCTGACGTCTGGAATGAACGCTTGGTAGACCTGTCTAGAAGCACACAGCCCACGGATCAAGCCTGACTCTAGACCTGGGGCTCCATCGAGGGTTCCAGCCATTGGACTGAAAGGCACCTTGGGAGACCCTCTCTCAGACCCTCTTGGTGTTCCCCTTTTAGACACAAAGTATGGACTCTCAGAGAGGGCCAATGATGCTCCTCAGTGGTGGAGCTGGCACAAGGAGCTAAGATCCTTGCAGGCAGGGCCCTTTCCTCCTATCCAGAGTGAAGATTAAGAACAAAGTTGTCCAGACGCCTAGAGAACACGTATCCCCAAATCCACTGTCCCATCCTCTCACCTATGGCGAAGATGACTTTCATTTGGGTTTTGTGCCACCCCATACCCAGACTCTCCTCTATTTTCAGATACTTCATATTGGTTCCGTCTAGTCACGTCTAGCTAAACAAGTAGGAATGGTCCCTGGGAGTGAGTCTGTGTAAAGCAGGCCCTGTGAAAAGTAGCCCCACAGTAAAGAACGTTATTCAGTGTATCTCCTATCAAGGTAATGGCAGGAGAGGACACACGGGGTGGGGTGGGAGTGGGCTCGGGACAAGAGAAGCAGGGTGGGCATGGCAGTGGACCTGTGAAGTGCTTTGTGTCAACAGAACGGAGTATATTCTGAACTTGCAAATCAAGTAATTAAAGGGGGAAATACCGAAGGAGATCCAATTTGCAAGCAGGAGGCCAGAAATCTGGGAGAGCGGAAGCGAAACCACCATATGGAAGAAAGGAAATAGGGCTTCAGAGGTAGGCTTGAGGGACCCTGAATCCAAGTGTCTGCAGGAGGTGATCTGCAAAGGGCATACTCAAGTGCTCCCAAAGTGAGCAGGTCTTGGGCAATGAGAAGGTTTTCTATAGGGAACAAATGGAAACTAAAGACAATCCCCTTGTGATCTGGAGAGGGATGAGCTGAGGAACATGGAGAAGCACAACAAGAGACTCTCAAGCACAGCAGAGGATGCGGCTGTTCACGCCTAACACTGGCGCGTTGGGTAACGCTGTGTCTGAGGTGTTGTGGGTAAAACTGTGGTTGGGAAACAAGACGAATGCTCACACCGTGCTCCCTCACAGCCCTACTCTGGGGACAACATGACCCGGGGGCAAGAAACCAGGACTTTTTGTTGAAAACAGGCCCAACTAACCAGCAGGAGGAGTTGGAAGAGACCAAAGAAAGAAACGGGGGGGGGGGGGTAGGTGGCAGGAAGAAACGGGAGGGTTACCAACCAAACCCTACTCTGAGGAAACTTGACCTGGGGGCAAGAAGACAAGATTCTTTGAGCCTATCTGAGCAGGACCAACTAACCATCAGGAACAGTTGGAAGAAAACAAAGTGGGAAGTGAGGGGGGCAGGAATAAAAGGGGGCTACCAACTGGAACACTGCGCTGAGGGAACTTGACCGTGGGGCAAGATAACAGGACATTTTGTTGGGGTCTCTCACAGCAGGACCTACTAACCAGCAAGAGTAATTGGAAGACCCAAAAGGGAAGTGCAGGTGGGGGCAGTAATGATGGGCTACCAAGTGAGACACCACTCTGAGGACAACTTGATGTAGGGGGCAAGAAAACAGGAGTCTTGGTTGCACACAATCTGAGCAGGACTAACTAACCAGGAAGAAGAGTGGGAAGAGACCAAAGACAGAAGTGTGGGGCACGCAAGAAAACCTAGGGCAAGAAAACAGGACTCTTTGTTGGGGTCTATCTGAGCAGGACATCTAACTGGGAGGAACAGTTAGAAGAGACCAAAGTGGGAAGTGTGTGTTGGGGGAAGGGGGAATAAGATGGGGGCTATGACTGAGACCCGACTCTGAGGACAACTTGACTTAGGGGACAAGAAAATAGGACTCTTTGATGGGGCCTATCTGAGCAGGACCAACTAAGCAGCAGGAACTGTTGGAAGAGACCAAAGTGGGAATTGGGTGGGGACAGGAATAAAGGGGGGCTAACAACTGAGACCCTACTCTGGAGACAACTTGACCTAGGGAGCATTAAAACAAACAATACTCTTGGTGGGGCCTATGTGAGCAGGACCAACTAACACGCAGTAACAGTTGGAAGAGACCAAACCTGGAAGAGTGTTGGGGTCAGGAAAAAAAGTGGGGCTAACAGTTGAAACCCAACTCTGGACAATCTGAGCTGGTGGCAAGAAAATGACTCTTTGTTGGGGCCTATCTGAGCAGGACCAACTAACCAGGAGGAAGTGTAGGAAGAGTCGAAAGCAGGAAGTGTGTGTGTTGGGGTGGGGAGAAGCAGGAATAAAAGGGGGTACCAACTGAAACCCTAGTCTGAGGACAACTTGACCTGGAGGCAAGAAAACAGGACTCTTTGTTGAGGGCCATATAAGCAGGACCAAGTAACCAGCAGGAACAGATGGAAGAGACCAAAGCAGAAAGTATGTGGAGGGCTGGAAGAAAAGGGGTACTACCGACTGAGCCCCAACTCAGAGGACAACTTGTGCTGGGCGCAATAAAAACAGGATTTTTTGTTGGGGCCTATCTGAGCAAGACCAACTAACAAGCAGGAACATTTGGAAGAGACCCAAGCAGAAAGTGTGTGTGTGGGTGGGGGGCAGAAATCAAAGAGGAGGCTACCAACCAACTAGGACCCTCCTCTGGTGACAACTTGATCTAGGCCGCAGGAAAATAGGACTTTTTGTTGAGGCCTATCTAGGTAGAACAAGTAACCAGCAGGAACAGTTGGAAGAGACCAAACCAAAAAGTGTGGGCGGGCAGGAATAAAAGGGGAGGCTACCATCTGAGACCCTACCCTGGGGACAACTTGACCTAGGGAGCAAAACAAAACAAAACAAAACAGGAATCTTGGTGGGGCCTCTCTGAGCAAGACCAACTAACCAGCAGGAACAGTTGAAACAGATCAAAGGGAAGTATGTGGGGAACAGGAATAATGGGGGGGGGGATACAAACTGAAACTCAACTCTGAGGACAACTTGAACTCGGGGCAAGAAAACAGGAGTATTGCTGGGGCCTGAGAAGGAACATCTAACGAGTAGGAACAGTTGAAAGACACCAAATCAGGACGTGTGTGTCGGGGGGTGGCAGTAGTAAAAGGGGGACTCCCAACTGAAATCATACTCTGAGGACAACTTGATTTGAGGGCAGGAAAACAGCACTTTTTGTTGGGGCCTATCTAAGCAGGACAAACTATCCACCCGGAACAGTTGGAAGAGACCAAAGCAGGAAGTGGGGGGGGGGGCAGGAGTAAAGCGGGGTGGGGGGGCGCCAAAGTAAGACCCTACCCTGGGGAAAACCTGACCTAGGGGGCAAGAAAACAAGACTCTTTCTTTGGGCGTATCTGAGCAGGACCAAGTAACCACAAGGAGAATTTTGGAAGAAACCAAGGAGGGAATTGTGTGTGGTGCATGAATAAAAGGGGTGCTACCACCTTAAACCCAACTCTGAGGACAACTTACTTTGGGGCAAGAAAACATGACTTATTCTTGGGGCCTATCTGAGCAGGACCAACTAAACAGCAGGAAGTGTTGGGAGAGAACAAAGCAGGAATGGGGGGAGCAGGAATACAAAGGGAGGCTACAAATGAGAACCTACTCTGGGGACAACATGACCTAGGGGAGAGAAAATAGGACTCTTTGTTGGGCCCTATATGAGCAGGACAAACTTACCAACAGGAGTGGTTGGACGAGACCAAGGAGGGAAGCGTGTGGGGTGCAGGAAACAAGGTGGGCTACGAACTTAAACCCAACTCTGAGGACAATTTACCTGGGGGCAAGAAAACATGACTTATTCTTTGGGCCTATCTGAGCAGGACCAACTAACCAGCAGGAACAGTTGGAAGAGATCAAAGCAGGAATTGGAGGGGGGCAGGAATGAAAAGGACGCTACAAATGAGACCCTACTCTGGGGACAACATTTTCTAGGGGGCAAGAAAATAGGACACTTTGTTGGGCCCTATATGAGTAGGACAAACTAACCAACAGAAGAGGTTGGAAGAGACCAAGGAGGGAAGTGTGTGGGGTGCAGGAATAAAAGGGGGGCTACCAACTTAAATCCAACTCTAAGGACCCCTTGACCTGGGGACAAGAAAATAGGACTCTTTGTTGGGACCTATCTGAAAGGGAACAACTTACCTCCAGGAACACTTGGAACAGACCAAAGTGGGAAGTGTCAGTTGGGAGGGGCATTAATAAAAGGAGGGCTCCCAACTGACACACTACTCTGAGGACAACATGACCTTGGGGGCAAGTAAACAGGACTCTTTTGCAGGGCCTATCTAAGCAGGACCAGCTAACCAGCAGGAACAGTTGTTAGAGACCCAAGCAGAAAGTGTGGGGAGGAAGGAATAAAACGGGAGGCTACCAACTGAGACCATACTCTGGGGAAAACTTGACCTCGAGGGCAAGAACAGGACTCTTTGTTGAGGACCAAGCAGGACCGACAAACCAGCAGGAACAGTTGGAGCAGACCACAGTGGGAAATGGGGGGACAGCAATAAAAGTGGGGCTACCAATTTACACCCTACTCTGAGGACAACCTGGAACAAGAGAACAGGACTCTTTGTTAGGGCCTATCTGACCAGGACCAACTAACCAGCAGGAGAATTTGGAAGAGACCAAAGAGGGGTGTTGGCTTAAAAGGGGCCTACGGACTGAGACCCTACTCTGAGGACAATGTGACCTGGAGCAGGAAAATAGGACTCTTTACTGGGGCCTATCTGAGAAGTACCAACTAAGCAGCAGGAGTAGTTGGTAGGGATCAAAGCGGGAAGTGGTGGGGGAGGGAATAAAAGGGGGGCTTCAAACTGAGACACTACCCTGGGGACAATTTGAATTAGGGATCAAGAAAACAGGACTCTTGGTGGGGCCTATCTGAGCAGGACCAACCAACCAGCGGGTACAGTTGGAGCACACCGATGTGGGAAGTGTGTGTGTGGGGGGCAGGAATAAAAGGGGGTCTACCAACTAAGATCCTACTCTGAGGACAACTTGACCTAGGGGGCAATAAATCAGGATTCTTTGGGGGGCCTATCTGAGCAGGACCGACTAACTCACAAGAACAGTTGGAAGAGGCCAAAGTGGGAATTGGGGGGGAAGAAATAAAATGGTGGCAACCAACTGAGACCCTACTCTGAGGACAACTGGACCTAGGGGGCAACAAAACAGGAAACTTGGTCTGGGCCTCTCTGAGCAGGATCAACTAATCAGCAGGAAGAGTTGGAAGAGACCAAAGCGAGAAGTGTGGGGGTTCAGACATAAAACAGGGCAACCAAGTCAGACCCTACTCCGAGGACAACTTGACCTTGGGGGCAAGAAACGGGACTCTTTCTTCGGGGCTATCTGAGAAGACGCACTCACCAGCGGGAACAGTTGGAAGAGACCAGAGCAAGAAGCGTTGTGGGACAGGAATAAAAAGGGGGCTACCAATGGAGACAGTACTCTGACGGCAAGTTAATCTGGGGGTAAGAAAACAGGACTTTTTCTTGGGGCCTATCTGAGCAGGAGCAACTAACTAACAGGAGAAGTTGGAAGAGGCCACGAAGGGAAGTGTGTGAGGTACAGGAATAAAAGCGGGGGCTACCACCTTATACCCAACTCTGAGAACAACTTGACCTGGGGGCAAGGAGACACGATTATTTTGGGGCCTATCTGAGCAGTACCGACTAACCAGTAGTAAGAGTTGGAAGAGAACAAAGCAGGAACTGTGTGTGTGTGGGGGGGGGGCAGTGGCAGGAATAAAAAGGGGGCTACCAATTAAACCCTACTTTGAGGACAGCTTGACCTAGGGGCATGAAAATAGGATTCTTTGTTGGGGCCTATCTGAGCAGGATAAAGGAACAGTTGCAAGAGACTAAATTGAGAAGTGGTGGTGGGGGGCTATAAAAGGGGTGCTACCAACTAAGACCCTACTCTGGAAACAACTTTACCTAGGAGGCAGAAAATAGGTTTCTTTGATGGGGCCTATCTGAGCAATACCAACTAAACCAGCAGGAAGGGTTGGAACAGTGCAAGGCGGGAAGTGTCGGGGGGGCAGCAATAAAAATGGTGCTCCCAACTGAGACCGTACTCTGAGGACAGCTTGACTCTGGGGGCCAGAAAACAGGACATTTTTTGGGGGGCCTATCTGAGATTGATGTCTAACCAGCAGGAACATTTGGAAGAGACTAATGCAGGAAGTGTGGGGGGCAGGAATAAAAGGGGGGGGCTAGTAACTGAGACCGTACTCTGAGGACAACTTGATCTAGGGGGCAAGAAAACAGGGCTCTTTGTTGGGACCTATCTGATAAGGACGAACTAACCAGCAGGAACAGTTGGAAGAGAGCAAAGCAGGAAGTGGGGTGGGGAGGGAATAAAAGGGGGACTACAAACCGAAATCCTACTCTGAGGACAAGTTGACTTGGTGGCAAGAAAATAAGACTTTTTGTTGTGGCCTATCTGAGCAGGACCACCCAACCAGCAGGAAAATTTGGAAGGTCCAAACCAGGAAGGTGGGGGGGCAGGAACAAATGGGGGGCTACAAATTGAGATGCTACCCTGTGGACAACTTGACAGACGAGGCAAGAAAACATGACTCTTATTGGGGCCTATCTGAGTCGGACCAACTGACGAGCAGGAACAGTTGGACGAGATCAAAGCAGGAAATGGGGAGGCAGGAATAAAAGTGGACACCAACTGAGATCCTACTCTATGGCCAACGTGACCTGGGGGGCAAGAAACCAGGGCTCTTCCTTCTGGCCTATCTGAGCGGTACTACCTAATCAGCAGGAAGAGCTGGAAGACACCAAAGCAGGAAGTGTGGGAGGCATGAGTAAAAGGGGGGCTACCAACTAAGACCCTACTCTGAGGACAACTTGAACTGGGGCAAGTAAACAGGGCTCTTTGTTGGGGCCTATCTGACCAGGACCAACTAGCCACCAGGAGTAGTTGAAGAGACCAAAGCAAGAAGTTTGCCAGGGCAGGTATAAACGGGGGCTACCAACTGAGACCCTAATCTGAGGATGACTTGACCTGGGGGCAAGAAAACAGGACTCCCTTTTGTGGCCCATGTGAGCAGGACCAAGTAACCAATAGAGCAGTTGGAATGGACCAAAGCAGGAAGTGGGGGGGGGGGCAGGAAAAAAGGGAGGCAACCAACACACACCCTACTCTGAGGACAACGTGACCTCGGGGGCAAGAAAACAGAACTCTTGGTTCGTGCCTATGTGAGCTGGACCAACTAACCAGCAGGAACAGTTGGAAGAGACCAAATCAGGAAGTGTGTTTGGAGGAGTGGCAGGAATATAAAGGGGACTACCAAATTAAACCAGACGCTGAGAACAACGTGACCTAGGGGCATGAAATTAGGACTCTTTCTTGCAGCCTACTTGAGAAGGAACAATTAACCAGCAGGAACACTTGGACGATACCAAAGCAGGAACTGGGTGGATCAGGAATAAAAGGGGGCTACCAACTAAGACCCCACTCTGGAGACAACTTGACCTAAGGGGAAAGAAAACAGGAATCATGGTGCAGCCTATCTGAGCAGGGCCAACTAACCAGCAGGAAGAGATGAAAGAGACCAAAGTGAGAAGTGTGGAGGGGGGGAAGCAATAAAAGGGGGGCTACAAACTTAAACCCAACTCTGAGGACAACTTGACCTGGGCCAAGGAAACAGGAATATTTGTTGGGCCTTATCTGAACAGGACCAACTAACCAGCAGGAGTGGTTGAAAGAGACCAAACCAGGAAGTGTGTGTGTGTGTGTGGGGGGGGGGGTGGTCAGCAGGTACAAAAGGGGGGTGCCAAATTAAACACAACTATGAGGACAACTTGTCCTAGGGGCAGGAAAATAGGATTCTTTGTTGAGACATATACAAGCAGGACAAACTAACCTATAGGAACAGTTGGAAGAGACCAAAGCAGGAAGGGGGAGGCAGGAATAAAAGGGGTTAGGCTACCACCTGAAATCCTACTCTGAGGTCAACTTGACCTAGTGGAATAAAAATAGGACTCGTAGTTGGGGCCTATCTGAGCAGGACCAATTAACCAGCAGGAACAGGTTGAAAAGACCGAAGCAGGAAGTGTGGGGTGGGCAATAGGAATAAAAGAGGGGGGCCCCAACTGACTCCCTACTCTGATGACCACTTGACCTGGGGGAAAGAAAATAGGACTCTTTGTTGGGCCCTATCTGAGCAGGACCAAGTAACAAGCAGGAACCGTTGGAAGAGACCAAAGTAGACAGTGTGGGAGGGCAGGAAAATAAAGGGGGGGCTACCAAGTAAGACCCTACTCTGGGGACAACTTGATCTAGATGGTAAGAAAACAAGACTGTTCGGTCCTATCTGAGCAGGAGCAAATAACCAGCAGGAGCCTTTGGAAGAGAGCCAAGCGGGAATGGGGGGGGGATAAGAGGGGGGCTGCCAAATGGGACCCAATTCTGAGGACAACTTAACCTGGCGGCAAGATAATGGGACTCTTTGGGGGCCAATCTGAGTAGGACCAACTAACCAGTGGGAACAGTTGGAAGAGGCCAAAGCAGGAATTGGGGGGCAGGAATAAAAGGGGGGCTACCGGCTGAGACCATACTCTGAGAACAACATGACAAAGCAGGCAAGTAAATTAAGACTCTTTTGGAGCCAGTATGAGTAGGACCATCTAACCAGCAGGAAGAGTTGGAAGAGACCAAAGCAGGAAGTGTGGTGAGTAGGAATGAAAGGGGCCTAGTAACTGAGACCCTACTCGGAACACAACTTGACCCAGGGGGCAAGAAAACAGGACTCTTTATAGGGGCCTGTTGAGCAGGACCAACTACACATCAGGAATCGTTGGAAGAGACCAAACCGGTAAGTGGGAGGGAGCAGGAGTAAAAGGGGGGCTGCCAACTGAGTCCCTACTCTGAGGACAACTTGTGTTGGGGACAAGGCAACAGAACTCTTTGTTGTGACATATCTGAGCATGACCAACAAACCAGTGATTACAGTTGGAAGAGACCAAAGCAAGAACTGTGTGTGTGTGTGTGGGGGGGCGGTGCGACAGGAATAAACGGGGGGGGGGGGCTACCAACTGCAACAATACTCTGAGGACAACTTGACATGGGGTCAAGAAAATAGAACACTTTGTTGGGGCCCTGTCGGAGCAGAACCAACCAACCAGCAAGAACAGCTAGAAGAGACCAAAGCAAGAAGAGAGGGGGGAGGAATAGAAGGGGGGCTACCAACTGAGACACTCCTCTGAGGACAACTTGTCCTAGGAGCAAGAAAACAGGAGGCTTTGTTCAGGCCTATCTGAGCAGGACCAAGTAACCAGCAGGAACGGTTGGAAGAGAGAAAAGTCGGAAGTGTGTGTGGCGGGGTGGCAGGAATAATAGCGGGGACGGGCCCAGGCTCTTCTGCAGCAGGTGTCGGGACTTCATGGAGATCCGCAGGGCCCATCCCGCCCCGGGGAGAGGAGATCAGCCTGGGCCGCGGTGCCGGGCTACCTGTAGAGGGTGGCCGCAGGCCCCGTCCACTCAACTGTGCCTCGGGGATCTGAGGAAGCTGAGGACCTTGGGGTGAGGGACAGGATCCTAGGTCAGGAAAGGGCAGGGACGCAGGACGGGGCCACGGTGTCCAGGTGGGGGTCAGAGGGAGGACTGAGTGACTCAGGTCCCCAGGGCAGAGGGGACGTCCCAAAGTTCAAGACCTCACGCCTTCTGAGAAGGGCCCTTGGGAGGCATGGGGACTCGCGGAGGAGAGTCGGGCCAGACTTCCGCAGCCGGGTCTCAGAGACACCGGAGGAGGCGCAGGGGGCGGGGGGAGCACTGGGACACCTCAGTTCTGAAGAGGGCAGGGCCCGTGTCCTGGGGCGATTCCTAATGAGGAGCAGAGGGATCTGCAGGCAAAGGAGCCAGGACCCCACAACAGAGTCAGTCCACGCAGGCCCCCGGGAGGGATGGGGACACTGGGCGAGGCTGGACTTGGGCATCCGGGTCTCGGATCACCCGGACCGGGAGTGGGGGTCGGATGGGTGAGCTGGGGAGAACCGAGGACCCGCTGTCGGTCGGTCGGGAGCAGCCGCTCCGGCGGGCAGAGGGGAGGAGGGCCCAGGTGCTGTCAGGAGACCAGGTCCACCCCAGCCCAGAGCTACGAAGTCAGTCCGTGCCGCAGGCCCGGGGAGCCCCTGCATCGGGTGGCCAGAGGTGGCGGGCGCCCCGTCACTGAGCCTGGGCGGTGCGTCCCAGAGACCTTCGGACCCCGATCTGAGGGGCACGAGTTCCCTTCGTCAGCGGCCACGCGCCCAGGCCATCCCCGGGGTGCAGGAGGCCACGGAGGGAACACCAAGGGAGGGACTCCGACCCCCAGAACGGTGGCCCCGGCCCGGAAGGCGACCCCTAGCGGCAGCCTAGGGAAGCCCCTAGTGGGAATAAGGGCCCGCGGGGTGTCTGGACTTCCGCATCCGGGTCTCAGGAGACTGGCGGGGCGGGGTGGGGCGGGGCGGGGCGGGGCGGGGCGAGGGGGCCTCGGCGTCGTCGGCGTCTTCCGGCCGCGCCTGGAATCCCGTCAGGCATCCCTTCAGGCGCGGGAAGGGCGCCGAGCCTCGTGGGCTTCGAGGTGAGGCCCAGAGGGAGGAGCGAGGGAGCCGGGACCCAGAGGGGAATGAGTCCGGCGGTGGGGGCGGCGGTGGAGGCCGCAGGGTGGCGCGACCACGACGACTGTGACCAGGGCGTGAGGCGTGGGCGGCCTCGGGCTCTGGGTCCCAGCCCGACTGAGAGCTGGTTGCGCGCGAGGAGCCGGCGTCAGGCGGCAGAGCCCGAGGCCCAGGCCGCCCAGGGAGTCCGGATGGGGACGAGAGGACAGGGCTGAGGGACCCCAAGGAACCCATGTGAGCCCCTGCCATCGGCCCCGGGCCTCCCCGGACTTGGTCGCCTCGTGCGACGCCAGCCGCCTTGGCCCGGACCTCGCCGGGCCGGGAGGGCTCTGGTGGGAGGCAGCGGGCCCGGGGCTCCCCGGGAGAGCCCTGCGGGAGGACGGCCGGAGGCCCCTTGGACCCCAGCCCCGGGGCCGCCGTCGGAAAGCCGCCCCCGCGGTGGGGCCGGGTGAGGGGAGGGCCTGGGTGTGCGGGGCTGGACCCCGGTCAGCCGAGGCAGGATCCCGGGCCCTGGCCGGGGTGCAGGGGAGAGAGGAGGCGCTGCCTCCCAGCCCAGGACACCCACGTAGGGCCCAGGAGGCCTGCCCTGCCGCTCGGGTCCGCTCTGGCTGTCAGCGGAGGCCCAGAAGGGGCAGGTCCAGGCTGGATGGGGTGGGGGCTCCCGGGGTGGGGTGGCGGCCAGAGTCCTGGCCAGAATCTCCTGGCCGCAGTGGGGGGTGGGGGCCCGGGGCGGTGCACGCGGTCTGTCCCCACCCTGAGACCCTGAGGTGCCCCCTCCCTCCCTCGCTCCCTCCGTCCCTCCCTCCCTCCCTCCCTCCCTCCGTCTTCCAGGGGCTCGGAGAGCTCTGGAGTTGAGGCCTTGGTCTGAGGCAGGAGTCCCGAGGTCACAGAGCAGAGGAGGCGCGGCCGCGTGCCAGTCGGTTGTCCAGGCGAGGTGCGTGCTCCGCGCGTGGGGCCGGGGGCTCGCCCATCCCACCCCAGAGGGGACCCGTCGGCCCCCAACCCCCACGCGGCCCCGCTCTCAGGCCTGGGAGCTCGGGCTCTGTGGGCTGGGCCTCCCCCTGAGGAGCCACCCCTCTTCTGTCTTCAGGGTCTGGCGACCATCATGCCCCTGTGTCAGATGAGTGAGCTCTGCAAGGCCGAGGAGGAGCCCAGACAGGCCCCGCTGCCATGGGATGTACCGCTGTGGGAGGCGGAGGACGAGGAGGTGGAGGTGGTGGAGGTGGAGGTGGTGGAGGTGGAGGAGGTGGAGTTGGAGGTGGAGGTTGAGGTGGAGGACGTGGAGTCGGAGGAAGAGGAGTTGGAGGAGGAGGAGTTGGAGGTGGAGTTGGAGGTGGAGGACGTGGAGTCGGAGGAAGAGGAGTTGGAGGAGGAGGAGTTGGAGGTGGAGATGGAGGTGGAGGACGTGGAGTCGGAGGAAGAGGAGTTGGAGGAGGAGGAGTTGGAGGTGGAGTTGGAGGTGGAGGAGGTAGAGTCGGAGGAAGAGGAGTTGGAGGAGGAGGAGTTGGAGGTGGAGGTTGAGGTGGAGGACGTGGAGTCGGAGGAAGAGGAGTTGGAGGAGGAGGTGGAGTTAGGGGAGGAGGTGGAGTTAGGGGAGGAGGTGGAGTTGGAGGAGGAGAAAGCAGAGGAGGAGGAGGAGGGGGGCCCATCTCCCTCCTCCTCCTCCTCCTCCTCCTCTTCCTCCCTGTCCTCCTCCTGCTCTGTCCTCATTCTGGTCCCCCTGGAGGAGGGATCTGCTGCTGCCCGGTCCCCGAGTCCTCCCCAGAGCCCTCGGAGCACCTGCCCCTCCCCCAGTGCCATGGCAGGCGCTCCGGGGAGCCAGTCCCACCAGGGCTCCAGCAGCCCCGATGAGGAGGGGTCGAGCACCTGGGGGGCCCCGGCAGGGGCCCAGGCCTCGCTCCCAGATGCGCTCCGCGTGAAGGTGGCCGGCCTGGTGCTGCTTCTGCTCCTCAAGTATCGCACCAAGCAGCCGACCACACGGGCGGAGATGCTGGCGGCGGTCAGCCAAGATGACCGGGACCGCTTCCCCGTGATCTTCCGCCGAGCCTGCGAGTATCTGCAGCTGGTCTTTGGAGTCGACGTGAAGGAAGTGGACCCCCGCGAGCACTCCTACGTCCTGGTCAGCATCCTGGGCCTCAGCTGCGATGGGACGCCGAGTGGTAGGGACGGCATGCCCAAGACCAGCCTCCTGGTGCTGGTCCTGTGGGTGATCCTCCTGGAGGACGACCGTGCCCCTGAGGAGGCGGTGTGGGAAGCGCTGGGGGTCATGGGGGTGTATGCCGGCAGGGAGCACGTATTCTATGGGGAGCCCAGGGAGCTGCTGACCGAAGTCTGGGTGCAGGAAGGGTACCTGGAGTACCGGCAGGTGCCCGGCAGCGAGCCCGCACGCTACGAGTTCCTGTGGGGTCCCAGGGCCCACGCAGAAACCAGCGGCGTGCAAGTGCTGCAGCACATCCTCGCGGTCAACAGCAGGCAGCCCGGGGTCTCCGTGTCTGTCCGAAGAGGCTGTGAGCCATGAGGAAGAGCGGGCCTGAGCCCGAGGGGCAGCCGGGCCCGTTCCCGCCTGGGGTCGAGCAGCTTCTCCTGCGGGGCACGAAGCCAGGCCACTTCTCCCCTGCGAGTGCGAGCAGAGCGGGCGCTGGGCGTTGTGAGTAGTGGAGGGCCAGGGCGGCTTGGGGGAAAGCGGGGCCAAGAGCACGTTTGGGTGGGTTCTTGTTCTCTGTCTACGTGGCCTCGGAAATCGATCTTTGTTTCCTCGAGGAAGTTTTCAGATGTTGTTCCTTGTCATAGAAGGTTTCGTGAGCTTCGGGCTCAGCGTGGGAGTGGCACCCACGCCACAGGTGTTCGAGAGTCAGAGTTTTGCCGTTTGGTGCAACGAGCTGGGAACCCTTCCGTCCTCGCTCGGGATCCAGAAGGGAATCGCGGTGCCTGGGCTGGGCACAGACAGGGATGTCTTGCAAACGTGAAGACCTTGGCAGTAAACGGATGGTTTCAGGACATGGAGAAGTAAAAGATGTTCGTTCTTGCTTCTCGTCCCTTGTCGTCTGTCATTCTGGACAAGGGACATAGAGATGTGTGCCTGCCTTTGGTTGGGTCTCCAAGAAAGGAGGAGACACTCGATCTGAGCAGAGGTCCCCAGCTCACTGGGACATTTGTGGCCGGACATTCGCCGAGCTCTGCTCACTCTCGGAAGGGCCCTGTGTTGGCAGTGAGGACACTAGGAGAGGCAGGACACGTCTCGCCCATAGGTGACTATCTAGCAGCTGCGGTCCCCATGGGAAGGCAGGGAAAGGTCCCCTAAGAGGAGCAGAAGAAATGAAAGAAGGCTGAGGCGGTGGGGCTCCAGGGGGGGGAGCCCTGCAGTGGAGATGCCCTGCCCGAGCCAGGCTGGCCTGGGATCTCGGTTCAGTGCGATGCCTTCCGGGCAGCTGATCACAATGTAGCGGGGAGGGGACAGTGGCTGCGGTGGGCTCCCTGCCTCTGTCTCCAGGAAGTCGGGGAGTGAGAGCCTGGATCTGAGGCGCACAGACTCAGCTGTGCAGAGGGCGGGGGCACGGCCCGAGCCGGTCAGAGTCAAGGTGAGGATCCCGGAAAGGATGGTGACAGAGGTGGGGGCCTCGGTCTGGGATGCCTGGTTCGGGCCGGCAGAGAGAAGGGGCCCGGCCGGGCAGCAAGGCGTGCACGTCGACATGTGAGGGAGCACGGCCGGCCCCCCATCCCGGAATCCAGGTCAGTCCAGCCGGCAGCCCGAGAGACCCCGGCAGGGTGGTCAGGCGGAGCCCTTCTCCCAGCGGGGCTAAGGGTGGTAGACTCGGGGCCCCAGAGGGACGGGCCCAGGCTCTTCCTGGAGCTGGTGTCTGGACCTGAGGGAGAGCGGTAGGGCCTACTACACCCACCCACCCCGGGTAGAGGCGCTCAGGCCCCGCTGAGGCCCCGGGGTTTCTGGAGAGGGCAGCCGCAGGCTGCGTCCACTCAACTGTACCTCGGGGGTTTGAGGGAGCTGAGGACCTTGGGGTGAGGGACAGGATCCCAGGTCAGAAAGGGCAGGGGCACGGGCCGGGCTAGGGAGTCCAGGTGGGGACATGGGGGGAGGACCGAAGGACTCAGGTCCCTAGGACACACAGAAGGAACCTGCCAGAGTTTGGGCACCCGCGTCCTTCTGTGAAGGGCCATGGGCAGGATGGGCATTTGGGTGGACAAGTCGGGCCAGACTTCCACAGCGGAGTCTCACAGACACGGGGTGTGTGTGTGTGTGGGCGGGGGGAGGCGGCTGGGACACCTCAAGTGGGCAGAGGGCAGGGCCTGGGTCCTGTGGCCATTCTTGGCGAGGATGCAGAAGGAGGACAGAGGGAGCCTGGGCCCCTCAACAGAGTCAGTCTGAGCCTTCCGAGTGCCTGCCCCTCCCCCGCTGACATGGCAGGTGCTCCGTGGAGCCAGTCCGATGAGGACCCCAGCAGCCCCGATGAGGAGGGGTCCAGCAGCAGAGGGGACCCAGGAGGAGCCCAGCCCTCGCTCCCAGACGCATTCAGCCTGAGGCTGGCTGACCCGGTGGCATTCCTGCTCCTCAGGTATCGCACTCAGCAGCCGACCGACCACACAGGCGGAGATGCTGGCGGCGGTCAGCCAAGATGACCAGGACCACGTCTCCGTGATCTTCCGCCAAGCCTGCGAGTATCTGCAGCTAGTCTTTGGTGTTGACGTGAAGGAAGTGGACCCCAGAGACCACTCCTTCTTCCTGGTCACCATCCTTGGCCTGATATGTGATGGGATGCTAAGCAGTAGGCAGGGCATACCCACGGCCAGCCTCCTGGTGCTGGTCTTGGGGGTGGTCCTCCTGGAGAACAACTGTGCCCCTGAGGAGGAGGTGTGGAACGTGCGGGCTACCAACTGAGACCTACTCTGATGACAACGTGACCTAGGGGCAAGAAATCAGGACGCGTTATCAGGGCATACGTGAGCAGCACCAACTAACCAGCAGGATCAGTTGGAAGAGACCAAAGTGGGAAGTGTGTGGCCACCATGAATAAAAGGGGAGCTAACAACTGAAAACCAACTCTGAGGACAACGTGACTTGGGGGCAAGAAAACAGGACTTTGTTTTGGGGCTTATCTGAGCAGGACCAACTAACCAGATGGAACAGTTGGAAAAGACCAAAGCAGAAAGTGGGTGGGGGGGGGCTACCAACTGGGATCCTACTCTGAGGACCACTTGATCTAGAGGACAAGAAAACAGGACTCTTTGCTCGGGCCTCAATGCGCAGGACCAACTAACCAGCAGGAATATTTGGTGGAGACCAAAGATGGGAGTGTGTGCTGGGGAGGGGTGGCTGGAGTAAAACGGGGGCTACCAACTGGAACCCTACTCTGAGGACAACTTGACCTGGGGGAAAGATAAAAGGACTCATTGTTGTGGCCTATTTGAAGAGGACCAACTAGCCGGCAGGAGCAGGTGGAAGAGACCGAGGCGGAACTTTGTTGGGGGTAGGAATAAACGGGGGGCTACCAACTGAGAAACTACTCTGAGGGCAACTTGAACTGGGGGCAAGAGAACAGGACTCTTTGTTGGGGCCTATCTGAGCAGGAACACCTAATCAGCAGGACCAGTAGGAAGAGACCAAAGCAGGAACTGTGAGGGGGGCAGCAGGAATAAAAGGGGGGCAACCACCTGAAACCATTCTCTGAGTAGAACTTAACCTGGGGGCAAGAAAAAAGGACTCTTTGTTGGGGCCTATCTGTGCCGGAGCAACTAACCAGCATTAACATTTTGAAGAGACCAATGCAGGAAGTGGGGGAAACGAATAAAAGGGAAGGCAACCATCTGAGACCCTATCCTGAACACAATTTGACCCGGTGGCAAGAAACCAGGACTACTGGTGCGTGTCTATCTGAGCAGGACCAACTAAGAAGTAGGAACAGTTGGAGGAGACCACAGCGGGAAGAGGGGGAAGGGAACAAAGGGGGACTAAACACTGAAACCCTACTTTGAAGACACCTTGACCTGGGGCAAGAAAATAGGACTCTTTCTTGGGGGCTATCTGAGCCGGACCATCTAACCAAAAGGAACAGTTGGAAGAGACCAAAGCGGGAATTGGGTGGGGTAGGAATAAAGGGGGGCTAACAACTGAGACCCTACTCTGGGAACAGCTTGACCTGGGGGCAAGTCAACAGGACTCTTTGCTGGGGCCTATCTGAGCAGGACCAACTAACCAGCAGGAACAGTTGCAAGAGACCAAAGCGGGAAGTGGGGAGGGGCAGGAATAAAAGGGGTGCTACCAAGTGAGACACTACTCTGAGGACAATTTGACATAGGGGGCAGGGAAACAGGACTCTTGGTGGTGCCTATCTGAGCAGAACCAACTCATCAGGAACATTTGGAGGAGACCAAAGCAGGAAGTGAGTGTGTGTGTGTGTGTGTGTGTGTGTGTGTGTGTGTGTGTGTGGAGGTGGCAGGAATGAAAGGGGGGCTACAAACTGAAAACCAACTCTGAGGACAAATTGACCTGGGGGAAGAAAATCAGTCTTTGTCGGGGCCTATCAGAGCAGGTCCACTTAACCAGAAGGAACTGTTGGAAGAGATCAAAGTGGGAATTGGGGGAGGACAAGAATAAAAGGAGGGTACAAACTCAGACACTACTCTGAGGATAACTTGACCTAGGGGGCATGAAAACATAACTCTTTGTTTGCCCTATCTGAGCAGGAACAATTAACCGGCAGGGACATTTGGAAGAGACCAAAGTGGGAAGTGAGGAGGCAGGAATAAAAGAGGGGTACCCTCTGAAACCCTACTCTGAGGACTCCTTGACCAGGGAGCAAGAATATAGGACTTTTTGTTGGGGCCTATCTGAGCAGAACCAACTAACAAGCAGGAATACTTGGAAAAGACCAAAGCAAAATGTGTGGGGTGAGGCTGCGAGTATAAAGGGGGGGCTACCAACTGAGACCCTACCTTGGGGACAGCTTCATCTAGGCAGCAAGAAAACAGGACTTTTCATTGGGGCCTAAGCAGAGCAAGGATCCAGCAGGGACATTTGGAGCAGACATAAGCGGGAAGTTGGGATGTGCAGGAATAAAGGCAGGGCTACTGCCTGCAACTCTACTCTGAGGACAACTTGACTTGGGGGCAAAAAACCAGGACTCTGTGTTGGGGCCTATCTGAGCAGGATGTACTCATCAGCAGGAACAATTGGACGAGACCAAAGCAGGAAGTGCGGGGCGGGGGGCAGGAATGGGTGGGGGGGCTACCAACTGAGACCCTACTCTGAGGGCAACTTAACCTAGGGGGCAAGAAAACAGGACTCCGTGTTGGGACATAGGTGAGCAGGACCAACTAACTAGAAGGAACAGTTAGAAGAGACCAAATAGGGAAGTGTGTGGGGGGTGGGAATAAAAGGGGAGCAACCAACTGAGACCCGACTCTGAGGACAACTTGACTCAGGAGGCAAGGAAACAGGACCCTTTGTTGGGGGCCTACCTGACCAGGAACAACTAACCAACAGGAGCAGTTGGAAGAGACCAAAGCGAGAAGTGAGGGAGGGGCAGGAATAAAAGGGGGACTACCAACTGAGAACTTACTCTGAGGACAACTTGTCCTGGGGCAAGAAAACAGGACTCTTGGTTGGGGCCTATCTAAGCAGGACCAGCTAACCAGCAGGAACAGTTGGAAGAGAGCAAGCGGGAAGTGGGGGTGGGGCAGTTATAACAGGGGGGCTAAAAGCTGAGACCCGACTCTGAGGACAACTTGACCTATGGGACAAGAAATCAGGACTCTAAGTTGGGGCCTATGTGAGCAGGACCACCTAAACAGCAGGAACATTTGGAAGAGACCCATGCAGGAAATGTGGGGGGTGCGGGAATAAAAGTAGGGCTACCAACTGAGACCCTACTCTGAGGACAACTCGACCTAGGGAGTAAGAAAACAGGACTCTTCTTTGGGGCCTATCTGAGCAGGACCAACTAAGCAGCAGGAACTGTTGGAAGAGACCAAAGCAGGAAGTAGGGGGCGCAGGAATAAAAGGGGGCTAACAACTAAGACCTTACTCTGGGGACAACTTGACCTAGGGGGCAAGTAAAGAGGACTCTTTGTTGGGCCCTATCTGAGCAAGACCAAGTAACCAGCAGGAATAGTTGGAAGAGATCAAAGTGGGAAGTGGGGGAGAGAGAATAAAAGGGGGGCTACAAACTGAAACACTACTCTGAGGACATCTTGATCTGGAAAAACAGATCTTGATCAAGAAAACAGGACTCTTTGTTGGGACTATCTGAGGCGGGCCAGCTCACCAGTAGGAACAGTTGTTAGACAGCCAAGCAGAACATGTGCAGAAGGGTTAGGAATAAAAGGGGAGGCTACCAACTGAGACCATGCTCTGAGGACAACTAGACCTAGGGGGCAAGGAAACAGGACTCTTTGCTGCGGCCTATCTAACAAGGCCCAACTAATCAGCAGGAACAGTTGGAGAAGACAGAAGCTTGAAGCAGGGTGGCAGCGTTAAAGTGGGGCTACCAACTAAGGCCCTACTCTGAGGACCATGTAACCTGGGGCCAAGAAAACAGGGCTCTTTGTTGGGGCCTATCTGAGCAGGACCAACTCACTAACAGGAACAGTTGGAAGAGGCCAAAGTGTGAATTGCAGGGGCAGGAATAAAAGGGGGGCCCCCGACTGAGACCCTACTCTGAAGACAACTTGATATAGGGGACAAGAAAACAGGACTATTGGTTCCGGCCTATCTGAGTAGGGCCAACTAACTAACAGGAACAGCTGGAAGAGACCAAAGAAGGATTGGGGGGCAGGAAAAAAAGGAGGCTGCCAACTGAGAACCTGTTCTTCAGACAAGTTGACATTGGGGGCAAGAAACAGGGCTCTTTGTTGGGACCTACCTGAGCAGGACCAACTAACCAGCAGGACCAGCTGGAAGAGACCAAAGCGGGAAGCGTGGGGGGAGAAAACAATAGGGGGGGGGCCACAAACTGAAACCCTACTCGGAGGGGAACTTGACCTGGGGCAAGAAGAAAACAGGACTCTTTTGGGGGGCCTATCTGAGCAGGAGTAACCAAGCAGCAGGAAAAACTGGATTAAACCAAAGGAGGAAGCGGGGGCGGGGGGGGCAGGAATAAATGGGGAAGCTACAAACTGAGACCCTACTCTGCAGAAAACTTGACCTAGAGGGCAAGAAAATAGGACATTTTCTTGGGGCCTATCTGAAGACAACCAACTAACCAGCAGATACAGTTGGAACATACCAAAGCAGGCAGAGGGGGGAGGCAGGAATAGAAGGGGTACAACCAACTAAGACCATACTCTGAGGATAACTTCACCTAGGGGCCTTGAGAAATGGACTCTTTGTTGCGGCCCATCTGAGAAGAACCAACTAACTAGCAGATACAGTTGGAACAGACCAATGCGGCAAGTGTTTGGTGGAAGCAATAAAAGGGGGTCTACCAACTGAGGTCCTACTGTGAGATCAACTTGACCTAGTGGGAAAAAAACAGGACTCTTTTTTGGGCCTATGTGAGCAGGACCAACTAACCAGCAGGAACAGTTGGAAGAGACCAAAGCTGGAAGTGTGTGAGGGGGTGCAGGAATAAAAAGGGGCTACCAGCTGAAACCCTACTCTGAGGACAAACTGACATGGGGGCAAGAAAACAAGACTCTTTGTTGGAGTCTATCTGAACAGGACCAACTAACCAGCAGGAACCTTTGGAGCAGATCAAAGCTGGAAGTGAGGGGAGGCATCAATAAAAGTGGGGCTACCAACTGAGACCCTACTCTGAGGACCATTTGACCTGGAGCAAGAAAACAGAACTCTTTGTTGGGGCTTATATGACCAGGAACAACTAACCGGCAGGAGCAGTTGGAAGAGACCAGGAAGTGGGGAGGGCAGGTATAGAAGAGGGCCTACCAACTGAGACCCTGCTCTGAGGATAACTTGATCTGGGGGCATGAAAACAGGACTCTTTGTTGGGGCCTATCTTAGCAGGACCAATGAACCAATAGTAGCAGTTGTGAGAGACCAAAGCAGGATGTGGGGAGGCAGGAGAAAAAGGGAGGCAACCAACTGAGACCCAACTCTGAGGACAAATTGACCTAGGGGGCAAGAAAACAGGACTCTTGTTTCGGGTCTACATGAGCAGGACCAACTCACCAGCAGGAACCATTACGAGAGAAGAAATGAGGAAGTGTGTGTAAGGGGGTGGCAGGAATAAAAAGGGGGCTACCGACAGAAACCCTACTTTGAGGACAACGTGACATAAGGACATGAAAATAGGACTGATTGTTGTGGCCTACCTGAGTAGGCCCAACTAACCAGCAAGAACTGTTGGCCCAGGAATAAAGGGGGGGGGGGGCTAACAACTAAGACTTTACTCTGGGGACAACTTGACCTAGGGGGCAAGTAAAGAGGACTCTTTGTTGGGCCCTATCTGAGCAAGACCAACTAACCAGCAGGAATAGGTGGAAGAGACCAAAGCAGGAAGTGGGGGAGAGAGAATAAAAGGGGGGCTACGAACTGAAACGCTACTCTGAAGACAACTTGACATGGGGGTAAGAAAACGGGACTCTTTGTTGGGACTATCTGAGGAGGACCAGCTCACCAGTAGGAACAGTTGTTAGACAGCTAAGCAGAAAGTGTGCAGAGGGGGTAGGAATAAAAAGGGGCCTACAAACTGAGACCCTACTCTGAGGACAACTTGACCTAGGGGGCAAGGAAACCGGACTCTTTGCTGCAGCCTATCTAACAAGGCCCAACTAATCAGCAGGAACAGTTGGAGAAGACAAGAGCTTGAAGCGGGGTGGCAGCATTAAAGTGGGGCTACCAACTAAGGCCCTACTCTGAGGACCATGTAACCTGGGGCCAAGAAAACGGGACTCTGTTGGGACTATCTGAGGAGGACCAGCTCACCAGTAGGAACAGTTGTTAGACAGCTAAGCAGAAAGTGTGCAGAGGGGGTAGGAATAAAAGGGGGCCTACAAACTGAGACCCTACTCTGAGGACAACTTGACCTAGGGGGCAAGGAAACCGGACTCTTTGCTGCAGCCTATCTAACAAGGCCCAACTAATCAGCAGGAACAGTTGGAGAAGACAAGAGCTTGAAGTGGGGTGGCAGCATTAAAGTGGGGCTACCAACTAAGGCCCTACTCTGAGGACCATGTAACCTGGGGCCAAGAAAACAGGACTCTTTGTTGGGGCCTATCTGAGCAGGACCAAGTTACCAAAGTAGTTGGAAGAGACCAAAGGGGGAAGTGTGTGGGGGGCAGGAATAAAAGGGGGACTACCAACGGAAACACACCTCTGAGGAAAACATGCCCTGGGGGTAAGGAAACAGGAATTTGGGGGGGGGGTCTGAGTAGGACCAACTAACTAGAGGGAACAGTTGGAAGGGACCAAAGCAGGAATTGTGTGGGTGAGGCAGCAGGAATAAAAGTGGGGCTGCCAACTGAAACCCTACTTTGAGGACAAATTGACCAGGGGGCAAGAAAATAGGAGCCTTTATTGGGGTCTACCTGAGCAGGACCAAGTAAGCATCAGGAACTGTTGGAAGAGACCAAAGCAGGAAGTAGGGGGTGCAGGAATAATAGGGGACGCCAACAACTAAGACCTTACTCTGGGGACAATTTGACCTAGGGGGCAAGTAATTAGGACTCTTTGTTGGGCGTATCTGAGCAGGACCAACTAAGCAGCAGGGATAGGTGGAAGGGACAGAAGCGGGAAGTGTGGGAGAGGGAATAAAAGAGGGCCTACCAACTGAAACCGTACTCCGAGGACAACTTGACTTGGGGGCAAGAAACTAGGACACTTTGTAGGGACTATCTGAGGAGGACCAACTCACCAGTAGGAACAGGTGTTAGACAGCTAAGCAGAAAGTGTGCGGAGGGGGTAGGAATAAAAAGGGGGCTACCTACTGATATACTTCTCTGAAGACAATGTGACCTAGGGGGCAAGAAAACAGGGCTCTTTCCTGGGGCCTATCTTAGAAGGATCAACTAACCAGCATGAGCAGTTGAAGAGACCACCTAGGGAAGTGTTAGGTGGAGGAGGAATAAAACTGGGGCACCCAAAGGAAACCCTACACTGAGGGAAACTGGGCCTCGGGGGCAAGAAAAGAGGACTCTTTCCTGGGGCCCATCTGAGTAGGACCAACGAACCATCAGGAATAGTTGTAAGAGACCAAAGCAGAAAGTGGGAGGAGGCAGAAATAAAAGGGGGGCTATCATCTGAGACCCTACTCTGAGGACAGCTTGACTTAGGGGACAAGAAAATAGGACTCTTTGATGGGGCCTACCTGAGCAGGACCAACTAAGCAGCAGGAACCATTGGAAGAGACCAAAGCGGGAATTGGGTGGGGTAGGAATAAAGGGGGGCTAACAACTGAGACCCTACTCTGGGGACAGCTTGACCTAGGGAGCAATAAAACAAACAATACTCTTGGTGGGACCTATGTGAGCAGGACCAACTAACTCGCAGTAACAGTTGGAAGAGACCAAACCTGGAAGAGTGCTGGGGTCAGGGAAAAAAGTGGGGCTAACAGTTGAAACGCAACTCTGGACAATTTGAGCTGGTGGCAAGAAAATGACTCTTTGTTGGGGCCTATCTGAGCAGGACCAACTAACCAGGAGGAACAGTAGGAAGAGTCGAAAGCAGGAAGTGTGTGTGTTGGGGGGGGAGAAGCAGGAATAAAAGGGGGTACCAACTGAAACCCTAGTCTGAGGACAACTTGACCTGGAGGCAAGAAAACAGGACTCTTTGTTGAGGGCCATATAAGCAGGACCAAGTAACCAGCAAGAACAGATGGAAGAGACCAAAGCAGAAAGTATGTGGGGGGCTGGAAGAAAAGGGGTACTACCGACTGAGCCCCAACTCAGAGGACAACTTGTGCTGGGCGCAAAAAAACAGGATTTTTTGTTGGGGCCTATCTGAGCAAGACCAACTAACAAGCAGGAACATTTGGAAGAGACCCAAGCAGAAAGTGTGTGTGTGGGTGGGGGGCAGAAATCAAAGAGGAGGCTACCAACTAGGACCCTCCTCTGGTGACAACTTGATCTAGGCCGCAGGAAAATAGGACTTTTTGTTGAGGCCTATCTAGGTAGAACAAGTAACCAGCAGGAACAGTTGGAAGAGACCAAACCAGAAAGTGTGGGCGGGCAGGAATAAAAGGGGAGGCTACCATCTGAGACCCTACCCTGGGGACAACTTGACCTAGGGAGCAAAACAAAACAAAACAAAACAAAACAAAACAAAACAAAACAGGAATCTTGGTGGGGCCTCTCTGAGCAAGACCAACTAACCAGCAGGAACAGTTGAAACAGATCAAAGAGGGAAGTATGTGGGGAACAGGAATAATGGGGGGGGGGATACAAACTGAAACTCAACTCTGAGGACAACTTGAACTCGGGGCAAGAAAACAGGAGTATTGCTGGGGCCTGAGAAGGAACATCTAACGAGTAGGAACAGTTGAAAGACACCAAATCAGGACGTGTGTGTCGGGGGGTGGCAGTAGTAAAAGGGGGACTCCCAACTGAAATCATACTCTGAGGACAACTTGATTTGAGGGCAGGAAAACAGCACTTTTTGTTGGGGCCTATCTAAGCAGGACAAACTATCCACCCGGAACAGTTGGAAGAGACCAAAGCAGGAAGTGGGGGGGGGGCAGGAGTAAAGCGGGGTGGGGGGGCGCCAAAGTAAGACCCTACTCTGGGGAAAACCTGACCTAGGGGGCAAGAAAACAAGACTCTTTCTTTGGGCGTATCTGAGCAGGACCAAGTAACCACAAGGAGAATTTTGGAAGAAACCAAGGAGGGAATTGTGTGTGGTGCATGAATAAAAGGGGTGCTACCACTTTAAACCCAACTCTGAGGACAACTTACTTTGGGGCAAGAAAACATGACTTATTCTTGGGGCCTATCTGAGCAGGACCAACTAAACAGCAGGAAGTGTTGGGAGAGAACAAAGCAGGAATGGGGGGAGCAGGAATACAAAGGGAGGCTACAAATGAGAACCTACTCTGGGGACAACATGACCTAGGGGAGAGAAAATAGGACTCTTTGTTGGGCCCTATATGAGCCGGACAAACTTACCAACAGGAGTGGTTGGACGAGACCAAGGAGGGAAGCGTGTGGGGTGCAGGAAACAAGGTGGGCTACGAACTTAAACCCAACTCTGAGGACAATTTACCTGGGGGCAAGAAAACATGACTTATTCTTTGGGCCTATCTGAGCAGGACCAACTAACCAGCAGGAACAGTTGGAAGAGATCAAAGCAGGAATTGGAGGGGGGCAGGAATGAAAAGGACGCTACAAATGAGACCCTACTCTGGGGACAACTTGACCCAGGGGACAAGAAAATAGGACCCTTTGTTGGGGCCTATCTGAGCAGGACCAACTAACTAGCAGGAACAGTTGGAAGAGACCAAAAACGGAATTGTGTGGGGGCAGCATAAAAGGGGGCCTAACTGAGACCCTACCCTGAGGACCACTTGACACAGGGGGCATGAAAGCAGGACTTTTTGTTGGGGCCTTTCTGAGCAGTACCAAGTAACCAGCAGGAAATTTTGGAAGAGACCAAGGCAGTAAGTATGGGGGGGGAGGGCAGGTAGGAATAAATGGGGGCTACCAAGTAAGACTAGGCCAAGTCCTCTAGGGATTGCCATCTTCTGACAGGTACTGACCCCAAGGGTCCATCTGACCCAGGCAGCCTTGGGGGCAGCCCAAGCCAGGACTAACCAGGGCCTGGCTCTTGATCAAATCTGAGAGACCAGCAACTGGTCTCCCCCATCCCTGGAGTGGGAGTAGACCTCGGATCATGGTTTCTCTTCCCATCCAGGGCCTGGTCCCATGAAACAATGTTCCTGGCTGCAGACAGGAGCCCTTCCTGGGAACTCAAACCAGATGTTTGCATATTCTTTTGGAAAAGAGAGAAGCTGGGGGCCCTGTGCCCATCCCCTCCCCCACACTTGGCCAGTGCTGCCTTGCCAGATCAGCTGTGAGCCACCTTTGTGACATCACATGACAAATAAAGAGGCGATGACTTAGGTAGCTGGTTGCCTCACTACGAGATTCTAGAATTTTGTGGACGGTATATATTGGGCATCCCCATACTGACCGAAGGCATTTGCGACTTGAGAGGTCAGTGAGACATTCTCATGGCAAAAGTGCTCCTGGTCTAGACTAGCTCCATGGCTAGTCAGAGTGCTAAGGAGATACCCAAAGGGAAGCTGGCCCCATCTGATGATGGAGAGCCAGCACCAGAATTACCATCTAGTTCATCCCAGGATCCAAATTTGGATTCCGGGGAGATTTTGGTGATGAATAGGGACCAAGCAGTGATCCAAGATCCAGGCCCCCAAGACAACCCACAACCACAGGCCCCAAACCAAGGCGCTGCCAACGTGGGAGAAAACAACAGTATTCTTGGGTTCTCCTTCCCAAGAAAGCTTTGGATGATCCTGGAGGACAACTCCTTCACGTCGGTGCGCTGGAACGATGCCGGGGACACCGTGATCATCGACAAAGACCTTTTCCAGAGGGAGGTTCTTCACCGCAGAGGCGCGGAGAGAATCTTTGAAACTGACAGCTTGAAGACTTTCATCCGCCTGCTGAACCTGTACAGCTTCAGCAAAATACGCACAACCAACCCTTGGGGGAATCAGTCCCCAAGGAATAAGAGAATGCTGGTAAGTAGAAAGTCCTTGGTTTCCCATGTTTTCTGTCTTTTCAGCACCTTCCTAGTGGATCCCAGATGAATGATCTACTGAAAGGTTTTAATTTCCGAGGACAACTTTCTTTCTCGAGAGACATTATGGAGAGATGAGAAAGTCTAGGCTTTCCTATTAACCTACAACCCCCTTAGATGGAGTGTGCATGTATGACTAAACATTCAGAGGCCAGGTAACGTCAAATAGGTATGTGAATCCCTTCAACTGGGCTTTATGTGTCTTTATTCAGTGAGTTTAGTTAGGTCCCAGGGCATAGTGAGCCTTGTAGACAACTTAAAAGGATCTTTTCTCCATAGTAGAACCAGACCATTATGACTGCTGTGGGAGGGGCCAGAGGCAGGGAGTGGTGGTGGGGGGATCCAGGGGCGGGGAGTGGGGGGGTAAGGGGGGAGGGGGAATGGGAGGAGGAGGCGGAGGGGGGGAGAAGAAGAGGAAGGAGAGAGGTGGAAGGGGATTGTGGGGGGAAGAGGAGGGAGAGGGAGGCAAGGGGGAGGATGGGGGAGAAGGGGAGGAGGAAGGGGGAGGGAGAGGGAGAAGAGGGAAAGGAGGTGGCAGTCTCGGTGGCAGCAGACACAAATCTTCCCTCCCAGAATGACTAAAATGATGAATCTCGCATCTCGTTTCAGATTTACCGCAACGCCAACTTTCAGAGAGACAAGCCTCTCCTGCTCGGGAACATTCAGAGGAAAAGTGACCTGAGAGTCACCACCACCTGGCTAGGCACCAGTGCACCAACTCCAAAGAGAAAGAAGCCGGTGGCAGCAACAAGACAGTCCCCACGAATCCATCACGAGGAACCCGCCAACGACGACAAGACGGTCCCCGGCGCAGCCCCAAACGCTCAGGGTCCCAGCGGCAGCCAGTCCTTTGCCTTCTCTGGCATTTGGTCTCTGAGCAGCGCAGCCGGGTACGCCATGGCAACTCATGGCCCGAGTGAGCCAGGTGGCCTGAGTGGGGAGGGCACCTCCAGGAACATGATGTTTGCGCCCCTGGCTACTGCCAGAAGGGATGACGCAGGGGAACTGCCCATCAGCCCCCCAGTTTACCCCGACTATGGTACGGTGATGTCTCTGTATAACACCTGTTATTCCATCCTGCTGGCGGCCCTGTCAGTCATGTCCCCAAACGAGGCCCCCAGTGAGAACGAGGAGCAGGAGGGCTCCTCAGATTACAAGTGTGCCCTCTGTGAACATTTCAAGGAAAATCCGGGTCCCTAGGCTCACAGGCCACTGACGACAGCTAAAAACTCACCACTGTAACCGTCAATCTATTTTTGGCTTTAATGGAAACAAACACAACTCCGCGGGAGTAAATAAACAGTCTGACTAGAACGGCGAATCTGTGTTCTTTCTCACGTATGATGCTACACACACCTTATGCGATAAGCCCGGGGAGGCTGGGAATCCTGGCCTGAGACAGGTTCTGGCCCCCTACTGTCCTCTGTCCTTCGAAGCGGCAGCGTTTTTGCAGCCTCGGCCAAGGACCTGGCTAGGGAGCATGGAGGAGGCAAGCCCAGGAAGATCTGGTCCCCTGAGCCTCGCCTGCGGGTCAGGAGACAGAACCGCCTCACTCCTGACCTTGGGGGCGTCACCTCGTATCATTCGTGTGTTTGAAACAGGAGGGCTTTTCCTCACGGGTGCCCCTGTGATGCCGGGAAGTTTCTGATCAGCAGCTGAGCGCTTCTAGCCCAAGAGCCAGGGGCCTGCCAAAGAGGCCCACCTAAAAGCAGGGCCACCCCATCTGCCAAGGGACGTGGGGCCACTTTCTTGTTGCTCAGAAGAGACGGGCCATTCTAGTCAATGCCTGGGGGTGGGGGTGGGGGAGGGACAGCCCATCTTCCCCATCGGTAAGGACCACCAGAAACTTTGCTAAGAAAGCACACAACGACAACAAAAGATTTCCCACAGAATACACAACACGACTTAATCATTTTCCCATCGGTGCTGTATTTAGGATCCTTCCTTTGGCCATGAAGTAGCTAGCTGTGGGATGTGTCGAACACGCATACTTCATGGGCCAAGGGACGTTTTGACAACAGAGCAAGAGTCATTTGTAAGAACAGACGGATGCTGTGTCTCAGTCTGATGCTGTCGTCATGGTGAACGGGGGCACCGTGGCTGGCCACCCCTGCACACCCCTTTAGCGCCCGCTCCCAGCCTTCCCACAAGGTCCCCTGGATGCTGTTCAAACGTCCTATGAGTTCTGAGCAGAACAACGAGAGGAGGAAACACGAACTGGTCGTCTTCAGACCTATGTCTTTGTACGACCCGGAAATCAGAAGGACTCAAGTAGTGGCGGCACCAAGACATTTACTGGCCGCTTCCCCTTTATCCCGAACGTCGAAGTCCTGGAGACTGCCGGCGAGCCCAGATAGGCATCTCACGAGGAAAGTCCCGCCGCCCTGTCCCCTGCATCTGAGTGGAGAGACCTGTTTCCACGAACAGCACACAGTGGCAGGGCCGATTCAGACTGAACCTGGCTTGTAGGTCTGCGGCATGACGGTCAGTGGATGGGTCACGATTTAGCCGGTTTCTCGGTAACCTTCCGCACTCGCCAGGCGTCCTGCCCCAAGGGCATCAGGTGCTCTGGGATGTCTACCTGGAAGATATCCTTTCCGCCTTTCCTGGGTATGGGCTCCAGTAACCACCTGGGGTTTGAAAGCACGGTGAGGTACTTCTGCTTCAGGCTGGTCAGCACAGCTTGATTCTCCAGCGCCACAACCTCATCAGGGGCTAAGTCCTCTGGGCACTGTACAGTTTCCCCAATGTCAACAAGCCCTGAGCACAAAGAGAAGCACACGATGGTTTTTCCTTCCAGAAACCAAGGCCCGCCTGTTGGAGAACATGATTATTCAAAGTTACAACCACCAGAGACCAGGAGGGTCTCCCCAAGGGGACACCGGGTACACTGGGCCCCTCGGACTGAGCATACCCGACACGCCAAAGTCTGCTTCGGGAGTTCTGGGTGAGGCCGAGGGAGGGAGCGAAACAGAGCGGAGGGCCTCGTCCTCAACGACCACCCCCAAATAATGGGCTGGCCCCAGCCAGAGAGCTTAGGGCAACAGGCAGAGGTCAGACCAGAAGGGCCCCAGATGCTGGGCGGAACAGGCACTCAGGTCCCCGAGCACTTCAGCAGGTGGCAGGTGCTCGTGTGGGACCTCCCCCACCGAGGGCTTAGGGGACTCACCCAGGATGCAGAGACAGTGGGGGTGGGGCATCACACAGGAAGGCCGGCAACAGCCCGGGGTCTGGAGTCTGCCCGACCCACTGTGTGCACCGTGCTGCCTCCACGGTCTCTGTCGCACGCACACACGCGGGCACACATGCGCAACCGTGAGCGAAGGTCACATGCACACTTGGAACCTGTCCCTGTCTCTCAGGTCAGAACCGGGCACTGAGGCCCAGAGCGGAAGCAGGGTTCACCTGAAGTCCTGGGACCTCAGCAACTCCCCCCATCCCCAGTCCCAGGGCCCCCTGCTGCCCCGCCGAAGGTGTGCTGCTTAAAGAAAACACGGCCCCCACACCAAGCAGCTCACACAAGGGAACAAGGCACAAAACTCCTGAGCAAGGTCCTGGGGAGTAGCCCTTGGGGGTGTCTCAGCAGCATGCGGCTTCTCATCACTTGCCAGCGATCACGCCACGGCCATACTTTTCCCCTTCCAGAAGCAAAGCCTGAATCTGAGCAGGGGTCATTCCAAGCCTCTCCGCCAGCAGCTCCCTCCATGCGGTGTCTTCCCAGTCCCTGTGAGCAATGTGGATGGCGATGGTACGGTTCCGGTGGCTGCTCAGCAGAGGACGCCAACGCGTCTCCAGGGTCTTGACCCCGTTTAAGACAAAACCTGCATAAGGCTGCCGGAAGGAGAGGCAGCCGAACTTCATCTCCCCAGAGCGCCTTGGGCCTCACCAGGCCTGCGGAGACACAGAACCACGAAGGTCAACAGGCATCGTGCCCAGCGCTCCAAGCTCATGACGTGGGGGCAAGACCTCTCCCCAGGGTCCCCCGGGGGTGCCCTGACACCCCACTGACCTGGACGGTGGGGGAACAGAGAGCCTTGGCTCCTCCTCCTCTGTCACTACACGGTCAGCTGACAGGCACAAAGGAAGGGACCGGCGGTCAGGATGATGTGTCCATCACATGGAGTCGTTGGGGACCTCAGAGAGGAGGGCGGGGATAGCTAGAGAAAGGCATGGCCAGGACAGCCTGTGGTCAGTTCTACATCAGAGGTCACTGAGCCCCAGGAGAGCACAGATGGCGAGGGGCCCCTCGGTTGGACGGCTCAGTGAGCTGGCTCTACCTCTCTCCCAGCACAGACAGGGACATCCTGGGCTTCGCCACCCTGGGGCTGCTGAGCGCAAACCCTTGGTATCCGACCTCAGCTCAGCGCTGGGGGCGCCCTGTGATCGCACATGGTCCTGGCAGCTGTCTCCTCCCGACCCCTTTGGGCACCACCCTCCTCTGACCCCTTCCTGCCCCACTGCTCTCCACCATCAACAGACACCCCCCGACCCTGACCCGGGCCTAGAGAAACCAGGAACCAGAGCAGGAACAACTGGTACCAGGGCGCACACACCGTCTCCATGCCAGGCACTGGGGTGGGCACAATCAACACATCACAGGATTCGATCCTCACATAACCCAGTAAGGCAGCGCTTCGTCACCCTGCTCTATAGCTGAGAAGGAGGCGCCGAGGGATAGAGAGACGGCCCATGATTGCAGGGGACCTGAGTGCACCTACCCCTTGTCCTTGCACCTGGACGAGGGGGTCCCTCCTCCTTGCGCACGGCAGAGCTGTGCAGTGGGAGGAGCATGACCCCGGCCCGAGCCTCAGCTGGGTCCTGGCACCTCAAGGAGCCCCAGTCTCCATCGGGGCTGCAAGGACCGGGGACAAGGTGCAGGGGCACCTAGCCCGGCATGTGGCACCTAACAGGACAGCCACAAACAGTGGCCGCCCCTCATCATTATCATCCTCATCACAGGGCCTGGGGCACTGTGCTGCACTCAGGAGCACCCCGAATCTGGATCATCTCTCCTCCCAGTTCTCGAAGGACATAAACCTGGCCTCAACCCCTCCTCTCGTTTAAGAGAACACATCTACTCTCAAAGATAAGGCCCTGGGATCACCCCTTTCCCAACCCACCGTCCTGCCGCCCTGGCACCACACCCCCTGCGTTCCCTCTGTCTGGGGCTGAGCTGCGCGGCCACCTGCCCTCAGCTGTGCTCTGGGCCAAGCACAGTCCTTCACTGGAGAACCTCACTCCGTCTGCTCTTGCTCAGGCAGCCCTACTCCCCTCCCCTGTGAGTAGATGGTCTCGCTTTCAGAAAGCCACACCTGCACACCCCTCACTGCAGGGACAAAGACCCCCCCCCCCCCAACCCAGCCCCTGAGCCCGCACGTGTCTCCAGCACCTGCCAACTTGTCTAAACCTCTGCATAGCAGAGGTCCCAGGAGCAGCGGTCTACACTCACAGTCTCTACTTCTTCCCCTCGCACTGCCCGCCCTCCTCCATGAACACACCGGTTGCCGCAGGCACCAGCGACCTGCCCCGTGCCTGTCCATCTTCATGGAACTCACGGCCGGACAGCCCTGACGCGACTGACACCCCTCCTTCACTTCTCAGCCTTCCACGTTGCACCTCACTCACGGGTTGGTTCTGCTAACCACATAAGGCCCCAGCCGGCAGCAGAGAAAACCATTTCATGTAAGTGGCTCGTGTTCTCACAGCCTAGCAGACCCGTATCCAACAGGAGAAAGAGGACACCAGGCCCTCACACTGTCACACGGGAAGGATTTTGGGGCCCTACAGTCCAGTTCCCCTCAATCAAATCCTGGAAGTCCCCCCCCCCCCGGGAGGAGTGACAGGGGCAACAGGCTGAACCCCGCACAGCCGGCGGCCTCGGTGAGGTCGCGGCCCTTAAGGGCCCAGCGGGAGGCGGGGAGGGCGGGAATGACTGCGGACCGGTGCCCGTGCAAAGGTATGGTCGCGTTTCTCCGCGCACACGTACGTCGCGGGCATGTGATGGTGGCGGGAGGAGGGGACAGGGAAGGGTGTCCGCGGCCGCTCTGCGCTTGCTTCCAGACCTCTGGTCCGGGAACCCCCAGCCCAGAGGCACCGTCCCGCCGAGGGTCGAGCAGGCCGCAGCCGCACGGGCTTCCTGGCTCCCTTCGTGCGTGGCGGGTCTCCCCGCCCCCGCCCACCGCATGCGCGCTCAGCCGATTCGGCTGCGGCCACCGGGCGGGACCGTCCGCTTCCCGTGACCCTGCGAGGCCACCAGCGCCGGGACGACCGCCTCCCACGCCCAGGCGAGGAGACGACGCGGCCCACCGAGAGAGGACAGAGCGCCCGGTCCGCGTCGTGCCTGTCCCGCCATCGCCGCGGCCCGACACCAGGGACCGCTGACAAGTGCCGGGCGCCGGCAGCCCCTCACCTGACGCACCCGCACAGACGCTGCCGCTCCTTTTTTGCGGGGCATACGCCGGCTCGTACTCACGTAGTTACGTACGCACACGGAGGTACGCAGCACGCCAGGGCGAAAGCCCGTAGGCACGCAGCCAAGCAGTTACGTGGACACGCACTTACGTACACACGCACATAGGCCCGCAGGCCCCGGTCGCTAGGAGACGTCGTTGGACTCAAGGGGCCGGGAGGCGCGCGGGACCATCAGGCTTGATAGGGAGCTGGGGCTGGCGGCTGGAGCGGAACCGGAAGGAGGATAGAAATGGGGGTGGGGCGGTGGGGGGAAGGGGCGGGGCGAGTCGGGTCTGGGGGTGGGGCTGTGGGCGGGGCGGCGGGAGGCCGAGCTGGGGGAGGAGTAGGTGGGGGCGGACCTGTGGGTTAGGAGCTGGGGTAGGAGGAGCCGTGAGACAGGGCTGTGGAAGAAGCTGGCGCCAGTTGTGGGAAAGAGTTGGGGCAGGACCTAGGGCAATGAGCGGGAAGGAGCAGGACGGAGATGGGAAAGCTGCGGAGGAGTAGCTGTGGGAAGAGCAGGGTGGGCCTGGAGAGGTGTAACTGGGGGAGTTGCAGGGGGGAGCTTGGGGTGGAGCCAAAGGGGAAGCTGGGGGACCACTGGGGAGGAGGGCAGAGCTGACAGGAGGAGCTGGAGCAGGGGCAGGATGGAGCTGGGGCAGTGGAGGCGGAGCTGGGAGAAACTGTGAGGGATGGAGTCAGAGGAGCTGGGGACCCCTGGGGGGAGGGCCCTGGGAGGAGCTGAGCGGAGTTGAGAAGCGGAGCTGGAGAGGGGCGGGGTGGAACTGAGGAGGTTGGGTAGGCGGAGCTGGGGCAGGAGGGGGCGGAGCTGAGAGAAAGCTGTGTTGGGGGGGGGTTCAGGGGAGGAGCCAGGGAACCCATGGGTGTGGGGGTAGGGAGGAGCAGAGCGGAGCTGAGAAGGGGAGCTGGAGAGGGGCGGGGTAGAAATGAGTTGTTTGGGTAGCCGGAGCTGGGGCAGGAGGGGGAGAGCTGGGAGGAAGTTGGGAGCTGGGGCTGGGGAGCGGTGGGACCCCTGGGGAGAAGGAGCTGGGGTGGAACTGGGAGGAGCAGGCGGAGAGGGGCGGGGCGGAGCTGGGGGAGGAGTGGGAAGATTTTTGGGGAGGTGGATATGGTGGTGGAGCCATGGGAAGAGCTGGGGAACCTCCTGGGGATGAGGACCTGGGGAGTAGCAGGGCCGTGCTGGGGGACGCTCGAAATGCAGAAGTGGGGGAGTAGGAGGACGAGGCTGGTGGCAAGGTAGGTGGGAGAGCTGGGGATGAGAGAGGCCGGTCTGGGGAAAGGTTGGAGAAGTATCTGGTGCCGGGGGGCGGTGTCGGGCTGGGTGAAAGCTGGGAGGAGAAGGTGGGAAGGTGCCAGGCTGGGGTGGGGTTGAGCAGAACGACGTGGGCGTGGGAAGCTCGAGGCAGAGGGGCGGGGCAGGGCTTGGGGGAGGGGAAAGTTGGGAGGAGGAGCTGGGGCCTGGCGTGGCTCTGGCGGAGCTGGGCGGGGCTGGGTGGAAGCGCTGAGTAGCAGCTTGGGAGGAGCGGGCTGGGGCTGGCGGGTTGCTGAGAGGAGCGTGGCGCGGCTGGGGAGGAGTAGGGCGAGGCGGGCGAAAGCTGGGAGGAGGAGCTGGGGTGTAACAGTGTGGGTGGGTGGAGGGAAAAGCTGGGAGCTGGAGCTGGGGAGGAGCGTGGCTGGGCTTTAGAGGAGGTAGGCGGGAGTGTTAGGATACTTGGGCGGAGGAGGGTAGGACTGGTAGGATAGCTGGCAGGGGCAGCTGGGTCTGAGTAGCGCGGGACAGGTGGGACAGATGGGAGGAGGAGCTGGGGGATAGTGGGCGTGGCTTGGGCGGAGCTACGGTGGAGCGGGGCGGAGCTGGCAAGGCCGGAATATTGGACCTTGGGGACCGCGCGGGGCTGAGCAAAGGTATCTCAGTGGCGCAGACCAGGCAGTGCCCTTTATAAGCGTCCAGTCCGCGCCGCACTCGTAGGCAACAAAGTGGCAGCCCCAGGGTCCTCAGCGACCTGAGGTGACCCTTAAAATGGACCCCGGAGAGCACGGAGGCGGGAAGAGGGTGGTACCTGCAGGTTGAATCCCGCACCTCCGGGCTGAACGCCCAGGCACCCTGGGATGGCCAGTGGGGGCCTGGGGGACGGACTTTATATGAACGTATTTTGCAGGTGAGAAGAAAAAATTCCTACTCTGTTTCCTGCTGCCCCTCAGACCTGACATGTGCCAGACAGAGTCAACCGCCCTGTCAGAGCTGTTTCCTGCCCTCTACCTCTCAGTCAGGGACTCAACACACTCCCTGTCGCCCTGCTTTGTTCCTGGGGTTCCCTTACCCTCACCCTCCTTCCGCATTTGCTTGGTGACCAAATCCGGTGTCCCTGCCTCCCAGATGCCTGATTAGAATAGATGCTCCTCTTCTTGTCCCCACTGCTACTTCCTGAGTTCAGGTCTGAGGTCTGGGGCTTTTTACCTGAGCCCCCACACCGGCCTGGATGCCTCCTGTCTTTCTTCCTCTGTAGGGGTAACTTCAAAAACATTCAGGTCACTCCTGGTACTTCAGAGTGGCCTGCAAGTGAGTTTTTCCTGAACACTTTTTTCAAAGCACGAGAATCTCTTTTTCCTCAGCTACCCTGCTCTCACTCAGTAACCCACCCCTGCCAATGGAACAAAATCCGCAAGGAGAAGTAGAGGGACTACAGATATAATCCTTAAGGAAACAAAGTTTCTGGAAGAGTGTCCTGTATCTCTAGTGTTTCCTGAATTCTCTCATAGCTAGGGACTTTTTTCATATAACTCAGGCAGATTTTTAACCCCTCTCTGGCCCTCGTGTGATCCCAGCCAACCCTGTAGCTTAACCATGCTTCCTAAAACACAACTTTGCCCAGAGGTTGCCCTCGCTCCTAATTCTTGGCATTTAAGTGCCTGAACCTCTCTGGCCTCGGTTTGTCCAGGTGTCAAATGAGGATAATATAAACAATCCTCAGGTTGTGGGATTACTATGAGCACTGAATGAGCCCAGCTCAGCCATATATAACATGGCCTTGTTCAAGGGAGTCGTCTGTCTCCTTGGGCATAGCTGCCCCTCTAGTCTCACTGCCTGGACCCTTCCCCAGTTCCCAGCACTCAGTGACTGTGCCCTCCACACTGCTCTCTCATGGCAGATACTCTCCCTCACTTCCTGTGTGTGGCCTCATGAAGCTTCCCCTAACAGTCTGAGCCGGGTGTCAGGGCCTGCTCCTTCTTCCTGACAACTTTCCAGAATCCTGTCTATGGTACTCCTTTTGTGCAAGGTTACTTTGGCTTTTTCTGTTTTGCATGTGTATGTGTGTGCCCAGTTATTGCAGCTAGACTGGAATCTCTCTGAAAACAAGGACTCTGTCCACTTCACCTTTGTGCTGTCCCCAGAGCCTGCCTCTGCCAGAGGAGACACTCACTAGATGTAAATGATGGCGATGAACTGTCCAGTTTGAATCATCCAGGATTCATCGACTCTCTACCATGATGAGCTACTGTACCACGCTGGGCTTCAGCAGATGAGTGACATAGGCCCTGACCCGGAGTCGGTGCATGCTAGTTGGATAAGAAAGGCAAGTATGTCAATAACTCTCATTTGAGGTAGGACCAGACACTGTCCACAGAAAGAACTGTGAAGTGCTACAAGGCCTCAGGAGAGGCCAGAATGCACCTCACTGGGAGATCAGGAAGTTTTCAGAAGCAGGCTGGTTCTGAGCTGCGCACTGAAGAATAGGCAGAGTTTGGAAGGTGTTGATACAGGAGTCCAGTCCTGGGAAGTCAGCTTTAGACTGGGAAAACAGGAGATTAGAGGCAATAAGGAAGAATATCCCAGGTAAAGGTGCTTCTCGCATCCTGTCTCCTCTGGTGCTTGAATCAACCTGGCAAGCTAGGTGCTGATAGATCCACTCGATGGATGAGGAAACCAAGAGCACAGAGGCCAAGGGACTGGGCTAAGATCTCTCATTCGGCTGGGGGTGGGGGAGAGCTGGGATTTAAACTCAGGATCGGCCAACCCAGAGTCCACGTGGCTACCAGACAGGTTGGGAACACAGGATGCACACTCTAAGCCTGGTGCTAAGGCCATCAGCCTGCTACCCTGAGTTATGCTTCTGAAGTATATGGCTGATCCCGGGCCTTGTGTGTGTTATTTCCCATCTGGAAGGCAAGGGGCTCAGCCTCTGACCACTCCTATTCCTTCCAGCTCTTGTGCAGTGTGATTCAGGGACTTTGAATTATTTCACTTGCCTGTGAGCTGGTCTACTCCTTTTAGATCACAGGAGGGACTATTGCACTTGAATCAAGACAGTATGCGTTTCACAGAATGTACTTTATGGTGGCTGTGAAAGAGTCAATTCCGTTTACTCAGCTGTGGCTGGTGCTCTCTGGAGTGCAAGGAAAGACCGAACCAAAGGGAAGATTAATGGCTGGCTGTGAGACACAGCCACCCAAAGGCACCGTCCTTAGATTTTCATCCCCATTTGTGTAGTTGAGAAGTGTCAAATCAGGCATATGCATTTAGTTCTGCACTTGAGTTTCCTGCTGACGGATTCTGCAGAATGACTCAGGGTAGCAGAGTTTCTGTCAAATCTATTGCTTGCTTCTGGGGATCTGTGTGGTCCAGAGCCAGGTGACTTTACCATATACGTCTTCCTACTAGGATAGAGCAGGGCTTGGACAAGGGCTGGTATGGAGGTGAGGGACTACAAGCGTCATCTGTAGTCCTACAAATCTGCCCTCTGAGACATTTTTTTATTCTATTTTTTAATGTGTACTTATTTATTTAGAGGGGAGGTGCAGAGAGAGAGAGAAAGAGAGAGAGAGAGAGAGAGAGAGAGAGAGAGAGAGAGAATCCCAAGCAGGTTCTGTGGGTCAGCGCAGAGCCTGATGCGGGGATCGAACTCACAAACCATGAGACCATGACCTGAGCTGAAACCAAGTCAGATGCCTAACTGACTGAGCCCCCCAGGTGCCTCTGCTTCTTCAGACCTTGAAATGCTTGCCTGTGTCCTCTTCTCCTTCCTTCTCCAGTCCTAGCGAAACTACTTTTTGGAGTCCATCCTATTTGTAAAATGACTGTTATTCATATCGAATTAATCCCAAAGTAGTACCATCAATTTCCCTTTAAAATACCAACAAGACCACCGCTTTAAACTGTTGATACACGAGGGGGTGCCTGGGTGACTCAGTCGGTTAAGTGTCAGACTTCCACTCAGGTCATGATCTCACCGTTCTGGAGTTCGAGCCCTGCATCAGGCTCTGTGCTGACAGCTCAGAGCCTGGAGCCTGCTCTGGGAGATTCTGTGTCTCCCTCTCTCTCTCTGCCCCTCCCCTGCTCATGCCCTGTCTCTCTCTTTCTCTCTCAAATATAAATAAACATTAACAAATTTTAAACTGTTGGTACATGAGGGAGAGAGAAGAGTCGGTGAGAGTCAGCGTGTTCTGAGAGTTCACACTGTATGCAGAGAGGTAGTTTGCCGCAGCTCCTGTGCTGCCGTTTCCACTGTGGTAAAACAAAGCTGGCATTCCCGCTAGGCTTTGCAGTTCATAGCTTGCTTACCCGTGGGTCCTTAGGAAGAAAGCCCCTCTGGGTCCTTTTCCTCATCCTAGTACCACATTGGATTCTCCTGGGGCTTTGGCAGTGACATTATCATTCTCTTCACTTTAGAGATGAGGCACCTGAGATTCAGAGAGAGGAAGTGATTTACCTCCAGATGCGCAGTGAGTGACCGAGGCAGGACTGCTTGAGTCCAACTATGGTGACCTGCTTCCCCTACCCATGGAGGGTTGTGGTTGAATATGCTACCTAGAAGGCCCTTTCGAGCTTGAGCAACATTTGATGCTGTGAGTGTACTGTTTGGGAATTCAGTCTTGACCCATTCAGACTTATTTCTTGGCTGCTTCTCTGGTTCCTGGCCTGCTCAATTTGGTTCTGTACCTGCCCAACACAGTTGCTCTCCGCCTGTGGTTCAAGAAGCCCAACTCTTCTGAAGTAATTCTTCCACTGCATTTGGTGTCTACCCCCACTCATGCTAGACTGTTCATGTCGGTCATGGGAAAAAGACACTCTGTCATTTGCGTACTTGTGTTGGGGCCCAGCTCAGGCTGTCTTCTCATTCCTACGTCACATGCTAACCACTCATTCCCAAGTACTTTGGCATGCTGGTTATCTGGAATTCATCCTGGTTTCCTTGTCCTTGCTTCTGCTTATATACACTCCTCCCTTCTGCCACATTATCTGGGTCCCAGGCCTTTTCTGTGTTTGATTTTTCTTCTGTAACTCCCTGGGCTAGACACAGAGGCACAGTGAAGCTAATCAAGTTTAAGACTCAGCTTCAGGGTCACTTGCTTGCACAGGCCTGGGAGAGACCCTAACGTTATGGTTTATGCTAGTCATACGGCTTATAAAATCCACAGAAAACGAAATTTTAGCTTCTCAGGGCACCTGTCTTTCCATTCTGTTGCCTCCATTATTCTTGCTGTTGTGTTGGGTGGCAATGCAGCGGCCGTGGGCATATTGAGAATCTGACTAAGGAGATGATAAATGGGGATATACTTAGTGTGCATTTGGAGAGTCCTATTTAAGGGGCTCACAATCAATTCCATACATGTTTGGGTTATTGCTAGCTGCCCTATATTGAAGTAACTTTCAGGAACACCTATGCTTTCTGTACCATTGCACACAGTGTCGGGAAAAAAGGTATGAGGTTGTAGAGGACTGGGGTGTCGTGTCTTGGAGAACTCAGTGCTGGAAGTGTGTCGGCAGTAGAGGAGAATCAAGGTTCACGGTGGACCGAGCCGGAAGCTAGTCTGTGGGAAACTCTTCCAGTCACAAATCAGATCTGTAAAATTGACCAACACAAGTTCCATCCTGTCAGGAAAATTCTCAGTGTGCAGCGTATGCAATCATAAACACAGCACACATTTATGTTAACATTTGGACGGGCCTGTATGAAGTGAAGTTTTCCAGAATTCTTGTGACTGTGAGGCACACACCTGTATCAGAACTACAGACGTTGAGCGGCATGCTGAAAAGAGTTCATGTAGCTGGACTGAGACTGCTGTCCTTTCAAAAGCTCTGCTTGCAAGGCTGGCTTCTGGGGACTTGGCCTTCAGAGGGTGTCCAGGCAATAGTAAACTGGTAAGAAGGCTCACTGTGTGCAGACTGTTTATACAAACTACATGGTTTATGCTGAACACCTACTTTCCTTCTGGGAGTCTGAAATTTTGGTGCATGCTAGCTAGGCAGACAGTTCCTATGTGACCAGCCCTGACTACAACCCCGGGGCACTGAGTTTGGGCTTCCCTGGGCAGAAATGTCACATCCTTGTCACTGTATGTTCATTGCTGAAGGAATCATGTGGTCTGCGTGGCCCCTCATGGGAGGGATAGAGGATAAGGAGTCTGCACAGGAATTCCTCCAGGCTTTCCTTGTGTCTTATCCTCTTGCGATCTGCCTGTGTGTCCTTACTATGTTGCTGTAATGCATTTTAGGTGTGAGTACAACTGTATTCTAAGTCCTGTGAGTCTCCCACTATGATAGACAAGAAAAGTAGGAATAACGTATTGCAGAAATATGTCAGGCAATTATTTAATAAAATATACTTTTATTTATTATGTCATTTTTTTCTGAATTTTGAGATGTGCCTCACATTTGTTGACTTTTTCAAATGTGTGTTTCATTGTATTTCTTCTCTCATTTTAAATATTCACTTCTGTTACCAATCATGTATTGATATTTTTGTATTCTTATCCTTGGAGAGGGCCCCAAGTGTTATAAGCTTCCGGTTCCACAGAACCTGGATCTGCCTCTGTTGTGGATCCAAGACTTGTGACTTCTTGTTGATTTTGTTATTGTCACCCCATATTTCACAGGTGGGAGATTAAAACTGAAAGGGGGAAGTCAAGTATATGTGGCAAAACTGGGATAGGATCCAGGTCTTCCAACTCCCAATTTAACACTCTTATCCTTCCATTCAGTAAAGCATTTTGATGATTTATCTGTAAACAATGGTCAGGGTGCATTGGACATAGACTGGGTGGCACTTGGAAGACTGAAGTTCTACTCCCTTCTTTCAGTAGATGGGTCATCTTCTATGAGTCCTTCCCTTCCTGGGACATATTTTCTGCTTTTGTAAAACAAAGGCACTGGAATAGATGCTCTTTAGAGTAGAGGCCTTTCTCTCTTTGATGTTCCATGAGTCTGTCATTCTAGAAATGCTGGAGTCACGCAATCATAGTTGAAACCATTTATCTTCTTGTCCTTGGGTCTTCTCTATCTCTAAAACAGAAGTAAAATACCTACGTCTCTCAGTTGTTGTCAGCCCCCTGGCACCATTCCTGGTAGAGCAGGTGATCAAAAGTTGCTTCCATCCTTTGGTCCAGTCAGGAACAAAGGTTGTGGTGTATAATTCTCACTCCTCCCCTTTGGAATCAGAGGATCTTTGATCAGCAAACCAAATTTTTTTTTTTAAAAAAAAATTTTTTTTTTAACGTTTATTTATTTTTGAGACAGAGAGAGACAGAGCATGAACGGGGGAGGGGCAGAGAGAGAGGGAGACACAGAACCGGAAGCAGGCTCCAGGCTCTGGGCCATCAGCCCAGAGCCCGACGCGGGGCTCGAACTCACGGACCGTGAGATCGTGACCTGAGCTGAAGTCGGACGCTTAACCGACTGAGCCACCCAGGCGCCCCACCAAATTTTTTTAAAAAAAGAAATACACACACACACACACACACACTCTGCTTCTGAAACTTTTAAAAATGGAAATGTAATTTGCAAACAGAAAAAAAAGCACAAATATTAAGTGAATAGATTAGTGGATATTCACAAAGTTAACATACCAGTAACACATATTTATATTAAGAAATAGAACACTGCTAGAACTGCCTTGTGATCTCCTCCAGGTCACTCCTTCTGCCCAAAGGTAACCACCACTTTGGCTTGTTACATCTTATGGAATCCTACATTATGTACTGTTATTATTGTCTGGATTCTCAACACTTAATATTGTTTGTGAGATTCATCCGTATTGTTGCATGAACAGTATCTCCTTGATTCTCGTTGCCATACAGTATACTGGTTTATGACTACACTGTGATTTATCTATTCCACTGTTTGTGGACATTGGCATGGTTTCCAGCCTTTTGTTGTTACAAATAAAGCTGCTAGGAATATCCTTGTATTTACTTTCTTTGGCAAATATATGTTTCTGTTGCATATATGTCTAGAGGTGTAATTGATGATTTATAGGATGTGACCAAGTTTAACTTTAGCAGATACTGCCAAATAGCTTTCCAAAGTGGTTGTAGCAACTTCTATACTACCACCAGCAGGGTGTGAGTTCCAGTTAGTCTCCATCCTTGATAGCACACGTTGTCACTTAGGTGGGTTGCAGGGGGATCTTATTTTGGTTTGTTTGTTTACATAGATCAGACTTCTGTGGTGTACAATTTCATGACTTTGGACAGAAGTGCAGAGCCATGAATCCGTTACTACCAAGATACAGAAAAGTTCCCTCACCCTCCCCCCCCAAATGGCCTGGCACCACCTCTTTGTGTTCTACTCCTCCCCCATTCTCAGACCCTGGCAGCCACTGCCCTAATCTCCATCCCTATAATTTTACCTTTTCCAGATTCTCGAGTAAATGGAATCAAATGGTATATAGTCTTTTGGATCTGGCTTCTTTTACTAAGCAAAATGCCTTTGAGTTTCATCTGTGTGGTTGTTGTGTATCAGTAGCTCACTGCTTTTTATTGGTGGGTAGTCATCCATTGTACGGATGCACCACATTTTGTTTATCTGTTCAACAGTTGAAGGACATTTGGTTTGTTTCCAGTTTTTGGTCTATTGTTGTAAATATTCATATAGAGGTTTTTGTGTGGATATAAGTTTTCATTTCTCCTGAGTAAATATCCAGAGGTGGGGATTGCTGTAACTTCCACCACCAGCAAGGTATAGAACTGTACCATCACCACATCATCCTCATACCTCATGGTACCCCTTTATATCCTCACTCACTTCCTACTCCACATCCCTTACCCCTGGCGACTACTATTTTATTCTGCATCTCTGTCGCTGTGCTATACCAAGAATGTTATTTACATGGACTCATATGGCACAGTATGTACCTTTTGATAATGGCTTTTTTTTCACTCAGCATAATTCCCTGGAGGTTCATTCAAGTTGCTGCCATGTATCAATGGTCCACTTCTTTTTATTGCTGGATAGCATTTAATAGTAGTGATGTATCACAATTTAACCGTTTACACACTTCAGTAGTTTTCATTTTTTGGCCATTTAATGAATAAAGCTGCTATAAACATTCATCTACAGGTTTCTGCACTAACGTAAGTTTTCATTTCTTTGCAATAAATGCCCAAGAATGTGATTGCTGGGTCATCGAGTAAATACATTTTTAGTATTTAAATAAATTGCCAAACTAATTTTCAGAGTGGCTGTACCATTTTATATTCTGACCATCAATGTATGGAGATCCATTTTCTTGGCATCCTCACTAGCAATTTGGTGTCACAGTTTATTATTTTATTCACTTGGATAGGCTTGTAGTAATGTCTCATTATGGTTATAATTTGCATTTTCTTGAAAGGCTAATGATGTTGAATATCTTTTCATGTGCTTCTTTGCCTCTGTGTGTCCTCTGCGGTTAAATGTCTCTTCCTGTCTTTTGCCCATCTCCTAATAGAATGAGTTTTTTGATGCTGAGTTTTGAGATTCTTTATATACTCCAGATACAAGTCCTTTGTGGGACATAGAATTTTCACACTTTTCTTCCAGTCTGTAATTTGTCTTTTCATCTCCTCTTTAGTGTCTTCTATAGATTGGAGGTTTTTAGATTTGATGAGGTACAGTTTATCAATTTTTACTTTTGCGTGTCATGCTTTCAATCCATTGGGCATCTTTGTGTAGGTATATTCTCTATTCTCTATTGTCTTCTGCTGATGTATGTGTCTCTACCTCCCCCAGTACAAGACTTTATTATTGTTATTGTTGAATTTGGAGAGTTGTTCATATGTTTTGGATATAAGACCTTCTTCAGCTATGTCATTTGCAAATATTTTTCCCAGTCTGTGATTATTCTTTTCATTCTCTTAAACAATGTTCTTTACCTTTTTTTTTTTCTATTGATTTCTAGCATGGCCTGAGACCATACGTTTAATGATTGCTGTTACTTAAAATTCATTGAGGTTTTTTTCTATGGCCCACACAATAGTTGATCTTTATGAACGTTCCATGTGTGAGAAAAGAATGTGCTGGGTGGGATTTTGTACACCAGTTTCGTCAGATTGGTTGCTGTGCTGTCCAGGTAATCTGCAACTTTACTCATTTTTTGCCTGTGTTTCTGTCAGTTTCTGAGAGGAGTGTGGAAGTCTCCAACTGTAATTGCATATTTGTCTTTTTTCTCCTTATAGTAGTGTCATTTTTAGTGCATTTTTAAGCTCTGTTAAGTGAGCACATTTTTATGATTTTTATCTTATTGGAGAGTTGACCTCTTTCTTGTGTAATGTCCCTCTTCATTTCTGATAATATTCTTTATTCCGAGGTTTTTGTCTGAGGTTACTCTAGCTACTCCACAATATTTTGCTACTATTGTTGCTTTATACTTCTCTTTTAGATAAATTAAATATAAGAAAAATCTGTTTTACCTTCATTTCTTTCTTTTTAGCACTCTTGATTTGTTTGTGAAGATCCATGTTTCAGACTAATGTATTACTTCAGCTTGAAAAGTTACTTCAAATTTTTTGTTGAGTAGGACTACTGGCTATGATTTCCATCATTATTTGTGGTCTTCTGAGAAAGTCTTTATTTCTCTGTCATTTTGAAAATTAGCCTTACGGAGATATAATTTACATACTGTAAAATTCACCCTCTCACATGTATACTTCAGTGACATTTGATCAATTTGCAAAGTTGGGGAACTCTCACCAAAATCCACTTTTAGAGCATTGCTATCACCCCCAGAGACCCCTCATACCATGTCAATCATCTTCTCACCCCCATTTCAGGTAACCACTAATCTGCTTTCTTCCCCCTTCCAGTTTTATTGAGATATAACTGACATACATCATTGTTTACATTTTTTTTCTGTTTTATTTTAGAGAGAGAGAGAGAGAGCACACACATGAGTCAGGGAGAGGGGCAGAGAGAGAGGAAGAGAAAATCCTAAGCAGGCCCCACGCTCAGCACAGAGCCTAACGTGGGGCTCGATCCCATGACGCTGGGACCATGACTTGAGTTGAAATCAAGAGTCAGATGCTCAACCAAGCCGCCCAGCCACCCCCATCATTGTATACGTTTAAGCTGTAGAAATCTGCTTTCTATGCCTATAGATTTGCTTCTTTGGAATTTCCATATAAATTGAATTATACAATACTGAGTCTTCTGCATCTGGGTTCTTGCACTTACCATAATGTTTTTGAGGTTCATCCATGTTGTAGCAGGTGTCAGAATTTTGTTCCTTTGTGTTGCTAAATAGTATCCCGTTGTATGGACGTAGTATATTTTATCTGTTTACTAACTGGTAAACATTTGAATTGTTTTCATTTTTTGGTTCTATGAATAATGCTGTTATGAACATTTGCTTACAGGTCTTTGTGTGGGCATATGTTTTCATTTTACTTCTTACCTAGAGCATACATAATTGCTGGTTCACATGGTAAATTTATGTCTAACATTTAAAAATTTTTTCAAAAAACATTTTTTTTGTTTTAGTAAGTTAAACTATTTTTAGAAGAGATTGAATACACTATTTAAGAGATACTTGAATAATGCTATTCTGTATTTTGTTCAAGGTGATACTTTTTAAAATGTGAAGCTACTCTTGTGTCATTAGATTATTATGCCTTTTACATCAGAACTAAAGTACATTATGTTTTACATTTTAAGGAACGAATTGACAAACTGGTTTCAAAAGTGGCTGTACCAGTTTACATTGACACCAGTTCATTTCTAAAGATAATTTTTTCTGGGTATAGAATTCTGAGTTGCATGGTTTCTGATGAAAAAATTTCATGTAATTCTTATCTTTTTATTCTATGTAATGTTTCTTTTCTCTGGCCACTTTCAAGATTTTCTTTAACTTTTGTTTTCAGCAGTCTGACTCTGATATGCCAAGGGGTGATTAACTGGAGACCTTGAACTTATATTTGTGCTTTGGTGTCATTTAATTTCAGGATATTCTCACCCATTATGACTTCATAAAAATTTTTAAAATAAATAATTTCCCATCCCCCTGCCTTCCTTCTGGGATTATACTTACCTTAGGCTGTTTTATATATTATCTTGGGTATTCTTTTCTGTTTTTATTTCTAATTTTTCTCTTTGATTTCAATGGGGGTAATTTCTATTGACTGATCTTCAGGTTCACTGATTCTTTCCCTGGCTGTGTTGACACTGGTGGTGAGCCCACTGAACATATTATTTATCTCCACTACCATGTTTTTCATTTCTAGCATTTCCATTTGGTTTTTCTCTTAGAGTTTGTGTTTCTCTGCTGCAATTACCTTCTGCTCCTGCATGATATCCACTTTTCCCATTAGAACTTTTAACGTGTTAATCATAATGGAAGTTCCTTGTCTGATCGCCGCAGTGTCTGTGTCATAGCAGATGCTGGCTCTGATGATTGCTTTGTTTCTTGGGAGTATGATTTTCCTTGCCTTTCTGTGTGTCTTAATTTTTTTTGTTTGAAGCCATACATCTTGTGTGGGACAATAGAGACTGAGGTATATAGTTTTTATGCCTGGATGTGAACGTGAATTTCCTTCTGCTAGATCTTTAGAACAGGGAGTTGACTTACCCTGATTAGGAATTGGACTGAGTTTGAGGTTGTCCTTGCAGAAACCTGTGCACCACAGGTTTCAAATTCCTGTAGCAATTCCTTGTACTTAGGGGGAGAGGTGGTTTTCCAGAACGTTTTGTCAACACTGAGCTTTAGGTCTTCCCTTCCCACTGCTTCAGGTGGTCTCTTTGCATACTCTTCCTCTTCTGTCCCTTTCCCAGCACTATTCTGCTGTTACCAGTTACTGGAACTTAGTTGCTTAGTGGTGTGGGGGACTGGGAGGGGGCAGTTTCCGTTCTTCTGCTTGAGCCTCAGTCTTAGGTCCTGGGTCCCTTGGTCTCAGGAGTGTGGCCTTCATAAGTCTTTTGCCCCTCTCCTTGGTTGTTGTGGGCCCAGCACACATTTCTGCCCTTCTCCCAGGACTCGTTGTTTTACTTGTTTTCCTGTTTTCTTCTCCCAGTTGCCATGGGTTGCTACCGCGCAGTCTGTGTTCTTTGCCTCCACAGAGAAAGGCGTTTTCTTCCTGGAGGAGATAAGGGAAATGCAGAGGTGAGGATTCATAGCCCTCCCTAGTGTTCTTCTCTTCAAGGTCTGCATTTCAATGGTCCCTTCTTAGTGTTCTTTCTGATCTTTTCTGAGAGCAAAGCACCCAGTGGAGTTTCTGGGGTAGGGACTCCCACAGTATCTGAGGCTCTCAGAGGCTTCCCTCTGCCCTGCAGGTTTATATTCTGCATTCACCAAGTCATCTATGGTTCCAGCTGACCTCTTCTTCCTGGTTTTCAGTAAGCCAAGCCCAGATGAGTGAGTGCTTACATCTTTTCTCCTGCAGAAATGATATCTCCTCAGGTTTGGGGCAAGTTTGTTGCTCTGTGGCCACAGTTCTCCAATGCATTTGAAAACATTGATGAATTTAAAATTAGTCTGGCTTGTTTTTTGTCTTAACTATGGGAATGATACTTCTTCCAGCCTACTGCATCCCAGAGTAGAAGCTATTTCCTGGCTGATCAATTTTAGATTTCTTTGAGCTCAGACAGTCAGCCCCTCACACCCCTTATTGTTATTCATATATTGTAATGTGCAGAACATTTCCTTCTTATGATTGTTGCTCTCAAAATATTCTGCTCTGCTTTGCAGTAAATGCCTGTTGACTATTTTGTGGTATTCCTATTTTGGGGTATTTCAGATACCCCATTTATTCCTTCTGCTTCCCCCTAGCAGATACTGCCTGGTCCTATTTTGGGTTTCATTGGAATATCTTTTCATCTAGTTTTGTTGTAGATGTTGTTTATGGGGTTTTGTTGTATTATTCTAGCACTCCATCTGTTTTCAGTGGGTGATTCAGGGAGACAGAAACTATGATGCCACTGCTAACATTTTCCTCCTAAAGTCTTGCCTTTCTTTTTCAAAAGATATTTTTGCTAGGCATAAAATTCTACTTTGACAGACATTTTCTTAGTCTATTGGTGAATGCGGTTTCAGAACTCAGTAAATACCCTGAGGGAAAACCTGGCGGAATACTGCACCATTTTGCCCTCTTCTTCTCACCAGAATCTGGCTCTTCAAGCCTCGAATAATTTTTCTCCATCCCACAGAGACTACCCAAAGCTCTGCTGCTTTGTCTTGTCTTGGTAGAGGCTCTCAGTCTAGGCCTTTACTCCTTTCCCCACTCATTTACCTCATGCCCAGAATCAGCAAACGTTCTGAGGAAAAAGTGGCTGCAGGGTGTCATTGCCTCTCTTTTCCAAAGTCCTGGTTGCCTAATCATTACTGTAATGCCTTCCAATAGATGTTTTACATTTTGATGTGACTTTTCTAGTTATTCTTTGCTACAGGCTACTCCATGGCATTCACACAAGTCCACCCCCACACTAAGTAGTTTCACATGAAATCTCCTCCTCACGAACTGAAGAAATTGCTGAAGGGTGATGTTTTAGGGGGTTCCTTCTCAGATAAATCCATCACTGCTTTTCAAGAGGAAAGACTCTCAAAGATGAATAAAAATGGCCGAGACTGAGGGAGACTGTTGTATTATCGCATCGTTTCCATGACCTCTGTTTTTGGCTGGTAAAGGTGAGGAATTATTTAAGTTAGCACGAGTTGATTAGGTTAGAAAACTAACTTTTCACAAACACAGCAAATGATACCAATCCTAACTTACACACTTTTAGGATCTGAATGAATGAGGCCCTGCTACCTTCTGTCATTATGAGACCCGCAGCACAGCTACCACGCAAAATTATTTCCTTTTGGTATGTTAATTGTTCTCGTAAAACACAAATAATCTTCTGTCTACTTTTCAAGGACTCAGGCATAGGCGCTCACAATAAATCATAGGCGCAATGCCCGTCTTTGGATATAGAGAGCTCCATGCTGTGGAATCTGCCAGAGAAGATGAACTCCCTTGAGAGTAGAATTTACTCTGCTAATTATCATGCTTCCTGCCACAATGCCACAGCCTCCCTTGACTGTATATCCCACAGCTGTGCAGAGTGTTTCAGGCAAAGATTAGATTGCGTCTTCTGTAAGGTCTTCATCCTGGAGACTCTCCAGAAGGGATGGTAGGGCCATAGAAAAACAGAAAACTGTTTTTCTGTTCATGGGCCCCTTATTGCCATGAAAGCAGTATTTGGAACTTAGCTCTCCTCTGCACCAGCTGCATGACTCTGGGTCACCGACTCACCTTTATGTGCATAGATTTCCTCATCTCTGAAATCATCCTAACAACCTTGGCTTCATAAGTCTGTTGTGAAGACCAACTTTAATAATGGGGCAGAAGTTATTTATCAGTTTCAAAGTGCAACATACCAATTAGGGGTTGGTGTGATTGCTGTTGCCTTATCTCATTTTAGTGCTGCTGGAGTCCTAGGGCTGGAAGATGTCTAATCCCACATTTCAGCCAATGCAGTAATCTTCAGTGTCCCAGACAGATGGCCTTTTAGCGTCTGCATGCAGAGATGTTTCAGATGTAGGATAGATTTCACTTATGCTTGTCTTCCAGTCCATATGTTGGGTCCTGGGAGTTCTGGAACTTCTGATCTCCCGTGACTGGGGAGGGAAGGGCAGCAAAGACTTCAGAAGCCCAGAGCCATGCTATGTGTTTTGTTTTGTGTAGCTTCCAGTTTGGGAAGGTGGTAGCCTCCTGTTGGGATATCTAGTCAGTTCTGGAAGCAGGTTTGGTTTAATCCAGACCACCTTCTCTAAACATAGGGGGATTCCTAGGGGAAACCAAGTGCTAGCCCATCCCTTGAGGTTTTCTTTGGGTCTTTGGAATGGTTCTTCCTCTGAAAGGACAAAATCACCTGTGATTCTGATAAGAGCTGGAGGCACCTAGTGACCTAAGCCGGTACTCAATGGGATGGAGAAGAAGAAGTACTAGAGAAATATGAGGGAGTCTTCAGCACTTTCAGGTTATCTAATGGACTAATTTATGCTGACCTTTTTTTAATATGTAAAAAAAATAGTCATAGAATCTGGAAAGGTGATTTAATCTTATTATTTGAGATCATGCACATGTATTGTTTATTTCACATTAGTTGTTTTCATCAGAGGTTACCAAGAGATACCTTCTTAACATTAGACCTATATAAAATTAGCATAAACCTTTGTTCTCTGCAAGAAGGCTACAGCAAATGATCTCTAGAAGTCTCTTCTGTTTCTAAGATAGGTCCACCATTCTTGGATTCTTTCTTGTAATCCTTTTAGAATGACGTGGACTCTTCCAGTCTACTTGGGATAGCCTTCTTCTTACACAGCCTGCATGGTCTGTCACCCTCTCTTTGGTCTAAAACCCTCTGGTGACTTGTAGAACTCTTATTTGTAGTTACAGTTATAGTCTGGTATTGGAATTCTCTATAGACTGCTGCTTGGAGAAGTTCAACATCTTAGAGATGGTTTCAATGAAAGAATTTTATCAAAAAGAATTTGCTGAATTGTGATTGCAAACAAAATAGCTGTGTGGGGACAAAATGTACTCCTGACAAGGGAGCCTTATGTTTGTTTTCCAGCCTCTCCTCCCAGTGCTTCACTTCTAATCTCTCTGCAGAAAGAAACATTTCAACAGAAAACCCTGTGGAAATTGAGACAAGTTATCTTCTCAAAGTCCTGAACTCCCATTCCTACTTCAGAAGGAACTCCTCTGTTCACAGCAGCTAAAGCTAGGCCGAAGTCCAGTTCTTTCCCAAGGAAATTCTGTTTGGATGTTGGACGCACACCTTTCCAAGCATTGTGTTCTTCAAATGTAAGTTCAATGGCATAAATGTCTTTCTGTGGCCTGGAAGAACTTTATATCTTTGTGTTTTCAACTAATGTGATAGTGTTTCATATTTTGCTGGTGCTATTTAGAAAATTCTATATCATAAGGGGATTTTAGAGTTATGACTGCCTTGTTTTATCTGGGTTATATATGGCTCCTTAATTCTGGGGAAAACCAAGTTCTTCATATACAGCATGTGTTTTCCCAACACCCAGGCTGAGAGACTTGGGAGGGAGTAGGAGCTGGCTCTCATTCTGTAGGTGGTAGCAGTAAAGCACCGAGAGGCAAATGTACTTGCCAAGACACCAATTCTCAATTCCATTTGGGGGACATTCAGGGTGTCTCACAGGATCTCAAAATGCCTCACAAAACCACTCGAAAATTCTCAAAGCCAGATTCATCTTAGTTGACTTCAATTTTTTTGGAGTTACAGCATTTTAGGGTGGAGGTGGGTGTGTTTTACAAAAAAAAATAGTAATACAAAAACCGCCACCCCCCCCCCCACCAACCAAGTAAAGCCAACAAAATGTCAAAACTCAAAAAACTTTTAGGAAGCAGTGGACTAGTCAGTAAGTACCAGAACAAGCATTAAAATAACCCAGGTCAGGTAATGAGAGGTATAAATTCTTGACTCATCCTCCATGGATTTGTACTTAAATACATGTCTTGTGTGATGGCGTGTCTGAAGATACTTTTCTGGGCAGGCTTTCTATAGCACTTGGGGACAATCCTAATGGTCTTTTGGGGTGACCTGGTTTTTTTCATTGCCTTTGAAAGGTGAAAAAATATATATGGATACACTTTCACAGTGAGCAATTTAATGTCTCTGGAGCACAGGCTTATAATGGGAGAATTATGCAAACATGTTTTGAAAGGTAGGCTGGGGCCCCATTTTTGAGGGCCTTGAATTCAACTTTCTTCCATAGGTAATTTGGAGGCACTGCAGGTCTTTGGACAAGGACTAAAGGAGAAATATGAAATGGCCAGAGTTAGACTCTAAGGATATTAATAAGGCTGGAATGTGTAGGTTTCACCAGATTGAGACAAGTGAAGACAGAGAGATCAACCAGAAACTTTCAACAGTCTGGGACGAAAGGTGTTATTGAGGTTTTCCAATTTTATTGTGAGCTCTGTTATTGTGTTGGTGTGTAAAAGCTGATGAAGTGTTACCTACCTCTTGGAATTCCATAGACTTTCTAGTTAATGCTGGCTAGGATTTCTCCTGGCTCAAATGAAAACAAAAGGACCCTTTGCCTTGCCTTTCGAAGGTACTCATTCAGAATGGGGTTCTCAAGCCATGTATCGTACTCTTGGCATCATGAAGTTTATGTGGTTCCATGGAGCTCCAAGTTCAGATTGACTGTCTGCAGCTTATTGTGTTGAAAGAGGGGACGTTACATAGACCAGGTGTGAGGTGTTTGACCCACATGTGCTCTCAGACTTGTCACGTGTGAGCTTGAATGGTGGGGCTTCATTTCATTCTGATGTTAGAGGAGATGGAGGGATTTCCCTGCACTCGGTTTGACAGCCACTATTTGGCTTATGTTTCAAGGGGAAAATATAAGGGTTGTGCAATACCAGACCTGAGTTTTTCTGCCCCTGAAAGCTGTTTTCTAAGAACAGGAGTTGGTGGCTTTGGATGCCTAGCAAATGTTTAAAGGAAAATTTGTCTTAATGAAAAAAAGGTATTTTTCCATACCTTTTGTTATGTGAACTTGTAGCAAAGGAGACTTCTCTCTTTACATATTTCTTACGATAAAACAATTCTATCTTCTTCCCACCAAGAGAAATAGTGGCTGAAAAATGGTAGAATAATTTTAAAGTTATAGGAGTACTGTAGCATCCACAGGAACCTTGGCACTTAAAGTTAATACGTAAGCCCTTGGCAGTGAGATGGGACATATTTCCTTGCTTTGAAACAAAGGAAACCTGTTGCATCACAGGTAAGTTGGTATATTAATGTGATATTGACTTTGTTGCTGTCATGCCCTTCCACAGACTGTTCGTCTGGTCCCCACTGTTCCACATACTGTGATGATGTGTATATTTTTATTTCAAAGAAGATCTGAACCATTTTATTTCTATGTTGACCTGCTTTCATCACTGCCCATGCCTATCCCATTCCACTAGGTGGCGATCTTACACATGAGACTGCTGCAGCCGTGCGCACAGCAAAAAACGGCCAAGCAGTAGGCTGGGTGTTGCTTTCCTGTTCGGATGAAACATTTGTGGGTTGCCTTGTCCCTCTATTCCCATCAGCAGCAAGATGCTGTTTCATACCTGCCTGCTTTTCAAAGTCTCCTAAGTGTTGATTTAGTACCTACTCTATTCAAGGTGCTATGGTAGGCACAGAGGCAAGATTTGAGTCAAACAGCTGTCCAGGCCCTCCAGGAGCTCACAGTCTAGTGGCAGGGGACAGATGGCCTAGAGCTACAGTAGAGGGCCATGGCAGGGGAGTGAATGCTTCAGACTGGAGGCTCTGAAGGCCTAGTGGTCCATGACCCTGGTTTGTGGGACTGTTGGCATAGGATGAGGAGTTCCCTGCCATATACTGGAAGGGAGAGACGGGCACTGTTGCATTATTTCACTGGTAGTGACCCTGTTCAGCCCCAGAGGCCAAGGCAGGAAAGCAGTAGCCATGAATGCTCCCTCCCATCCCAGGAATAGACTGGGCTTTTCTCCAGTCTCAGAGACAGATGATCAAATGTATTCCATTGCTCTGGGACCACTGAGTGCAAACATGTATGGCTCTCTCATTTGGTTTTATTATGTAATTTTTTTATTTTTGGAAAGTAAAAAAAAATAGAAAATCACACCCATAAAAGTAGCCATTACCCATATTCCTATCAACAAGAATTAAACCATCTTAACATCTTGATATATCGATTTCCAAAATTTTCTATGTTTATTTTTTAACTATTATGCAGACAACATATTAATATATTGCCCCTTTTCTCATTTGTCTTAACCTGTGTTCCTCCCATTCTTACAGGGCCTATTCTGGGATTCAGTTTTAGGGTGCCAATGTGCCCTGACATAAACGCCTCTCAGCATGATGGCAGCAAAGAGAATTTTTATGTTGTTCTACCTTTTCTCTCTCCTTCCCCCTCAAATGCAAACTGAAATTTTTTTCTGGAGTTTAAAATTACAATTTAGAAAATGTGTAAAATGCAGATAGATGAAAATAAACAAACCACCTGTGGTTCTACCACTTGGAGAGAATCGTAGTTGATGTTCATTTTGGTACATTTTCTTCCAACCTTTTTTCAACGAAGTTTTTTTTTTTAGAATATTAGCTTTTTATCATATTTAATATTTTATAATTTGCCTTTTCAGTGAATTGTTTATATATTTAGATATTCTTCTACCTCATGATTTTTAGTAGTTGCCCAGTATTGCATCCTATAGCTATAACATGCTTGATAATTACTATTGCTAGATATTTAGTTGGCCTCCTTTTCTTTTGTGATTATAATAATGTATGTTCTCAAATATAAATCTGTACATGAATGTGTGATCATCAGGGTAAATTTCTAGAACTGCAACTTCTGAGTTAACCAGTGTGAACATTAGAAGGCACTCTTTCATTGTATCTTTCTTTAGCAAAGTCACATGTTTATTATAGACCATGGAGAAAGCACAGATACACAAGAAGGAGAATATAAAAGTCACTCATATTCTTACCACTCAGAGGTAACCACTATTAACCTTTTATCACAACTGTTCAGTCTTCTTTTCTCTATTTTCTTCATACTCTTCTGTTCGTTTTTTTTAGTTAACATATTCTGAAGAATCTTTTAGGTTCCTTATTCTCCTACGCATTCAGCGGTTACATAGCATTTTGTTGTATAGAAATACCGTAATTTATTTGACCAACTCGCTACTGTTGGGCATTTAGGTTATTTCTGTTTTCCATGCTGGAAACAATGCAGAGATGAGCTTTCTGTGGCCAAGTCTGTGCAAAAATCTTTGGTTGTTTCCTTTGAATAAATTCTAGATGTGCAGTTGTTGGTTCCTACATGTATGCACATTTTTAAGCTTGTGATTGGTATTGCTAACTGGCTCTGTAAATAATTCTCATCTTAGAGGCAGAGTGTGGGCATACCCCTTTGCCCCATTTGTCTGAATTCTTGATTGTCACTGAGTTTTTTGATAATATGATTGCAAAGAATTAGTGCCTTATTTTAAAATTTACGTTTACTTGATCACTAGTGAAGCTAAACTTTTTTTTCTTTTCTTTATCCTTTGCCCACTTTTCTGTTCTGGTATAGATATTTTTCTTATTTACAAAGAGATTTTTTCTAAAGTTTATTTATTTTTGAGAGAGGGCATATGCATGAGCAGGGAAGGGGCAGAGAGAGAGAGAGAGGGAGAGAGAGAACACCAAGTAGGCTCCACGCTGTCAGCACAGAGCCCAATGTAGGGCTCGATCTCATGATGGTGACATCAGGACCTGAGCCAAAATTAAGAGTTTGATGCTTAACCAACTGAGCCACCCAGGCACCCCTACTGAAGAGATTTTTAAAATAAATTTAAAATATCAATTCTTTGTCATCCATGCTAGTTTTCTCTTTTGGCTATTTGTTGTGATGATTTCCCAATACAAGTAAAACCTTAGTTTGCAAGCATAATTCGTTCCAGAAATATTATTGTAATCCAAAGCACTGTAGATCAAAGCGAATTTCCCCATAAGAAATAATGGAAACTTAGACGATTTGTTCCACAACCCAAAAATATTGATATAAAAGTGATTACAATACTATAACATAGTACAAAATAATAAAGAAAATAAAAACTATAAAGAAAAATAAACAAATTAACCTGCACTTATCTTTGAAAACCTTCGTGGCTGGTGTGAGGGAGATGAGAGAGAGGAGGGTTATTGTGTAGGACGACTTTCACTATCAGTAATGGAATCACTATCTATTGGCTCAATGGAGCCTTTTCCTGCATGAGGCCATTGTATATGCTTGCACGGATGTTGACTACAGTGCAGTATTAATAAACTCTTGTCACATACTGTATTTAATGTAACGGACAATAAGGCAGCAGAGGAAAGGGTCTCTATCTGCAGGCAGCCTGACCTAGAAGGAAGCAAAGCATTCCTAAGCTTACTCTTGTGTGCAAAAGCAAAGGACTGTCCATAGGTGCTTTGAAGTGACAAAAAATACACTAGTGCCAGTTGTGGACACCTTCCAGAGTTCTGAAAAATTACTGATTTCTGCCAAACACTGTGGCCTGAGACTGAGCATCCGAGCATGAGAGATGATCACCCACAATCCCACAGCAAGAGAGAGAGAGAGAGAGAGAGAGAGAGAGAAGAACCATTGGCTCAGTTGTGATCATGTGACGTTTGGCATCACATACTACTTGTATTGTAAGACATCACTCGTTTATCAAGGTAAAATTTATTACAAAATTTTGCCTGCCTTGAAGAACACTCACAGAATAAGTTACTCTTAATCCAAGGTCTTACTTTAAATTGCAGTCCTGGAAATCCCCTTTTGCTTATGGTGTGATACTCTTGTCTTACCAGGTTTGGTTTGCTGGCATTTTATTTAGGATTTTTGCATCTCTATTTGTAACTGTTAGCTTTCAGTTTTCTCTCTCTGCGTGTTTGTATGTGTATTCACCAAATTTTATGGACAGGATAACTTAGTTTTATAAAACATATGGGACTTTTTTCCTTCTATTTCTGTATACCGGGAACTACTTTCAGAGCATGGAAATTATTGGTTCCTTGTAAATTAGAAAGAACTTGCCCATAAAACTATCTAGGTGCTGTAGTAACCATTGGAGGAAATGACTTCTAACAACATGGTTTGCCCCATGTTCTCTACTTCTTTGTGATTCCAATTTGCTGTTTCCTATAAAAACATCCATTTTATTAAGATTTTCAAATTTATTAGCATTTTTCAAGCTTCAGGGAGATATAATCCCCATGCCATACACTTCATCCGTTTAAAGTAGTTTCTAGTATATTCAGAGTTCTACGACCATCACCACAATTGCCACCGTAAATTTTAAAACATTAAAAAAAACAACAAAGAAACTCCATAGCCATTAGCACTCACTCTCCATTTCCTGTTAGTCCTACCAGCCCTAGACAGCCTCTAATTTGTTTTCTGTCTCTCTACATGTGCCTACTCTAGACCTTTCATATAAATGGAATCACACAATATGTGGTCTTTTGTGACTGCCTTCTCTCACTTAGCATCAAGCTTCTAAGATTCACCCAGTTGTAACGTGTACTAGTACTTCATTTTCTCTTTGTTTTTTTTTAATAGACCTTTATTGTTTTAGAGCACTTTTGGGTTTGCAGAGAATTGAGCAGATAGTATAGTGTTCCCATATACTTTCCTCTCCCATATGCTCTCCTGACCATAGTCTTCCCCACTAACATCTTTCATTGGTGTGATACATTTGTTATAATTAATGAGTCAATGTTGATATTATTAACTAAAGTTCACAGTTTACATTAGGGTCCACGCTTTGTGTTGTAGTTCTGTGAGTTTTGACAAGAGCAAAATGTCACGTATCATCCATGGCAAGTATCCTATAGAGTAGTTTGATGAATAGTTGGAGTACAGGGGATTTATAGTGCAGTCCTTCCCTCCTCTGCCAGAACCTCTAGCCACACTGCTCTGTTTACTGTCTCCATGGTTTTGCCTTTCCCAGAATGTCATGTAGTTGGAATCATACAGTATGGAGCCTTTTCACATTGGTTTCTTTCACTTGGTGGTATGCATTTAAGGTTCCTCCATAGTGTTTTTCATGGCTTGAGGGTTCATTCCTTTTTCGGGCTGAATGATATGCCATTGTCTGGATAGACCATAGTTTATTTTATCCATTCCCGTACTGAAGGAGATCTTGCTTGCTGCCAGGTTTTGGCAACTCTGAATAAAGTTGCTGTAAACATCTGTGTGCAGGTTTTTGTATGGACCTAAGTTTTCAACACTTTTGGGTAAATATCAAGGAGCACAATTGTTAGATCATATGGTAAGAGTATGCTTTGTCTCGTAAGAAACTGCCAAACTGTCTTCCACAGTGGCTAAAGCATTTCACATTTTCTCTAGTAAGGAATGAGAGTTCCTGTTGCTTGGCATCCTTGCTAGCATTTGGTGTGTCAGTCGTTTGGATTTTATCCATTCCAATAGGTGTGTAGTAGTATCTCATTGTTTTAATTCGCAATTCACTGATGACACATAATATGGAGCATCTTACCATCTATATATCTTCTTTGTGAAGTTTTTGTTCAGATCCTTTGCCTATTTTTAAATTGGGTTTTTTGCTTATTGTTGTGTTCAGCGTTCTTTGTATATTTTAGATATAGGTCCTTTATCAGATACGTATTTGCAAATATTTCTCGTTTCTTTTTTCATTCTCTTAACAATGTTCTTTACAAAGCACAATTAAAAAATTTTTTTTAATTTTGTTTCTAAGTAATTCTACACCCACCATGCAGCTTGCACTCACAACCCCGAGATTAAGAGTCACATGCTCAACCGACTGAGCCAGCCAGGTGCTGCACCTGTTTCTAGTTTCTCGCCGTGCCCCCGCAACCCCCTTTACTCTGTCCGCTGACACAAAGTGGTTTTCCAAACTGAACATTTAGTCATGGCATTTCACTGCAAAGAACAAACAAAAACAAAAACAATAAACAACAAAATAAAAACAGGAAAAATTTCGAATTTCCCTGGTGGTGCCTCACTTTCCTAAAGGTGTATAGTTCAAGCTCTTTAGCCTGGCATATCCATGTGCTTCTTACTTACTTCTTTACTTTCATTTCACCTTATTCTCCCACCCCCATCTTATCTTAGGCTCCAGCAATATTCCGGGACGTTTAACATATTCCCTGTGTTCAGACTCCTTTGCCTGCCTTGTCTGCCTTTGTTCTTCAAAAACCCTGTCTGGGTGTCCCCTACTTGGAAAACCCTTTTTCCAGAACAATGAACTACATCCAGCTCTGAGATTCTTCTGTACTTCACATAATGTCATATCATAATTCTTTTGTTTATGTGTCTGTCTTCCCTCCTAGGCTGTGAGCTCTCCAAGGACAGATTGTGGCTGTTTTTCCAGCAATATAATAAGTGCTCAGTAAATATTTATTGAATGAATGATTAAGATGTTCCATGGACTGAATTGTGGTCCCTGAAGTCTAACTCTATGTGGCACTGAGTGTGAAATAATATGATACCACAGATTTCATGTCTTTTATTTTCTCTCCTAGTCGACAAGCTCAAACCTTTCGTTTTCTTGGAGGTAGACATGATCACCTGGCTGGTATTAGAGGGGATGACTGATAAGAACCTATTTCAGTGAATGTGGACTTGATGCTTTCTAAGGGCTCTGTACATGAAAGAAATCTCCATCCCCTCTTTGCTTAACTCTTGGCATAACTTCTGATAGCTCCCCCACTCTAAGAGTTACTTCTTGGGCAATGAGAGATCAGGTTCCTTTAGGGGGGTGGACATTATGCCACATGGTGTCATTGCCCGATATCTGTAGGGTTTGGGATTCTAAGAAGTAATCTGTGGGCTGGGACCTCCTCCTAGAGGATGAACAGCTCCATAGGAGAGAGTAGTAGCTTATAACATGCCAAAGAACATCTAGTCCAAGGGCTTTGGGGGAGTTTATGGTCCCTTCTGGACCTGTAAGACATAAGCCCTCAGGGACAACAGTGCAGTTTGTTAGAGAATAGCCCAGAGCTCATCTGGGCTCAGATTCCTCAGGGTCAGCAAATCAATTTGGTTTCCCTGGGCTCTGTGGGACTGAACTTTAAGACTGCTACCCCTGGGAGTGACATCCCCAGGAAAATCTCAGGGGACCTATTACTCACCTGAGTAGACAGGCTTCAGGAAGACCTGGAAGAGTCTTAGGAAGTCGGGTTGTTGAGCCTGTCTAGCATGCTGCATTGGGCTTTACACCCTTTATCATGGAAACCTGAGCACAGGTAGAAGTCACTGGGGAGGATTGTGGCTTAGTGAACTTTTTTCAGTAATGCTCAGCTGTGAAGCCTGTGTCCTTGGGATATTAGCACTGCCCCTGCTACAGCGGGTTCTCACTATCTTATGCTTTCCCAGAGTGGACCTCCAGTCCTAGTTAGGCCAGTGCACTTCCTTATGGACTAAGTGGCTTTCTTACCCTGATACCTTGGTGAGCCTACTGGAGATTATCATTCAGTAGACTTTGGTCTCATGGAATGAGATTGTTATTTCTGGTTCAGAGAGACTAAGGAAAAACTACAATTGCAGAAATGTCTTTGCAATACTGTGTAACAGTTTACAGAAAAACTTCACATATATTAATTTATTCATTCGATCTTCACACAAACCAGTACCTGGCACTTAGTAGACATTCACATGTTTGGCATATGAATGAGCATGGGGATTTATTATGCTGTTATACAGATATGGGAACTGAGACCCAAGCAGATGAATTGAACTTCCTAAAATCCAAATCTAGTTAGTCAGTGTAGAGCCTCAACTTAAAATCAGACCTATTGCAGGTCGACATTCACTAAGCACTTATTATGCGCACTTATTATGTGCTTGACAAGCACTTATTATGTGCTTGACAGTGATAAATAAACATATTTCTTGCTTTCAAGGAGCTTACAGGTTTGTCAAGAAGCCAGACACATGAGGAAATAATCTCAACACAATGTGCTAAGTGCTAGAATAGAGAACTCCGTGCAATGCTATGGGGTCACAGAGGAAGGGTGCCTAATCCAGTCTAATGAGGTCATGAAAGGCTTGTTGAAGAAGTGACACCTCAGTTAAAATTTGAAGGTTCAGTAGAGGTTGGCCAAAGGTAGAAAGAACATTCTAGGCTGAAAGGTCAGCATCAGTGGGGACACAGAGGTGTGACCCAACATGGTATATTCTGGGACTGCTGGAGTGTTCATTGCCAAGGGGGAAGTGGCAGGAATGGTGACTAGACAGGTAGGCAGGAACCAGGTCATTGAAGGTGTAAACTTTGCCTGGTACACCATTAGTTCCCAAACACTGCTGACTCATTCAAATCGCCCAGGGCACTTAAAAAATATAAAGATGTCTTACCCACATGTCCAGTGATTTCTCGATGAGCTGCGTTTAACAATCACTTCTTTAAAAAAATATTTTTAAAGTTTATTTATTTATTTGGAGAGAGAGGGAGCACAAGTGGGGGTGGAACAGAGAGAGGGAGAGAGAGAATCCCAAGCAGCCTTCTCACCGTCAACGAAGAGCCTGATGCGGGGCTTAAACTCACAAACTGTGAGATCGTGACCTGAGCCAAAATCAAGAATCAGACACTCAACCAACTTCGCCACCCAGGTGCCCCTAACAATTACTTCTGGAGGCAACAGGAAGCTATTGGAAGGTTGGTAGCAGGGGAGGAACATAGATTGTCATATTGGATCACTTTGGTGATGATGTACATGGAGGCAGGTCGATTTGAGAGGAATGCTCCTGGAGGCACAGAGACTCCAGCAGCATGTTGAATTGAGAGCTCATGGTGGATGGAATAAGGCAGTAGCAGTGGGGATGGAGAGGAAGAGGCAGATCAAAAGAGATTTCAAAGTGGTGGAATCCTTATAACGTTGTGGAAGAGAGGTGTCTAGGCTAATTCTCCAGGTTTCTGGCATGGCTTCTTGGGTAGAGGGTGGTATTTCTGACCAAGACCATAAATGGAGTGTGGAGAGAGAATGGGGGAATAATTGATAAATTCAGCATGGAATCTGCTATATTTGAGATACTGTAGGACTTCCAGATGGGAGGGTGGCAATTTAGTTTCAGAGCTCAGGATGATTGCCTGGGCTGGAGATAATAGACCTGAGCTGCTCTGTATGGCGGATTTGAAGTCGTGAGTGGCAGAGATCTCTCAGAGAGTGTGTGCAGAGTGCACCTTCAATTATTCTTTCCCTTTTTGTCTTCAGGGGTGGTTCTTATGAAAAATCAGAACCTTTTTGTTTGTTTTCAAAGTGTCAGTAAGGCAAAGTGGGAGAACGAAAATGGCATAGAAGGTGGAGTTAGGGAATGTGAGTTGAAGCCCTGCCTCTGCTACTTCACTGTTCTGCAACCCTGAGCAGTCACCGAGCCTCTCAGCCTCCAGGTCTTCATCTATAAAGCAAGGGTTGTAGGAATATCTGCCTCACAGAGTTATTGGGAAGATCCAGTGAGAACATGCATGCAAAAAATACCACGTAAAGAACCAGAAAAACATTGGTTTCCCTCCCCCAAGAAACTTGGACCAATATGTGGGAATTATAGGGAGGCAGACTTTGACTTAGTGTAAGAAAAGACTGTCTAAGCCTGGAGCTGTTGGATGATGGGAAGAGTTTTGGGAGAGGGGAAGGTCTGAGACTCTTGAGGTCTTTAAGCAGAGCTAGGTTTCTGAGCTTCTGCTGAGAGTTTTGTTGCCAAGGGTGGGGTCGCCCTGGATGACCTCTGAGCTCTCTTGTGGCTCAGATAGTGTTTGAGTTACTAGAATACTTCTCAACCCTTATTTCTGAACATTTTTACACTACTTAGATTTTTTTTTGAATTGTAAAAGCAATATAGGTGCATGATTATTTCTTTTTCTTGAAAATCTCTTAAAGCTCTGGGCATTTTGGTTCCTAGGTGGAGTCTTGGTTTATATACCCTTAATAACTAGGCAGCCTGCTTCAGATCTTACTGCATGGAGCATTTATAGACATTTTGTTTTAAATTCTCTTTAATGAGGATTTGGTGGATGCTAAAATGTGTCTGTGTGGTGCAGTTAAGGCCTCTCTCATACAGACCAGCAGTACGAGGGTGGGGTGTGGGCATTCTAACGTCTTGACAATTCTGAGTTATAGGTTACTTTAAAGTGATTGATTTTTATTATTTGCAAGCAGAAATGATATTATAAACAGCTAACAACATTGCCAAGCAGAGGTCTTGCTAGAGTATGCTACAATGAGTAGGTAAAGATCATTTGAAATTAGCACACTAATTATTTCTATGCAAATGAATGTTGTCAGAGAGCTTAGAAACAGGTTGTTCTCTGAACTGGGTTAAACATCCCCTAAGAGCTCATGTTTATACTCTTAATTTGCTCAGAAACCTGTTGTTGGTGTTTTTTAAATAGAAGAAAGGTAAAATATGCCAGCCCATGATTGAATTATCACTAATTCAGCAATAGTTTGAAAAGAATTATATTTTTATGTATTTATTTTATTGCCAGTTACTAGTGTAACACACATTTGCTAAAAGGAGGCCTAGTTTTCTTGCTAACTTTCTACACACAGAGATTATTTTTCTAAATGGTAGATGTCCACCCATGCCATTTGATGAGGACTTATCTTTATGACTGATAGTTTAGATGACTTCCAGGCTCTTTTATTTTTGTTATTTATTATTTATTTGTTCGTTTGTTCGTTTTTCAGTAAGGTCTGTGCTCAATGTGGGGTCTGAACTCATGACCCTGAGATCAAGAATCTCATGCTCTACTGACTGAGCCAGCCAGGTACCCTGCTTCCTGGCTCTTTTAAGAACATCACCAAAACACTTGTTCCCAAATGATAGTAATTTCATATCTAGCAAATATTCTAGCTGGGAAAAAGTTACTGTAAGCCATATAGAGGTGAACAGCTTTGAAAAGCAAGAATATGAGAAAATGCACTCAGCCCTAATTGTGGGAGCAGCTTACTTTCATCTTTTTCATTCAGCAGGCACTTCACAGTCTTGGAAGGTCCTGGGTTAGCTTTTGATTACCCATTTTCATTGCATGTAGCGATGCCAAGGGTTGGTTGAGTGAAGCTTCTTGATATTTTGAAACAGTAAATGTTTAATTATGCTTACCTTCCCCACCTCACTCCCTGCCCCTGGTCCTCATCTACAGGACCTGGTGGATCAAGGAAGAAGGCCTGTGGTAACCTGTACCAAATCTTCTGAGATGACAGGTCTCGGAGGGGTAACAGTAGAGGTGGAAGATTCGCAGGGAATATGGTTGAGATGGATGTTGGGAAGAAGGGAGAAAGAGAATCTATGAACAAGCCCAAGTGGAAAGCCATGGAGTGTTAGGTCATGAGCTAGACCACAGGAAGATGGGTCAGAATCGGGGGTAACAGACACAAGGAGCAATGGGGTAAAGTCCAAGCCTAAAGTTGGGCCATGGTATTCCAGCAGGTTGTTAAGCTTTGGTCTGACCATGGAGGGAAGCTGAGCAGATTGATAATCAGGCTGCTCTATAGAAGCCTTGGAGTTCATGTTCATCTATAGCTTCATAGATATGTCTTTATACCAGTTAATTACTCCACACAGCTCACTGCTTAGACATTTATTTTTTGACAGACCGACTTGAGGAGGTGATGTAGTGTGTTGGAAAGAGCATTGCCGGGAGGCACCAGTACTCTGGGTTTTTAGTCAGTACTCTGCCACTGATTGCCCATGAAATCTTAGACAAGTCATCTAATCTTTGAGAGCCTCAGTTTCCCTGTATATAAAATGGGGATTGAGGAGGTAAAGACATATGATTCATCTTTCAGTTGTGAGTTCTAAAGCATAGAAAAGAATTCTGTGGCCTTTGACATTTGGCTTGTTTTACTTGGAAAGAAATACACCCGCAGCACTACATTTGACCTGAACCTATGGAAAGCCCCAAAGTCAAAATCAAACTATCAATAGTCAAATCCTTTCCCTTGCTTGCTTGCCAGAGCCAGGGGTGTTGAAGATAGTCTGTTTCGTTGGGCCATTTAGCGTTTGTGGGAATGGCATGAAGCAAAGTGACTAGGGTTGAGCAGTTGTTCTTCTTGGCCTCTGCATATACGATAGCTTACATAGTGGTATTAGACCAGAGGCCCGCTGCACTGCAGGTACTCTTACGGGGCTGATAGCCCCTAGTGATGCACACAGCACCAGCACACGGGAGAGCTTTAGTCCTTTGCCCAAATCACACATGGCTCATTGGCTGAGGACTGTGGTAAGATGAGCTGCCCTTTCTGAATGGCGATAGATGGGCACCATCCTGTCAGTCCTGCCAGGGTAAGACAAAGATGTAAGGGGCTGCTAGTGGACTTTAAAATGTGAATTTAAAAAATTGTCCTTAATTATAAAAAAAAATAGCCTTAATTACAGCTTACCACAGGCAGGCCGTGCATTTCTGAGTAGTTTTACAAACAAGGGAAGAAGCCAATAGTTTGGTAAGTGCTAGTGAGTTCTCATTTGCATGCTGTCCCACACCCAAATTGTAATACTGCAACACCACAATTTGCAGACAAATTACCAGCATGACAAATTAGCACAATTTGTTAATTTCCTCTTTAATTGCCTTACAAAGAGTAGCGTTTCTGTCATTTGCCTTTTTTGACATAGAGGCTCGTCTTAAAAGGAGAAAGACTTTAACATAGCTAAATCTATGTCTATAACAAGTAAAGCTTGTTTTCATTTTTCTTACCCAGCCGGCTAAGATTTATACAGTAATTATTCAACTGATGCATCTTAAACATTCCAGTTAAAATACACACTTCTGGCCAGAAATTGTTCAACCCCCAGCACACTGCAAGGAATAAATACTCAGAACTGTAAATGGGTAAACTCAGTCTTTCCATGTGGTGAGGTCAACAGAACTCACAGTGAACATACAAAGGATAGAGAACTAATTATTATTGAGATTCAGGTAAGTGATTTCTTAGGCATTTTAGCTGTCATGCTGTGGAATAATTGCAAACCCACCAGGAAGGAATTGCAAAACACAACCTACTTCTCTTTTCCCCAATGGCTACATAGAATTTTTTTTTCTGTTTTTCAGTTTGTGCCAACCCTCTATTTAATCATTAAAAGGACTGTTATTTTAAGTATCAACTACCTCAGTAACAGTGTTCGACTGAAATCCTACAGAATGGTGACTTTGCCCAGAGTGTGACTTCAGTGAGCTGGTGAGTTTGAAGGCAATCGGAGCTATTAGTAATGGAGTACAGAGCTCTGTGGCAATTTTGTTTAAGTGTTGTGCAAGTTAATGTTCTACCTGACTCATGTAACCATCACTGTCCAGTCCCATCAGTGACAACATACAGTTGTTAAATACCGTGTCATAGGCATCAAGTGTTCTACTATCATTTAAATATCAGTAACAGCAGCAGCAAATACTCTAGGCATACCACAGAACCCACGTTAGTGGGTATCCCAGCTTGGTGACAAGATTCTTCCTGCTTCTAGATCTTTGCATATTCTGTTTCTTGTCCAGGAATGCTGTTCAAGTCTTGGTTTAAAGGCCTTTTCAAGAGGTCCCCCTTCCTTCCTCTGGTATTCTTGATCACCGTACCCATGTGTTTCCTTCATAGTATTTGTCACAAATGAAAATGATACTTGTATCTTTTTTCTTGTTAATTGTCTCCCCTGCTAGTCTATAAGCTATACAAGGACAGAGACCTTGTCTATTTATATTCATCCCTAGATCTCCTTGCCTAGCAAAGTAAGTAGGGGCTCTAAATATTTTAATGAATAAAGGAGGCAATGTAGCAGAAATACAGGGAGGCAGGAGCCCAATGTGCTGAGAACTTCCAGATTAATCTCATGACCGCATGTGGTCCTGCCTAGGCCTGTAGGACCTATCACAGTATGCCCACATATAGGCTGGACATTTCCACCTGATGGTCCACAGGCCCTTCCTGGTCAACATTCCAAGATTTAATTCATCAGCCTGCCTCCCAGATCTTTTCCCTTCTTAGTCATAGCTTGAATAATGGCACTGTCATGCCTGTCATCATCCAGGTAAGACACTTCGCCTTCGTTTTGCCCTCTGTCCTCCTCAACTCCAGCACTCAGTCCTGTCAGTGTGTCTTCCTGAATACCGCTTGAATCTGTTCTCTCCATTGACATGACTCTGGTTCAGGTTCACATCTTCTCTTATTTACATTACTGCAAATACTTTCTGATGGTCTCTCTGTCTCCTCAGTTTTATACCCTAAAGACCACCTCCCTCTCCACCAAAAGTCAAACTCTATTTTCTCTCCTTCTGTCTAGAAGGCAGTAAGGACTGGCAATGCACAGAAGTAGCTGGAATGCTACTGAGTAAGAGATATTCAAAGATTGCAGACCTATGATTTCTTCAAGATTAATTTCCTTTTTGTTTTTCTGCTACGGATCCAATGGAATAAGCTATTAAAATGCTTTGAGCTTCTGAACGAAAGCACAGAACTGTGCCAGCAGAACAACATAAAGGTTTCCTTTATTTATTTTCCTCTAGCATCTATCTGTGATGGATGATATGACCATGAATCTTCACTTAAATATGGAATCCTGAAAAATCATAAAATCCTCAGTGTCAGAGCTGGACAGAGGCCATCTGGATCTTTTGTCTGAGGCTCAGAGAAGGGAAGGACCTTATTTAAGGTCACAAACTGAGTTAGCTGTAGAATTAGGACTCAGACTCAGTTCTCTGTATTTCTCAAGTCATCACGAGGCTTCACTTGGATGTATTATTTAAACATTTGGCAGCTCTGTGGCCCACTCCCCAGACCACTGTGGCATGACTTCCTTCCTTCATCTGACTTCTCTTTCTTTTTTTGCTTCTCTTGTGCCTGAGTGCTAATCAGTGAGATTAGGAAGAAATTATGACCTTTATAAGTCACATGTGCTGCCTTGGTGATTTCCAAAAGGGGACTTTGGAGCACTAGAGGTTTCTTGGAGCTGCCCTTGGGCTTCTGTGTATACCACCAGTCAGTGGGGTCCCAGGAAAACAGGGCTCTGGGATGCCAACCCCCACTTCATACTGTATGGGAAGTTTTGTTTTCATTTGTTTTATATGGGCTCACACTGCCACTGGATTTAAGTGATTTCATGTTGAAAAAGTTTTGAAAACTGCCTGAGGGAATGCACTTACTAGTTTACTCCCCCAGTTGAATATTCCAATTAAACAATATTTCTGTGATTTTGTGTTTATTTTTATTTTTACCCTTCTCTTTACAATGATAAAAGGAAGAAAAACTCCAGGCCTGCTCATGTGGGTGTGGTAACTTGAATGTCGATTGTCCCAAACTGGCTAGTGGAGCAGTGCCTGAAGCTGGGACTTTATGGCCTCTCAGCTATGTGTTAGTATGAACGGGTCAGTTCTACCTAGTGTCCTACTTTCCCTCTCAGGCCTGGGTGTACGTGAGATTACTAGGTAGAAGGTATGTTGTCATAAGAATCTAGTATGTCTTCTGTAGCTTACTTGAATTCCTGGTCTTTAGTCTTTGATACTGACCAGTGGTGAGGAAGGTGGAATGTATGATTTCTGAGAGCCCAGTGTTGTGGCACCATAGTAAAACACTGTATGAATGAATATCCATGGAAAGGGGAAATTGATGTTGAAAACTGACATGTGTCATGGTGTAGGGTCCCCAGGGATGGTTTTCCAGTTTCTGGCTTGGGAGGTGATGATGGCAGGGATGTCGGGGCTTGGGAGGAGGGACAAATGGTATTTCTGACTTGACCATTTTCCTTTGGTGTGTCCAGAGATGGTTGACATACTCTTTATACTTCTTGACACGATGCAAAGCAAGGCTACTCCTAACTTTGGTGGGCCTGTGGCAAGGATGCAAACTGTAGGCTCACTTCCAGCTCCCCCTTCTCTCTAACCTCTTGGCTCCGTCCCTTACCCTGAGGGGCCTTCTGCACGTGCCGTAGATACAAGCCTTGCTCCACAGAGTATTGACCCCAGTCCAGAGCATTGGCAGTACTTGAGAGCTTATTAGAACTGCAGACTCTCAGGGCCTGCTGTAAGCCTACTTCACCAGGCTCTGGATTTTAATAGGATTCTAGGTGATTCACAGTCACATTCAGGTTTGGGAAGGATCATTATAGCCCACATGTTCAAGCTCCAGCATTACTGGGTTGAAGGGCAACAACTGCCCCATGGCCACCCCTCATAACACCTTAGTAGGCCTAGGGTTGTTCCCACCTATGGCTTGGTTCATCCTTAGGAAGACAGAGCTAGGGAAGGGGATGGCACAGGCCACAGGCACAGGCTTGGGGCATATGACCAGGGAATTTTAAGGTCTTGGATATTCTGAGAGTAGCCTAGAAGAGGGAAGCATAGAGTTTGAGTAGACAAGTTCCTTGGCCCCATAGACTCCTTGCTGTATGAGGAGCGGTGTGTCTAGAGCAGGGCCAGAGCAAGGCCCTATAAAGTGTGACGCCTAGGGCAGGGACCTGGTTGCCTCAGTCTAAGAGTGATGCTGTTGACAGGTGTTCACAATGTCCATGTGGATGGGGGTTGGGTGGGGGTGATTCATGGCTCTTTGAGGTACTTGGTGGCTGTCAGTGTCTTGGTGACTCTTTGGGGTGTGGGGAAGTAGTAGTGATGGGGCCATTACTGCTTTAAGAGGGAATCAAAGTGAACTGTTTTAAGCAAACTTTTTAGTAGCTAGGGAGGCACATTCATGGACTTATATATAGAAGGTACATAGTGAAGGTGGCTCCTTTAGTGCCTAATAACAATTCTACTAGACCAGCTGGCAGCCTGCACCAGGATGCAGTTGGATGTGGGTGTGGAGGGCTTTGAACAGCTTCCTCCAAACCTAAGATACAGTCAGTTTCCCTTAAAGAATTAAGAGCAGTGTCTGGTGTGGTTGAGGTGAGGTGGCTGGTACATGGGGGGAAATGTGTGTCCACTGCCACCTGGATGATGCCGTGGTTGTGAGACAAGCAGGTCTGAAGTGAAGCCCATTAGATTGCTGTTCCAGCAATCACACCTCAGCTTCCTCATCTGTAAAATGGATCTAGTGCTCCTTGCCTTGCCTAATTTACAGAGATGTTGGGTAGCTCTGTAAGGGAATGGATAGAAAAGTCCTTTGTAATTGTCAGGTGGGGGCACACATGAAGAAATGAGAATCATGCTACCATTTGCTGTCTTTCCTTTGGGAGTATGCCTTCACCTGCACCTGAGTTTTAGATTTAGCTTATCCACCCTTTAGCAATGCACAAGGCTCCATGCAAAGCCATCTCTGCCCCTTTGCCCAGCAACTTCCAGCCCCTTCCAAGCAGATACACTGCTGTGATTCTCATTTTTTGAGTTCCACAGTGGGGGAGGGGGTTTTATATTGGCAAACATTTCTGAAGAGACAAGTAATTGCCTCTGGAAAGAGAATGCTCTTCTCTTCCAAAAATTCATATTTGCTGGTTTAAATTGATGTGACTTTATTTTTTGGCTAGCACTCTGCAGTATTCCATGGAGCGGTAATTATTCCTTTGGTGTTGCAGGAGTTTGCTGAGAGAAGGGAACTAAATCTAAAAGAGTGAATCCATCTGGTACATATGTTGAAGCTCTTTCTGAGGCCACTGACACTGAAATGTTAATGCTAGATTTTTATCTGCTGGTATCATTTGGATATTGATATAATGTGAGCTAATGCCCTAGGTCATTGAATCAAAGGCTGATTTCCATTCCCTTACATGGCACTGGACGCCCCACGCAGTGGATTGATGACTTTCTTTGCAGAGCGCAATGGTAATACCTTGCCCTGATTCCAGTCCTGCCACCTGGTAGTCAGCCTGTGGTTGCCCCCGCCCCTATTGGGGTAGGTACTAAATGTCAGCAGCCAGAAGACTCAGTGACTCCCAGTACCTGAAGCATCCAGAACTAAGGGTTGGCAGGATAGAAGCACCCCACCCCCCAAGTGGTAGATGATATCTGGGATTAATCTGATACCTCAAGTATTAAGTGCCCCTGGGAAGAGCCCCTGAATCCCATGGGGGTTTGCTAATCCGCAGCCTTCCTCTTGACATTATAGTGTGAGTGAAGCTGGGATGTGCTCCAGGAACCCACTGACGGCTATCCTGCTCTGCTGGGGCTCTGACATTCAGCCTAGGCTTTGCTAGGCCTTTCCCTGAGGTGCTGGGCTCTGGCTGGCTGGCTGCCAGCTAGGGTCCAATCCAAATAAAACCTTGTGGAAACATGGTGCTGCCACCTGCTTGATGATTAGTGTCACTGCCGCTGCAGGGTCTCTCCTAACCAGATTGTGTTCTGAAATAGCTAGCTTTTGTTTGCCTTTTTTTTTTTTTTTTCTTAAATCTTTGTAAGTTGGCCAGTAAGCCCTACTGGGGACAACTCTTTGGTCCTCGTAGTTCTGAGTCTGCTCAATCTGTGCTCATTCTCCTTTTCCTGCTCTCCTGGCATTGCAGCCTTTGGAGTCCTCACTATCACTATAAAAGTTTCGCTGCAAAATATGGGAAATAGTCTGCTTTATCCCATACTCCAGTTTCACATCCATGGAAAGCTGTGGACATCTTATACTTCACTAAGGTTTGGACCCACTCACAGTTCCAGCCTCCTCTCTCGAGGAAGCATTAACCAAAGAAGCCATGGGAAATTTGCCAGCCTCCTATGAAATAAAATGCTATGTAGTGACAAACAAACTGTCCAGATTTTTTAGCAAAATATGGCTGCTGTAGCTTTTTGACAGTTTTCTCTTTCTTCTGCAGTCCAGTGTGAAATAGACTCCACAGAGTGAATTGTCATTGGGAGAAATTCAGAGCTGCCTTGTGTCATTGGCACATGGCTGAGGAGAAGCCAATGAAAGGGTTACCACCATTTCCCCCAAAGCTGTTAGGGAAGGTTTTTGATTATTTTCTAAATACCTTCTACCTTCAGCACAGGATATTGTGATTATTAAAGAGGCACTGTCATGTATCTTTTTAGGATTATTGACATCTTTTTGTTTTCTCAATAGTCACTGTGCCCAGGTCCCTCTTTAGGACCCAAAGGTGTTGTTTCTTTCTTTACCCACAGAATTTGTCCTTGCCCTTCTGGTAAATGGACTTGAATCGCTCCTGCTTCTGTCAGCTAGCAGCTGGGTTTACTTCAAGGTCCTTCAGAGGGCCAGACAAGTGCCATTACACAAATCACTGTTGACTGCCATCAGCCCACTGGCCCTCCCTCCCACACTTCTTTCTCTACCCCTGCCTCCCACTGCTTTCCATATAGGTTTGGAGGTGTCATTTTTCTTTCAGGACAACAGACTTTTGGGTAAAAATTATGTCTAAAGGTACATATCAACAGGCTTTGGCGACATCTAAAATAGGGTGGCATTTGATCTATGCAGTAACCAGCACTGTGCCACTTGTACATTAGCCACAACATATCTAATCTAAAGTTCTTTTTTTAAATTTCTTTAATGTTTATTTATTTTTGAGAGAGAGAGAGAGAGAAACAGAGCACAAGCAGGAGAGGGGCAGAGAGAGAGAGACAGACAGAATCTGAAGCAGGCTCCAGGCTCCGAGCTGTCAGCACAGGGCCCAACGTGGGGCTTGAACCCACAGACCGCAAGATCATAACCTGAGCTGAAGGCCGATGCTCAACTGACTGAGCTGCCCAGGTGGCCCTCAAAATAAATACTTTAATAATAATAATAAAAGAACTATGAGTATGTTCTCCTGCCACATTGATGATTTCCCAATGCCCAGTTGAGAAAGAGAGGCCAATCTAGAGTAGAGTCATTGGCTCCAGGCTCAGGGCACATGGAGGGCCCAGAAACTTACATTGTACCTTTGTTTTGGGGTCAGAAGGCTTCCGTGAGCTCCTCATACCTTCTGGCCACACTGAAGTAGTATTTTGAGAAGTAAGTTTTCCCCTTTTTTAAAAAAAGATCTGTGAGCATCCCAATATGTTTGGTTGTTTAGGTTCTTTAGCTCATATATGGGGTATACAAGCCTTGATTTTGACCATTTTGAAGCCTTTGTGGACTAGTATACTTCAGTTGGAATATTTGTTACTTCAAGAAATCAGCAAATGGTTTGTGGTACCTTCTAAGATTTATGTAGCACATATTTATTGAGTATGTTTTATGGGTGAGGAGCTGTGCTGAGTGCTGGGAATTCACAGATGAGAAAGGTACAGTCCCTGCTCTTGGGTTGTCTCACAGTCTAGTAAGAGAAAGACAGACACATCAACAAATAACTGTAACACTAACAGCTGGGTAGAAAATTCCAGGTCAGGGCACCGGCATGAGCAGAGGTTGAGGGCAGGAGGAATACACAATTTGCTTGGAGAATCACAAGCAATGTAGCATAGTGGAGTGTGGTGTGGATGTTGGCAGGAAGCTACTGGAGAAAAGACTGGGACATAGATGTGGGTCATATTTTCAAGAGTTCAGATTTTTAGCTTTCTGAAGATGATTTGGGTATCCCTTGAATTCAGGATATTGGATCCACAGTAACAATTCTGTCGACATTCCTAGAACCTTTGTTTAGTTTAGCAGGAGGTGAAAGAGAAGCTATTAAAACTGAAACAGTGATCCTCAGCTCTAGGGACCTGGTGAGTCAGAAATTAGAGCATCTTATATGGCTTGGAGCTAGAGCATGCTAGTTTGAGATGCATGTGATATATCATTGGCTTAAGGAAGGGAGAGAAGATTTGCTTTGGAAGAAAGGTTGGGAAGGAAGGATAGCAAAGCTGGATAGTTTTGTACCTACTCCCCAGTCAGAAATTTATAGTTTGATTTCATTACTGTCTTGAAATATTGTCATGTCCCAGAACATACAGAGATCCATATTTAACAGTAAGTGTGGGGGCATCTGGGTGGCTCAGTCTGTTGAGCATCCAACTCTTGATTCTGGATCAGGTCGTGATTCCAGGCTTGTAGGATCAAGCCCCATGTCAGTCTCTGTGCTGAGCATGAAGACTGCTTGGATTCTGTCTCTCCCTCCCTCTGCCCCTCCCTTCTCTCTCTCTCTCTCTCTCTCTCTCTCTCTCTCTCTCTCTCTCTCTCAAATAACCATATATGAAAAGCCCACAGCTAATTTCATCCTCAGTGGGGAAAAACTGAGAGCTTTCCCCCTGAGATCAGGAACACAACAGGTATGTGCACGCTCACCACTGTTTTTTTTTTTTTAATTTTTAAATGTTTATTGAGTTTTGAGAGAGAGAGAGAGAGAGAGAGAGAGAGAGAGAGAGAGAGAGAGACAGATCATGAGCAGGGGAGAGACAGAGAGAGAGGGAGGCACAGAATCCAGAGCAGGCTCCAGGCTCTGAGCTGTCAGCACAGAGCCCAATGTAGGGCTCGAACTCCCAAATCACAAGATCATGACCTGAGCCAATCAGGCGCTTTACTGACTGAGCTACCCAGGCGCCCCACCACTATAGTTTAACATAGTGCTGGAAATCCTAGCCTTAGCAATCAGACAAAATGATGTAAAAGGCATCCAGATTGGCAAAGAAGTCAAACTTTCATTTTTCTCAAATGACATGATACTCTACATGGAAAACCCGAAAGACTCCACCAGAAAGCTGCTAGAACTGATACATGAATTCAGCAAAGTCGCAGGATATAAAATCAATGTACAGAAATCAGTTGCATTTCTATACCCCAATAATTAAGCAAAAGAAAGAGAAATCAAGAAATTGATCCCATTTACAATTGCAGCAAGAACCATAAAATACCTAGGAATAAACCTAACCAAAGATGTAAAAGATCTGTATGCTGAAAACTATAGAAAACTTATGAAAGAAATTGAAGAAGACACAAAGAAACAGAAAAACATTCCATGCTCTTGGATTGGTAGAACAAATATTATTAAAATGTTAATACTACCCAAAGCAATCTACACATTTAATACAATCCCAGTCAAAATTGCACCAGCATTCTTCTCAGAGCTAGAAAAAAACAATCCCAAAATTTGTATGGAACCACAAAAGACCCTGAATAGCCAAAGTAATGTTGAAAAAGAAAACCAAAGTGAGAGGTTATCACAATCCCAGACTTTAGCCTCTACTACAAAGCTGTAATCATCAAGACAGTATGGTATTGGCACAAAAGCAGACACACAGACTAACGGAATAGAATAGAGAACCCAGAATATGACCCACAAATGTATGGCCAACTAATCTTTGCCAAAGCAGGAAAGAGTAGCCAATGGAAAAAAGACAGTCTCTTTAGCAAATGGTGTTGGGAGAACTGGACAGCAATATGCACAAGAATGAAACTGGACCACTTTCTTACACCATATATGAAAAATCAACTCAAATGGATGAAAGACCTAAATGTGAGACAGGAAACCATCAAAACCCTAAAGGAGAAAACAGTAACAACCTCTTTGGCCTTAACTGCAGCAACTTCTTACTCGACACATCTCCAAAGGCAAGGGACATAAAAACAAAAGTGACTATTAGGACCTCATCAGATAAAAAGCTTCTGCACAGAAGACACGAATAGACATTTTTCCAAAGAAGACATCCAGATGGCCAACAGACACATGAAAAGATGCTCAACATCGCTCATCATCAGGGAAATACAAATTAAAACCACATTGAGATACCGTATCACACTGTTCAGAGTGCCTAAAATTAACACCTCAGGAAACAACAGATGTTGGCAAGGATGTGGAGAAAGGGGAACCTTCTTGCACTGCTGGTGGGAATGCAAGGTGGTACAGCCACTCTGGAAAACAGTGTGGAGGTTCCTCAAAAAATTAAAAAGAATTACTCTACGACCCAGCAATAGCACTACTATGGATTTATCCAAAGGATACAGTAGTGCTGATTCATAGGGACATGTATACTGCAATGTTTATAGCAGCACTATTAACAATAGCCAAATTATGGAAATACCCCTAAATGTCCATCAACTGATGGAATGGATGGAGACTGATGAAGGGATAAAGAAGATGCGGCTTACTTTCTTACACCATTTACAAAAATAAACTCAAAATGGATGAAGGACCTGAATGTGAGACAGGAAACCATCAAAACTCTAGAGGAGAAAGCAGGAAAAAACCTCTCTGACCTCAGCCGCAGCAATTTCTTACTTGACACATCTCCAAAGGCAAGAGAATTAAAAGCAAAAATGAACTATTAGGACCTCATGAAGATAAAAATCTTCTGCACTGCAAAGGAAACAATCAACAAAACTAAAAGGCAACCGACAGAATGGGAAAAGATACTTGCAAATGACATATCGGACAAAGGGCTAGTATCCAAAATCTATAAAGAGCTCACCAAACTCCACACCCGAAAAACAAATAATCCAGTGAAGAAATGGGCAGAAGACATGAATAGACATTTCTCTAAAGAAGACATCCAGATGGTCAACAGGCACATGAAAAGATGCTCAACGTCGCTCCTCATCAGGGAAATACAAATCAAAACCACACTCAGATACCACCTCACACCAGTCAGAGTGGCCAAAATGAACAAATCAGGAGACTATAGATGCTGGTGAGGATGTGGAGAAATGGGAACCCTCTTGCACTGTTGGTGGGAATGCAAACTGGTGCAGCCGCTCTGGAAAACAGTGTGGAGGTTCCTCAAAAAATTAAAAACAGATCTACCCTATGACCCAGCAATACTACTGCTAGGAATTTACCCAAGGGATATAGGAGTGCTGATGCATAGGGGCACTTGAACCCCAATGGTTATAGCAGCACTTTCAACAATAGCCAAGTTATGGAAAGAGCCTAAATGTCCATCAACTGATGAATGGATAAAGAAATTGTGGTTTATATACACAATGGAATACTACATGGCAATGAGAAAGAATGAAATATGGCCCTTTGTAGCAATGTGGATGGAACTGGAGAGTGTTATGCTAAGTGAGATAAGTCATAGAGAGAAAGACAGATACCATATGGTTTCACTCTTATCTGAGAAGCTTAACAGAAGACCATGGGGGAGGGGAAGGAAGAAAAAAAGTTAGAGAGGGAGAGAGCCAAACCATAAGAGACTCTTAAAAACTGAGAATAAACTGAGGGTTGATGGGGAGTGGGAGGGAGGGGAGGGTGGGTGATGGGCATGGAGGAGGGCACCTGTTGGGATGAGCACTGGGTGTTGTGTGGAAACCAATTTGACAATAAATTTCATATTAAAATAAAATAAAATAAAATTACAGTTTCAAAAAAAGGTGTAGTTTATATATACAATGGAATACTACTTGGCAATGAGAAAGAATGAAATCCTGCCATTTGCAACAATGTGGATGAGAGTGGAGGGTATTATGCTAAGTGAGATAAATCAGAGAAAGGCAGATATCATCTGTTTTCACTCATAGGTGGAATTTGAGAAACTTAACAGAAGATCATTGAGGATGGGAAGGGGAAAAAAATAGTTTCAAACAGAGAGGGAGGGAGGCAAACCATAAGAGACTTAAATACAGAGAACAAACTGAGGGTTGATGGAGGGGGCGAGGGAGAGGGGAAAATGGGTGATGGACATTGAGGAGGGCACTTATTGGGATGAGCACTGGGTGTTGTATGTAAGCGAATAATCGTGGGAATTTACTCCAGAAGCCAAGAGCACACTGTATACACTGTATGCCAGCTAACTTGACAATAAATTATATTTAAAGAAAAAGACCCAACTGAATAAAAACCACTCAATCCTGTGCATTGTTGGTTATGTTACATAAAAGTATATAAAGAAAAAATAAATGAAAATTAAAAAAAATTTAAAGTTTTTTTTTTTTTAAAAGTACGTGTGAACAACTCACATCCAATTCAGATATAAAGGACCAGTTTGGCTCATTCATCTGGTTCTACTTCATAAGCAGCCAGGATCAAATGAGTAGGCTTGCAAGAGCAGCCAAAGATCAGGCCACTTAAGAATGCATGGGGCATGATAGCCTGGAGCTATTGTTCACAGTACACCCTGCTCCAGGTATATGTAGCACTACCCTCTGGTCCAAAGCCACAAGCACTGGTCTTATTCCTAGCATACCATCTTTCAGATGGGTTCCATGCTGTTACAGGGAGCATGGTTGGATGGATGCTGTGATACACATGGAACCACAGCTCTCACTAAGATTCTCTCTCCCAGTGTTTTTTTTTATTTTCTTTTTTTATTTTTTAAAATTTACATCTAAATTAGTGAGCATCTAGTGCAACAATGATTTCAGGAGTAGATTCCTTAGTGCCCCTTACCCGTTTAGCTCATCCCCCCTCCCACAACCCCTCCAGTAACCCTCAGTTTGTTCTCCATATTTATTAGTCTCTTCTGTTTTGTTCTCCTCCCTGTTTTTATATTATTTTTGTTTCCCTTCCCTTCTGTTCATCTGTTTTCTCTTAACGTCCTCATATGAGTGAAGTCATATGCTTTTTTGTCCTTCTCTGACTAATTTCACTTAGCATAATACCCTCTAGTTCCATCCACATAGTTGCAAATGGCAAGATTTCCTTCTTTTTGATTGCCGAGTAATACTCCATTGTACATATATACCAAATCTTTTTTATCCATTCATCCATCGATGGACATTTGGGCTTTTTCCATAGTTTGGCTATTGTTGATGGTGCTGCTATAAACATGGGGGTGCGTGTGCCCCTTCGAAACAGCACACCTGTATCCCTTGGATAAATACCTAGTAGTGCAATTGCTGGGTCATAGCATAGTTCTATTTTTAGCTTTTTGAGGAACCTCCATACTGTTTCCCAGAGTGGCTGCACCAGAGTGGCTTCATCTCTATATTACTTTGCTGTGAGATGGACAGGCCCTTCCTGGGCTGCTCTCTCTCACTAATTATTGGGGCAGAAAGGGTATTAGTGCTCTTTTTAAAAAGCCCAGCACACATTCCTCCAGACATGAGCAGAGAAACTGTCTAGGAAGAAAAATCTCTGCAAGGCAGCATCAAGGTCTACTTGGGCAGGTGTCCTGTTGTCATAGAGCTGTCCCTGATGAGCGCCTTTCTACTCAGCCCTTGGAGAAACGAATACTTTCTGGAATTTAGCGTGATGGTTTTATAACACAATTTCCAAGTCTTTCTGACAGACTAAGTATCCCTGGTCCCTCAGTATAAAAAGTCTTAAAAAGAAAACCCTCTTCATTCATCAATTTCTATTGTTTTAATCACTGCTGCTTTTGGAATTATGATCCTGGAGGTGAAAGTCCTACAAAATATTTAGAGTTAGTGTTTAATCTGGAACAACCTGTCTGAAGGGTCAGGTGATAATTTTCTCTATTAAAAATAATGTTTTCTCCACCAGGAGTCCTGAGCACTGGGGAGAAAATTCCTATTACAGCCTTGCTGCTGCCTGTATATGGTTCCTTATACTGGATCCCCACTAGAATATATATATATATATATATGTATATATATGTATATATATGTATAATATATATACATATATTATACATATATATAGTGTCTTAAAATTATTTTTATCAATGTAATAGTACAAAAATTTTTTAAACTCAGGCTTATAACAACAGCAACAACAAAAACAATCAGGCCAGCACTGCTCCTTCTCAAGGCTGTTCCTTTAGAGCAACCGCTTGTTAACTGTTCTAGCTATTGCTTTTGTATTTACCTGTATATTTTATATAATATGTTCATACTGCTATTACTTGATTCATTATTTTAGGTATTATTTGTTAACTTCCTGTGATGGCGGATGAGAGTCTGGCTATTATTGGTCAGGCTTGGCTAGTTTATGCTGCAAAGAAACCACTCCTGATCGCCAGTGGCTTCACAGAACAAAAGTTTATTTCTTTTTTCAATTTAAAAAAAATGTTTATTTATCTTTGAGAGAAAGAGACAGAGTGTGAGCAGGCAGGGGAGGGACAGAGAGAGAGAGAGGGAGACACAGAATCTGAAGCAGGCTTCAGGCTCTGAGCTGTCAGCACAGACCCCGATGTAGAGCTTGAGCCCATGAACTGGGAGATCATGACCTGAGCCAAAGTCGGATGCTTAACCAACTGAGCCACCCAGGCACCCAACAAAAGTTTATTTCTTGCTCATGCTGCATGTTCAGCCTAAGTAGGTAGGGAGCCTCTGGCTCATGTTGGTCCTCTAGACTGGTGGAGGCTCCATCACAACACCTGATTCCGTGATCTCTGCAGAATGGGCAGATGATAGGGGGATTGCATACCGGCTCTCAGAGCTTCTGCCCAGTTATGATACAAGTCAGTTTCACTCCTGTTTTATTGATCAAAGCAAATCACATGGCCACACTTAATCTGAAAGGAGGCCAGAAAGTGCGTCCTGCTTTGGATGTGGTAGGAGATGCCCTGGATAATTTTTGACCAGCCCTAATGACTGCCACATAGCTTGCTCCATGTTCCCATGTTCCCTATTGCCCTAATATAAGTAAATCATATTTTTTTTCAAAATCAATGTTCAATGTTTATATTATTATAGCTTTGTAAATATCATGCACTGTCAAGCCAATGCATTATGCTTACATGCCATTTTTTTAAAAAAAATATTTTATTTCACCAGAGCTAATAATTGCCTAATTTTTTGTCTACTGTTATTTGTATTTATTCCTTATTTTTTCCATAACATTCATCATATATGTCAAATAGTCCCCCATGTTATTTTTTAAATGCTAAAAACTGTGAGATAACCTATGAATTTTGTTTTTTTCCTGCAGTCTTCTAACCTCCTACTTCAGTCTGGGATAGTTGCTCTCTAGGCTTGCTGAGCAAGTCTCATTCTGGGACTTCTGTTGCCAGTTTCCTGTGTTAGAGTCTTAGGTTTCTGGGGCCCATGTTTCCCTCTTTTTTGGTTTACTCACTTGTTTTGTTGGAGCACAAGCTCTAATAGATTTGTAAGGAAAGGTGTATGGGAAGTGTACTAGTCAGCTTTTTTAGTAGGTTATGCTGTGGTTGTAAAAGATTCTAAAATCTCACTGGCTTATACAACAAGGTTTTTTTCTTACTCGTGTCCTGTGTCCTTCATGGATCAGCTACAGCTCTACCTAGGTCTTTTTCAATCTGGGACCCTATCTGAGTAAGAAGCCCCTTTTTGGGAAAAGCATTTCTCATGGCAGAGGAAAACGAGCACCTACAGAACCAGGGATGACTCTCAAAGCTTCTGCTTAGAAGGGGCACACCTCACTTTTGTTCATCTTTCTTTGGCCAGAGCAAATGTTATGGCCAGGTCTGATGTTCATAAGTATGAAGTGTAATGCCAAATTATGGGGTGCCTGGGTGGCTCAGTCGGTTAAGCATCTGACCCTTGACTTCAGCTTGGGTCGTTCATCTCACGGGTCATGGGATCAGGCCTTGAGTCGGGCTCTGCACTGATAGCCCAGAACCTGCTTGGGATTCTCTCTCTCCCTCTCTCTTTGCCCCTCCCCAGCTCTCTCCCCAAAAATAAATAAACTTAAAAAAATACAAAATTATACAATTCACTATAGGAAATAGTTTGGCTGCATATACAATTATAGGTTGATTCTCCCCCACCTGGAATTTTGAAGACACTGCTCCATCATTTCCTAGTTTTCAGTGTAATTTAACAGCCTGATGCCCATCTGATTTCTATTATTCTGTAGAAGACTTTTCTTCCTTTACTCTGAAAGCTTTTAGGAGTTTTTTTTTTAAGGATATTCTTTTAACTCCTACTGTTCAGAATTTTAATGATGATGTGAGTTTGTGTAGATCTTTGTGCATTTATTTTGCTGATCCTTCCTTGGGTCCTATCAACGTGGAAATTTATATCCTTAGTTTCTGAGAAATTCTCTTATTACTTTAATAGTTTTCCTCTGTTTTTTTCTTTCTGCAGTTTCAGTTATTTGTTTAAACATTTTTTAACGTTTATTTATTTTTGAAAGAGAGAGACAGAGCATGAGTGGGGGAGGGCAGAGAGAGAGGGAGACGGAATCCATAGCAGGCTGCAGGCTCTGAACTGTCAGCACCAAGCCAGACATGGGCTCAAACCCACGAACCGCGAGATCATGACCTGAGCTGAAGTCGGATACTTACCGACTGAGCCACCCAGGCGCCCCTGAAGTTTCAGTTATTTGGATGTTAGACCTCCTTGATTGCTACTCTATGTTCCTTATCGTTTTCTTTCTTGGTCTTTATGTTCTTCTTTTGATGAGACAAGTATTTTAATCTTCCTCCTTCCCCTTTTCTTGTATTTTGATTATCATATTTTCAATGTCCATCAATTTCCTTGTTTTCTGTCTCCCTTTTTCATAGTGTCCTGTTCATGCTTATAGATAGGATTTTTTCTCTTATCTCTTTGAAGAATGTGTGTGTGTGTGTGTGTGTGTGTGTGTGTGTGTGTAATATATACTATAACACATGTGAAGTTTTCTTCTGTTCTTGGCATCATTTCTGTTTTCTTTGGGTTCCCTTTTCCAGTTTGTTTGAAGCCTCTCTCATGTTAGAGGCTGTCCTCAAATGTTTTGTGATACTTGGCAGTCTATTCATATTTAAGAGTAGAGCCCTCAAAAGCTAATTGGAAGTGTTAGATGGAAAAGCAGAGCTTGTCAAGCGGTGGGGTTCACTGCCGAGTGATTGGCAGCAACTGACTTTATTGGAGGACATCCAAATGCCAGTATATACAGCAATTTCCTCTACTGACCTTCACTTACAGATAGAATCGTTTAGTGTGCTTTTGGGTATTTTGGGATTGGAGGTAGGCTGGTTGGATTCCTGCCATTCCATATATTCCTGCCATTCCCTTAATTCCTCTATTTTCTGTTATGTGCCTCACACCACCCTCTACTGTCCTTGATGTTCCTAGTGCTCTGGGTGAGTCTAATCCGATGTTTTCAGAGAACACATCTCTTGCCTCCTGGAGACAAAAGGGGTAGATGGAGGTTCCTTGGCTAGTTGCATGGGATGAAGGAAATGTAGAAGCTCACTCCTCCATACAGACTTCCAATTCCTGTTTTCCTGTATCTTATTCCTAACTGCTGTGGTACCTGGTATTTCTAAGTACTAAGCCTTCCCAGGATTCTTTGAGGGCTCTTTGGCTCACTTTTTATTGGCATCTCCTTCTACAGGCACTTAGGGTAAAGCCTTCTCCATTCTTCTAAATTCATATACATTCCTTCATTTACTTCCCGTTCTCAAAAAATTTGTGGACAGTTCTCATCCACAATGGTCTCCTTTCTTATTCTCTTCATCTGTGTGAATTTGTACCTCTTGCTCTCCTCTCTCCTTTCATTGTTTTCATTTGTTTTGTTTTAATTCCTTTATTGTTGTTTTAATGGGCCTTCAGGAGAGGGGGAGAGTGAATATAAATGAATGAATATATCACATGTGGTTAATCTGCCATGTTTAATCAGAAGTCAAGCTGTGGAAGAATTTTAAAATGTAGTTTTCTTTAGCTCATGATGAACTAAACATGACCTTAAAATATACCCTTGATCTTCTAAATAAAAATAGCATTACAGTTGGATAGGTGACATGTTTTCACTACCAGAATTTAAAGAGAAAACTTGACTGTTGATGGCAATTAAAATGTGTCTCACACTGAGCATGGTAAATGAATAAATGAATGAATCAGTGAAAAAGAAAGGAAAGATAGTAATCGATAGTCTTGGTTTAATACTTAAGATCTCCTCTTTACCCTTCTCTGCCCTGCTCTAGGCCCCTGGAGACTGGCTTCCATGGACTGCATTGCCCAGGCTCCCTTGTCCTCTAGCTTTCAGTGGGTTTGACCAATGGCAGAGGGAGGAGGATCAGAGAGTTGGGAAAAAGAGACGTCTAGGCATTTATTTCTCTAGGTCCCTCCCTGCCAGGTCACATTTGGCAGTGATTGTGTTCCTTTACTTGTGACGCATCTTCTGTCGGGTTTTCCCTTGCTGACAGCCTCAGCTTTTATCGGGTTCTGCTCTTCTTCCTACTTCAGGCCTAAGGATGGTAACAGCCTCTTACTGCTGGTCCAGGCCTGCTGTATAATCCCTTGTTGGCCCCCTTTACTCTGCCCACACCTTCAGTTACACTGTTTTTTATGTGCTCTCCGTTTCCCTCCAGTACCCTGGATGACACAAGCGCTCTAGCAGAGCTATCTCATCATCAACTAGGTACTTTTGGACAAAGTACTCCACTTGATGAGCCACATTTTTTCTGTCTGAAAAGTGCTGAGATGGCAAAGGGTAGTCTGGTTTCTGGTCTGAAAGCCCTTCTAGTTCTGCCATCTGTGCTTGTGTATGTCACAGCAGTGGTCAGTAGCCAGCTGTAGCTCCAGTTCTCCTGGCTCTGTGGGCCACTGTGGGTAATCCTGACTGGTGGGTGATCACAAAACAATCGCTTTCTTCCTTTGGGAGGGCAGTTTGCTGGAGTGAAAGAGTATAGACTTTAGAGTCAGACCAGGGTTCAAATTCCGGCTTCGCCACTTTCTTACTAAGTGACCTTAAGTACATTAGTAAACCTAAGTCTCAGGTTCTTCATCTTAAGATGTGGGTATGTGATGGGCATTGTTTGTTATCTATCCAGTAGCCATCTCCTCCTTTGTTAAGAGAATTCTGATTGCCATTAGATGTAGAACTGAACTTTTTAAAAAAAATTTTTAATGTTTTATTTATTTTTAAGACAGAGAGAGACAGAGCATGAGTGGGGATCGGGCAGAGAGAGAGAGACACACAGAATCCAAAGCAGGCTCCAGGCTCCTAGCTGTCAGCACAGGGCCCATCTCTAGAACCGAACTCCTGAACCCTGAGATCATGACCTGAGCTGAAGTCGGATGCTCAACTGACTGAGCCACCCGGACACCCCCTAAGAGCTGAACTTTTAGTTGGGTGTTTGATACTCGTAGCTTGTGGTAGATGTCACTAGTGTTTACTAACGTCTGCTTCTGTCCCTCTGAGAGCATGAGAGACTAACTTCCACACCCTCTTGTAGTTAGATGGGGCAGTGGTGACGAAGTCTGGCCAATGGGCCGGGAGGGAAAATGACCTGTGTCACTTCATGGCTGGAGCAGAGAAGAGCAAATGTGCAGTCACCTGTCTGTCTTCTCCCTGTGGTAGCTGGCAGGAGTCTTCACGGTGGAGCCTCCATCAGTCAGGGTCCCTCGGTGACTGTGTGGAACACAGACACTCCTCATCTTACAGCAAGCATGCAGTCTGAGTGAGAAGTAAACTGTTGTAGTGTTAAGTCAGTGGCATTTTGAGGTTAATTTTTCAGTAAATGCACAGCTGAAGGCATCCCTATGCATTGGACATCATCTTCCTTGAAGGGTCGTAGGGGTTGGGCTTTCTGGATTTGATTAACAATTCCTCCTCCCTCACGGAATCTGTGTGAATACTGAAGAAATTAATATGCATGAAGCACTTAGAACAGGGCCAGCAGGTGGTAAGTGCTATGCAGTGTTTGCTATTGGAGAGCGTGTATTTTGGAGTGTCTAACACAGTGTGTAGCTCTCACTAACAACTGTTGCTGCTACCTTTATTTCTCTTGTAAGGATTAGACTGACCCATGTAAAGTCTTGGCACATAGTAGGCATTTAATATGAGGTCCCTATTATTTGGTGATTGTGCTTTTGTACTGATCCCTGGATATAGGCCCCTTATCTCTTGCTTCTCTTAGAATGGACATAAACATTGCTCTCTAAGACTTCCTTTACAACATAGTGGGTAGTTAAGTGTATGGATTTCAAAGGATGCTTCTGAATACAAAGTAAAGAAGACATTGAAATGACAATGCCTTAATTAAGCAGGAAAGGTACTAATCAGAAGGGGTGCTATCTGTAAGTTTGAAGGCAAAGTTATGCACAGAGGAGTTAGGCTCATGAGAATCTGTGCTTGGATAATGAATATATGACTGTGTTTGTCGTTTAGAGTCCTTAAACACTGTCTGTCCATGTTCTTTATTTTGCAGATGATGGAACTGATCCTAGATAGTGGAGGGAGCTGGTCCAGGATAACACAGTCAGTTAATAGCATAGGCAGTACTAGAGCTCAGGTTTCTTGACTCCAAGTGCACTACTAGGTAGAAAAAGCCAGGTTTGGTCTTTGAACATTTGTGCCGTTTGGAAACTAATATTGGACTTGCTGAGAAAATTAAAGTAAGTGTGCTTTCTACTCTGCCCTTTGCCCAGCTTATCATCTGTTTTGTTGGTGCGGGTTAGCTCATACCTTTGAATACATCAGAAGTGGCTTGAATTTCTCTCTCCTTTGCTGTCTGTTCACTGGCTGCAAGAGTGTCCTGTCCACTCTGGCTTTTACGTGGCCTGCCTAGAATCACCACAGGCTTTGCTTCTTAGCCAACTAGAGGACGGCAGAAATGAAAGAGGCTTGTCAGTGTGTTTCCTTTGTGTGCGTTTCCTTGGACACAAACACAGGAGGGGAGTTTCTATAGGGCAGCTAGTCTCCCCCCATTTTGGATTTTGCTGAGGCAGGTAGTTGAACTCTTTAAGGAAGTCTGGATTTTCTCTGTCTCGGGAAATTACTGATAACATCAGAGCCAGAAGGAGGTGAGTAAAATGGAAAAGAAAATTCATAAGAGTCACGCCAAGATTCAGATTTCCAACCCCACCCAGTTCTCCCTGAGCTCTCCTTTCAGCTGCGACTTGCTTCCCAGGAAGCAGAAAACAATAGTCTACTGATTGAATTTCAGTCTAAACTCTAGGCAATTAAAGGTGAGGGAAGTAAAACCTAGTTACATTTACAATCAAAGTCCATATATCTCCATTGGGAGGCATAATCTTTGTATATACTTTGCAAGGTGGGTCTGGTTCTGAAGCCAAACTTGGAAATGCATTTGTTTTGGTAATTATTCTCTCGCTTAAAGCTCTAGCTGGTCTTTTTGGAGCCAATAACTTCTAGAAAAGTGCAAAAGTCTTACAGTGAAGGAAAAGAAAAGCATATTAAGTATAACTGGACAGGGTCCATATCATGAGAGCTGGAAAAACCTGAGGTCTTGGGCTAAAGGGAAAGCCAGTGGACAGCTGGATTTTATGGCAGGGAACATGGGATAAAGACTCAGTTGTTCCATTCTGATCCCTGCTTCCCACCCCACAGGAGAAGTTAAGCTTTGTCTATCCTGCTTAACTTCCCAGAGTAGGTACCTTATTGTTTAGGAAAGTAGACTCATTTATCAGAGGTTCTGTCCGTATATAACACTGTCACCTGTAAGTCATCTTTGTCTTTCTCTGCTGGCCCTTTCTCCTGTCCTTCTCTCCCACACTTGTTCCTTTGGTCAACGATTATGTGCTGGAGGTCAGCTGTGTGCCACACACAGTGCCAGCACCATGTGTATAATGGTAACTAAGACACTATTCCTCTTTTTTTTTTTTAACGTTTATTTATTTGTGTGAGAGAGAGAGAGAGAGAGACAGACAGACAGAGTGTGACTGGAGAAGGGGCAGAGAGAGAGAGGGAGACACAGAATCGGAAGCAGGCTTCAGGCTCTGAGCTGTCAAAACAGAGCCTGACAGGGGGCTCGAACTCACGAACCTTGAGATCATGACCTGAGCCGAAGTCAGACGCTTAACTGACTGAGCCACCCAGGTGCCCTAAGACAGTGTTCCTCTTATGCATCACTCTGCGATAAACCACCCTCAGGCTTTAGTGGCTTGATGCAACAAACATTCTACCATATTCCATAATTCAGGAATTTGGACAGGGCTCAGCTGAGAGACTTTTGTCATCGACAGAGATCACTCAGCAGTATTCAGCTCATCTGGTGAGCCCACCACAGCTTTACTCATATGTTTGCTGCCTTGGCAGGGATGGCTGGAGGGATAGATTCAGCTGGTCCTATGAACCAGGGTGCCTACATGTGGCCTTACCAACATAGTGGTGTCAGGGTGATTGGAGTCATTAGGTGACAGCTCAGGGCTCTAAGAACTAGTATCCTAGTGACCCAGGTGGAAGATGCATGGCCCTTTATGTCCCAGAATGTCACTTTCACTGCATTCTCTTGGTCAAGCAAGACAGTAAGGGCCAATCCAGATTCAAGGCAAGGGTGATTAGATTTCACCTCTTAGTGAAAGAAATAGCAAGGACTTGGCAGCCATCTTTAACATCACAGACAGACAGAACTGCTCTCCTTGAGGAGATTTATATACCTTTGCAGTTGGAAGCAGACTGGTCAACAAATAATCCAGGGGCCCAGACTACTTTGAGGAAATGACTAGAAAGTCTATTGAGTTGTATCGTGAGTACCCTTTTATCACCAAGCAGCGGAGGGTCTGGAGTTGTTCCCTTGTCTTCTCCTGGGGGGTTCCTATGACTGAACCCCCAATCTCTTGCTCAGTATTCCATCACACCAGCAAACAACCGCCTCTGTTGGCTGGTACACAATCATTGGGGACAGTGCCCAGCCATGTGTCCACACATAGCTACCTCCATCATTTTGATTGGTTAAAATCCAATTGTTTGAAATGAGGGTTCGCTAATAATTACTAATTATTTAGGCTTGTCCACTCAGAGTGTTGGCATTGTTGTTCCATCTACTGGACAGTTCCCCCCTCTACTTTATTTTGGCAATTTTTACTTATTCTTTAGAGTTCATTGTAAGGATCCCCTCTTCCTGGGAAACTTTTCTTGACCACCCTCATCCCAATTGGACTCAGATGCCTTCCTTTAGACTCCCTTAGCCACCCCCACCCCCAGCTTATCTCCATCATTACTTAACATATCTTCTTGTGATCCTTGATTATTGACTTTCCAACTGCCTCCCCTCACAGAGATGTATTGTTAATGCATCAGACATGTTTACAATGGAAATGTCAGCTAAATATCAGGCCCTCTCTTAGGGAGCTACATATACTAGGGTGATTCAGACTGATATGGTTGCCGCATACATGGATTAACCAGATGAAGGCAGATGTTGAAGGAATCATCACAAATGAATTGAGTGTTCCCCAAAATGCCCAACTCTGAGTCACAGAGGTAGTGACAGGGACTGTGCCATTGTTCCTGTTGTTACCACGATGCCTGGCATAAAATAGTACCTTAGTAAATGTTTATTAAGGACATAAGTGAGTGTTGCTGGTACATTAGTTGAACATGTGGATATAGTCATGTCAGCGGTGTCTTTTCTCTTATTGTTAGAGCCCCCCCACCAAGATTTTCCCAGGCTGGGTCACGATTCCTTTCTTTAAGGAACAGTGGGGGCAGAGCCAGCATCTGGGCCTAGTCCAGCCCCTTTCCTGCCAGCCAGATTATGCTTGCCTCTGCTCAACCCTGGCTCAGTCTGATGTCGAGGGCTGCAATGTGGTACCCCCAGCATCAAGGTTTGGTTTTCTCCCTTGTTAACTTTTGACTTAAGCTATCACAACCATGTTGATGGATGAACCTTCGTTTCCTGTTGCCTGTGTCTTATCCTTTGGAATAATTTGTGGCAGCCCTTGACTGGGAACTATATGACCTAAACCTGTTCTGGACAGACACACTTTGCCCTCTACCACCTTCTGGTGGACTTATATGAAGCTCTGATGATCCTTTCTGGTAGGCTTTCCTTCCAAAACTGGCTTTTCCTGCATAGAATATGATTTCTAGATCCAGGTTCTTAGAACAAAAAAGGCATAGTTTTTGTAATCAAACATAATTAGCTATGAAGGGACTCTTGTACTTGTTTGTTTTACCCCTCTGAGCCAAATTTTCTCATCTGTAAAAATGGGGATAATAATCACAATCTGATAGAGTTGTTTTAAGTGTAGTGTGCCATGTAATTGCTGAGAAAATGGTAGTTCCCTCCCATGTTCCGTCATGGTGTATGGACTTTTGTATTCAAAGCAGAGATCATTGATGCCTTTTCCCTTCAGAATGACATTTACTTTAGGATATTTTCCTAGATGGTGATAGTGATTTGCTTCTAGGGCTAGCCTTGACCACACCATTACCAGAGCTTCTGGACTCTGCTCATATGGCATGCATTGTATCTGTCACTAAGATGGGATTGAGTCATCATGTAGGACATAAGTGGCCAGTACCTTTTAAATGCCCATTGTTGCATTTGGTTTTTAGAATATCAGATCTTTTGCAAGAACATATGCTTAATGTACACTAAGGAGCCCAAATATCAAAGCCGTCTGTATTAGGGTTCTCCAGAGAAACAGAAGTAATAGAAATTCCATGATCTGCCATCTGCAAGCCAGACGACTGGTCAAGTCAGTAGTGTAGTTTGAAGGCCTCAGAACCAGAAAGCCAGTGGTATAGATTCCAGTCCAAGTCTACAGGCCTAAGAACCAGGAGTATCAAAAGCAGAAGATTGATGTCCCGGTTCAGTCAGTCATACAGAGATCAAATTCAAGCTTCCTCTGCCTTTTTGTTCTATTCAGACCCTCAATGGACTGGATAATGCCCACCCACTTTGGGGGAGACCATCTGCTTTACTCAGTCTACCAATTCAAATGTTAATCTCTTTCAGAAACCCCCTTACAGACACACCCAGAAATAATGTTTAATCAGATATCTGGTTATCCAATGACCCAGTCAATCTGACACATAAAATTAACCATCACACTGTCAGAAAACTTCATGCTCCCTGCCTCACCTTTTGCACAGCCAAAGGTATACTTTCAGTTACACTTGTAGGCATTCAGATCAGGCTTGCTTAGAATTAATTTCCAGTAAGATAGGAAGGAAATAAATATAGGTACCTGCAATTTGGGCAGCACTGCCCTCAAGGTCAGGGTCAAGGGCAGGGGCATTGCCTTGTTCTCTAGCCTGCCTTGTTTTCTTTGGTCAGGATAGCTTTGCTGGTTTTCTGGCCTTTGAGTATCTTGTGCTATCCGTTCAACATTTTCACTACTCACAGTTGCTGACTTGTCTCCTTTTTATATGTATCCTTTTTTCCTAGTAAAATAAGACACATATAATAAAAATGCAAATAAAATAAGTGTATTCAGTGAAATGTAAGCCTTCCTCTTCTAGATGATCATGTGTCCCCTGGTTCCCTCCTCCAGAGGAAGCTGCCACAACCACCTTCTTGTGGCTCCCTCCAGAGTGAGACTGTATACTCATAAGCATAAATACAGATACTTGCATGGTCTTGGGGCTTCCCGTCTGGCTCTGCCCACCTATATGTGGGTCCTTTTGCTTTCTGGTCATTTCCCTGGAACAAGCTTTCTCTGCTACCCTGTTGTGGTTTCATTCTCTACTTTTCACCTGTTCTTCCCCTGCTGCCCTAATCTGCTAATACCCTAATCTGGAACAGGAAGAAGTAGAATTCATCATTTAGAAAGACAAAAACATTTCTAGTTTCTATTTCCATTCTATATTGTCTAACCCTGCAAAATTAAATTACGCCTGTTCATCTGCTCTTGACTCGCTGTATTCTGTGAGAAAGCCATTTGCATTTTTCTTCACAACAACATCTTTCTCTTCAGGATGCTGTGGCAACTAATGTTTTAAAATTCTCACAAAAAGTCATAATGATAAAACCTTCCCATCCTAAGCATCTAAAAATTGAATTGAGACCAAATCACAGAGAAGTATCATTAAAGAAGCTAAATAGTTTACAAACTCAGCAATGCCACATTGAAGATTAAATCCAGTAGATTGGGAATTCATTTAGGGTACATTTGCATCCCATGTTTCCAGACATGACCACATATACAGTTCACCAAATGCATCTCCAAAGAATAAGATATGTCGAGGTATTTACAAAATGGTAACATCACACAGATAAAGGTGTGACTGATTCTATATGGGGAGGTGATAAACACCTACAGAACAGTGGGCTAGACTTTGAAGGCTGAACGGGGGCTTTTTGGCCATACAGGAGCGGGGAAGAGCATTCTGAGCAGAAGGAACATATGAGAAGAGTGCAGAATTGAAGAAGTTCCCTGGGCTGTTCTGGTAATGGGAGGATGGTCCATTTTGATAAAGGCATGGAGTGTGTGGCTGGAAAGATAGGCTAAAGACAGGCTTTGAAAGACTTCTGTTCCCTACTAAGAGATTTTTATTTTTCTTTTCCCTGTAAAATAATAGGAGAGCACTGGACAGTTCTAAGTATGGAAGTGATGTTACCAAATGTTTATTTTAGCTTATTCTGTTAGCAGTGTGGAAATTGGATGGAGGGAGAGACACTGGAAGCTGGGATACCAGTTATCAGCTGTTTCGTTAGTCCCAAATGAGAAAGGATGGGGGTTTGAACTACGGCAAGAACAGTGGGGATAGAGAGAAGGGGTACATTTAGATGACCTGTCTGACTGATGAGTATTTGGAGTGGGTGGGGAGGGCAAGTGGAGGAAAATGAGAAGATGGAAGAGGAGGAGTGAGGCTGGAAATGAGCCATAGAATTTCAGAGTTGGAAGGGACCTCAAAGATCAGCTAGCCTAGGCTAAGCACCTTTGGTTGCATCCCTGCAAATGGTAGTCTAGCCTCTTCTTTGAGTATGTCCAGTGTCAGAGCACTCATTACATGTCAAGGCAGCCTACTTCATCTTGAGGTTGCTCTATTAGAAAGCTCTTCTTTAGGCTGCACCAAAATCTATCAACTGGTATCTTCTACTAACTTGGTCCTAGATTAAAACTCCTTGAGGCCACACAGACCCAGGGAAATCCTTTATCAGTGTGTAAGATCTGCACATGCTTAAAAGCACATTTCATATGCAGCTCTGTCTTCTCATGTCTAAGTAAATATTTAAAGTTCCTTCAGCTGATCATCAGATGACATTGTTTCCCACCCATCTATCATCTGTGAGGGCACAAAAGGCTTCCTATGGAGTAAAATGTGTCACTTCCTTTTCTTGTGACTTTTTGTTGGTTTAGATAAACTCAATGATATATATGAAAGGAACCTCAAATTAAAAGCAACTTGGAAAGGAGTCATATGGAAGTATTTGAGAATGAGATAATAAAGGCCAGTCTGATAACACAATTTCAGAAGCTTAGACCTTTGAATCAATCGGTTAGGACTGGTAGTGCTATGCCATTAACATGGATGTCAGAAAACTGGAGGTGATTTGCAGAATGAAAGTGTTAGGAAACCATAAGCTCTGGGGTAAGAGAGGCTTTTGGAGATCAGCTGGTCTAAATTCATCATTTTACAGATGGGAAGATTGAGGTCTGAAGAAGCAAGGGACATGCCAAATGTCCCACAACTAGTAAGTAGCAGAGCAAAAACTAACCTAGGTCTTCTGATTCCCAATTCAATACTTTTCTTCTACACTATGTGTTTCCTTAACTTGGGACATGAGCAAGAGTCCTGTCTAAAAAGGATACCCTTTTACTACCTTATCTCTGATCACTATCAACAAATTCTGTTTCACTCTGAAATATATTTCAAATGGTATGGAATTATATGAGAAAGTATTAAAGATTCTTGAATTTCTCTCCAAAGCACTCCTGCCACATTCACCAAAGACTTAGCAGTTCATGTTATTTGGAGTTTTGAATTGACGTGAACATTGAATTGACGTGAACACTGGATAAGTCCCCAGTATTGCAAGGAATTTGTGTACTGAATGTCTAAATAATATGGGAATGTTGATAAGACATTTAGAAATTGAAATGGAACTGTTAGCCAATAATGCATATTACTGTGTGATGAAACACTGATGCCATGTAATCATATAATTGTAATATCAGTATTAATAGAAATTCAGAATGGTAAAATTCCTCCTGACATGTGAGCAGTGTACATGAGTTATCAAGTGTTGGAAATGGGAGCTGTTGCTAAGATTCTGGGGTATTGGACACATGGCACACACTCTGAAGGCACTCTGGATACTTTTTATTTGGAGAAAAAAGCCAATCTCTGCCAGTCTTCAGATTTCACATTTATGTAGTGCCCCAAAAAGTCACATTAGTGGATCTCCCATGACTGTAGATCCCTCTCTAGCTGTGAGGGCTTCCAGGTGGAAACTACAGCAACTGAGGTGAGCCATTGACCTTGTGTGAAGATGACCCAGGCCTGGTTCTGTCTCATGAAGGACTTCCAGAGCCTTGTGAGCACTTAGCAGTGTGGCCAGATCAAAGTTTTCCAGCTTAAAGGCAGATTCACTTTATCATCATTGTCTACCAGCCCAGGCTAGATGAATGTAGCACATTGCATGAGCTCTGTAGTCATTTTACCAGAAACCAGCACATGTTGGTCCCAAAAGGCGTGCATCCCAGTCTAAAGCGGTCAGAGAAAGGAGGGGTCATTTTGAGAACATGCTTCTGTCGGGGATATGCTATCTATAGTCTGCTGTCAGAACTTATTTACGAGTAAGTATCCATTATAAATTTGCTTAGATATCAATGGAACAATGTAAAAATGATTTTTTGGAAAGCCCATTTAAACTCAGATATAGATCGTATTTTCCAGAAAATGTGTACCCATAAGACATACCAATTTGAAGAGAATATTAGCATTAGAAAGGATTATAGAAAACCTGCTAAATGCCCTTTTTAAAAATGGGCCTAGCTGTACATTCCAGTCCTATAAGATAGCCTGCCATTACAAATCTATGGCATAATTTATATGATATTGATTTTATTGTCACAACTTTGGAAATGCTCTGTCATGTATATTTATGATGGTCCATAAATGTTCAAAATAACATTTGGAGAACAAGTCACTATTCAGAGTCAAGGAAATAGAGGGGTTAGAGCCCAATAATGGGCTCAGTGTGTTGATCTAAGAAACCTGCCTAAGACAGCTTCTCTTGAAAAGCAAGCAAAAGAAGCCCTCAAATAATAGGAGTTCAAAATGAAAATTCAAAACTGGTAAAGTGTGGAGCTAAAGTGGCAACTCCATTTGAAAGCCCTTATTTTGTCCTGTTCAAGAATCCTTAAATGGTATATTTGTAAAAGGAATCGACACGCAAGCATCCAGCTATACTAGGCATCAAAATCCTGGTTGAGCAGATTACAGCTTTGGCATATTAACACATCCTGAACATGTAACCCACAGTCATAGACCTGGAGCTGCCTGCATCATCAAGTCAGTGCCCTGGGACTCACAGCTACAGTTGTATTGGTGCTAGCTGAGAGTCAATCTGTAGTATAACCCAGACTAGCTAAGGGACTTGCTCCTGGGAGGGGATGGGAGGGAGAGTGGCTGTTTTGCTCCCATTTTCCTTGTCCTGCATTAGAAACAAAGCACAAAGTTGGCCAGGGTTGGTGTTAGCGTTGCTCACAGCTGCTGAACTCTGATTTAACCAGATGCCATAACTATAGCAACGGGGAAATATTGGAATTTTGAGTTTAGCATGCTAGTGAAATTTACTAAATATAGCACACTTTGTGGCGGGGTGCATATTGCAGGTATTTCCTTTATTTTTCAAATATCAAATAAGTCAGGCTTTGGAAGGAAAGTTAATTTATTATATATGATGGCTGCTGAAGTCTCCCTACCTCCTTGATCTACATCTATAAATGTGTGTTTTGAAACCAAATGAGATAAATCAGCTTGATTGTCCAAGGCATGGCTGGAAATTGGGCTATACAAAAGCTATCTTCAGATTCACATAGGTGTTGGAATATTTATCTTTGGGTTTAGGGGAAAGAACCTTGGTTGACAGTAAGGAAACCTAAGTCCCAGCCTCTATTACTAGATCATTATGTGATCTTGGGCATGTCTCTAAAGGGACTCTGGGTCTCAGGTTCTCTCTCTCTCTTTTTTTTTTTTTAAGTGCTTGTGAGCTGAACTCTTCCAGCTCTCCCATTCTAGGATTCTGGAATATTTAGGGTTATGTTACTCCATGCTTTGGCTCTGCAGAATACTTACTAACATCTTGTGGAATGAGAAAAGGGAGACCCACATCCCAGAATATGGATCAGAGAGGTGGTGACATGTACAACTGGGGTTTCCTTACAGGTTTTCCTCTGGTTAGGGAGGTGCTCTCTCCACTCCACAGTCCCTCTAAGGGGACTGATTATTGGCTTCGTGGTTCCTCAGTCCTCCTTTACCTCCAGATGGGCCTAGGTGACCCCCAGACGTAGGTCATCATCCCACTCCATCCCATTCAGCAAGGCCCTGAACCCCATCCTGTCCATAATCAAGGGTGATTTAAAGGGTCCAGGGTCACTGAGGCAGTGTGGCTGTATGTTCTTCATAGATTCTGTGCCTTGATCCTAATAAATAAATTCTTGATACTTGCCTGTGACCAACCCCTTGCCTTCTCCTCCGCATCTGGGAGCTCATTCCTTGTCTATTACCTATTCTCTTTTACCAGAGAGCCTGGGTCCCTGCCTTGGTGTCCTTGCCCTTTGAACCTGGAATTCTGTTGCTGTTTTCAGTCTTCTTCAGGTCTGAGCTTGGCTACTGCCAGAACTGTCTGGATTTGCCCATGAGCCTATCTGCAGAGATCTCTGTCAATACTTGTGCCTGAGAATCCACGATGCCCCCTAGCCTACTGTCTGGCACAGCCCCTTGTTCCTTACTGCTGACCTTCACTAAAGGTGCACTATGATCTTTTTGGAAGTAAAGTTGCATGTGAATCTAAGGTGACATTGTTATTGTTAATAAATAGCCTAGCTGTATTCAATTCAATTCCTTGCAAAGGTGTTTCTGGCCTAATGAAATCACCCAGAGTCCTGGCCCCAATAGCAGGGGCATGTGTACTGGTTAGCTATGTGCCCTTGTGCTGAGGACTTACTCTTTCTGAACCTCAAGTTCATCATCTGCCAAATGAGGCTTTGTGGAGATAGTATCTCTGCTCATTTATAAACTCTCAAGGTGGTATTAAGAATATCAGTTAGTGGATAGTGGATGTAAAAGTGTTTTAAGAACTGTAGTGCATCATACAGATTATCTGGTCTTTTTTTTTTTTTCCCAGGTGGATGTTAGCCACGGACATGGAACCTCTTGCCTAGTGTTGGTAGACAGCAAAGATTGGGATCAGCGCCCTTAGGGAATAAAAGATCAGAAATGAGGCAAACGGCCTGACATGGAGCCAGATGAGGCTAGGGAGACAGTACACAAAGCCAAGTGCTTTGGGGAGCCAGCAGAGACGATACATGGGGAAGTTTGAAGGAGAGGAATTTCCTGAGCAGAGAGGAATTTCCTGAGCTAGAGCACAAGGGCTACTGACTTCTTTTTGTTTGGTGCCTGCTGTTGCTGGTCTAGCAGCTTAGACTGAAGCTCCTTTGGAAGAAGTTAATAGGGTAGAGGAAGAGGAGACCAAATGTGAGGGACTATTCTTATAAGTACTGGCAGGATTTAGGGGCCAGCAAAAAGGGTACAAGGCCAGTATCAGCTAGCCCAAGGCAAACCCTGTTTGTTTGTTTGTCTGTTTGTTTATTTATTTGTTTTTACATTTATTTATTTTTGAGAGACAGAGAGAGCACAAGTAGGGAGGGGCAGAGAGAGAAGGAGACAGAATCCAAAGCAGGCTCCAGGCTCCGAGCCATCAGCACAGAGCCCAACACGGGACTTGAACTCACAAACCATGAGATCATGACCTGAGCCGAAGTCAGACACCCAACCGACTGAGCCACCCAGGCACCCCAAGGCAAACCCTGTTTAAAGGAGAGTAGTAAGATTAGCCTAGATGAGCTTGAGTCATAGTTGGACACTGTGACGATGAGGTTATGGTGTCTAGTTGTTTGGTCAAACACTACTTGGATATTACTATGAAGGTATTGTCTTAGATGTGATTAACATGTAACATATTTTTTTACATTTATTCATTTTTGAGAGACAGAGAGAGAGAGAGCACGAGATAGGGAGGGGCAGAGAGAAAGGGAGGCACAGAATCTGAAGCAGGCTCCAGGCTCTGAGCTGTCAACACAGAGCCTGATGCAGGGCTTGAACCCACAAACCATGGGATCATGACATGAGCTGAAGTCAGATGTTTAACTGACTAAGCCATCCAGGTGACCCAGATGTGATTAACATTTAAATCAGTTGACTTTGAGTAAAACAAATTGCCCTCCATAATGTGGGTGGGCCTCATCTAATCAGTTGAGAAACCTTAAGATCAAAGACCAAGGTTTCCCAAAGAAGAAGGAATTTGGTCTCAAAACTATTACATAGAAACCCTTTCTGAGTTTACAGCCTGCCTGGTCTGCCCTGCAGATTTTTGACTTAAGGCCACAACATCAATTTTTACCTGAATTTCTAGCATATCAGCCTTTGCTACAAAATTCAGACTTGTCAGCCCCCACAATTACATGAACCAATTATTTAAAAAATAAATCTTTCTCCCTTCCCCCATCTCTCCCTCCACCATCTCTCCCTCCCTCTCTTTCTCTCTCTCTTTATATATATATATATATATATATATATATATACACACACACACACACACACACATATGTATATGTATATTCTATATGTATGTGTGTATACACATCTCTGTCTGAATCTGCATCTACATCTATATCTATATCTATCCTTTTGGTTCTGTTTCTCTGGAGGACCCTGACTGAGACAGACACCATGAAGATGGCAGCGTAGCTTAGAGCAGAGACAATTGCAGGATCATGGAGGGCCTTGAGTGAGTTGTCATCATGAGTTCTTTTTCTGAAGTTGCCAGTCACACAGTATTAATTGAGTCTCTCCTGGGTCTACTAAGTGAGTATCTATTGTGCCATAGAGGTTGGTTGGTACAATGTCTGTCACCTCAGATCCCTGAGAGGTCAACTCAGAACCTGAGTGGAACGCCCTCACTTTTATGTCAAAGAAGATTTCTTTGCCTGAGGAGAGCACTGAAGGCTGCACCAGGGGGTGGGGATCTGACTAGAGAGGGCCTCTAGCTCTGTTAGGTTGATAATGGGGTTACGATGGACTTCTGAGGGGTCATCTCATTCAGAATTAATAGAGTCAATGCCATATAAAATTAGCAGTTATTTGGTCTAGCTTCTCATTGTACAGATGGGGAGAGTGAGCCTAAGAGAGGAGGAGCCATTTCCCCAGGCCACATAGCAAGTTGGTGGTGCAGCCAGGCCTAGCATTTAGATCTCCAGACAATAACTAAGGAAGAAAAGAAAGGAGAAGGAAAGAAAGGCTGTTTGATAAAGAGAAGTCTGGATTCCCATTGTGCTTTTTCTATGGGCCATTTGGTGAGTAATTGTCCCAAAGTTAGGCAGCATCCTATTTTTCACAGCTGAATAGAAAGAAAGGAAAATAGAAGAGTCTGAAAAGTAAAGTGAAAGAAAATAGAAAACATATTTATAAGGGCCTTCACTGCTAAATCACAAAATTGAAGATGATCAGTATAAATGGGTTTCATCGAAGACCAAATTAGCTTTCCCATGGGCTTCTCTAGTAGCAAAAAAGCCACTGCACTCAGTCCAACTACCTTATTCTTTTGGCCCAAAGAATGTTTTCCCCTGTTAAAGGTACACGTTTGATTGCTGCAGGATTAGAGCTCCCTGTTTCTCCCCACATTTGCTCAGGAATTTGTTTATCTTCCATGAGCATACTAAATTGAATTGATCAATGAAAATGACATATGTATTCATTTGTTCTAATTTGACTCGATGGCTTCATCTGTTAAACTTTAAATGAAATTGTAATTTATTTTAAAAATAAAAAACATGCTGGCAATTCATAATCACTTTGGAATGTGTCAAGATGAATCAGTAAAGGTGACTCTCTTTCCTTTGCATTCAGTATTGCTCCTTTGTGCCTGTGTTTTCCATTTAGGATTTATTAGTGTAAATCCCCCTTATACATCATGGGAAGTGTTAGGATTTATATGGCGGAATATAGTCTGCATTAGGTTGTCTAAGAGAGTGGATGACCTAGTAGGGTTTTCTACCTTTAATTTCTACTGTTCTTTGTAGAAATACATTTCATAATAAACTTTCACATTTGGGAAAGCACTGTTGTAATGGCATATATTACTGATATAGGATGCCTTACTGCACTTTCTGTGGAGTCCCTTGGCTCCTCATTGAAGTGCATCCTCATGGCAAAGCATGTTTTGCGGCCAGGAGGAGGACATTAACCCCTGTTCTGTCCCTTCCCTGTTTGGAGTATCAAACAGCTCCTTAAAGAGCTGTTTGTTTACACCCTCTCAGATCTGCAGACAGTATTTACAAAGCACATTGGAATCTTGGCCAACAGGAGCCACTGGGGTGGGGACGGTACTCATCAACTCTTTCCTTTGGTGGCTTTCCTTCTATTTTACTCCTCTGACATAGTGAAACCTGCTGTACGTTGCTTCGGTGATCTCTGTATTTTCCCCTTATATTCCTTTTCTCTTCTTTTTATATCCTTTTCTCCCTTCTCATAAACCAACTGATAGGGTGATTGACTGACTTTCATCCATTCATTCAAACATTCACCAAATCCTACTTTGTGCAAAACACTGTGCAGTGTTCTGAGTTTTCCAAGTTACTCTTTTCTGGTAATGTTGTTCCTTTTTAAATTATAAACATAATACATGTTCATAGTAAAAATACAGACACTGTAAAGGGATATAAAAGAAACAAAGAGCTCCTTCAAGGCCCTAGTCTGTCACTCCTTAGGCATAATCATCAGCAGTGATTTATTCATCCTTCCAGAACTTTTCTATACATATAAAAATATGTGTGATGTATACATTCATATATATATGCGTATGTTTGTGTGTGTATATATACATATGTATGTGTGTACATATATACATACATATGTATACATATATACACACACATATATGTTTTTTCAGGAAACACTGATTGGAGCATTTGAAAACCAGTTTTTTAAGTCTACTTCCATATCAGCATATGCAGTCCTGCTGATTCCCTTTAAGGCTGCGTGGTTAAAACATAACTTTAGGAAAGCCCTGAGGTTCTGATGAATTTTCTATAGAGTGCACTAAGGATGGCCAATTTTGAATGTATAAACTCAGTTTTCATTCACTGCTCTCAGATTTCTCTTACTTTTTCTATACTGGAGCATTACCCAGTTATGCATTCTGACACTTGAAGGATTTCAGTGGCTTGCAGATGTTTTCAGAAAATCAAAATTAGCTCAATCAGTTTCCCTCCCCACACACTATATATCTACTTTGGCCTTGGGCCACACTCAAGGTAGCTCCCAAACCAGTCCCCAGAGCTTATCCCAACACTTGATAACAGTTTTTCTCCTTTTTGAAAGAGTTTTCTCCTTCAACTTCAGCCTACATTTTCTGATCTGGCCTTATTGACTATAAAATTTTTGCTTATTTGCACATGTTCTGTCGTCACTAGTTCTCATTTGCCCATATGCAATGTGACTCCTCCCTCAAAGAGCTGCTAATTCCAGCTCACTCTTATTTGAGCATTTATTGTACATCAAACATGTATACCCAATTTCCTCTAATCCCTTCAACAAACTTGTGAGGGACATGCAGTAATTATCCTTAACCGATAGATGAGGCACAGGAAGGCTAAGGACATTGTCCAAGGTCACACAACTAGTAGGTGGAAGAGCTGGAATTTGAACCTAGGCTTATCGCACCCTAAAAGCTATGCTTTTACTCAGTACATGTACTTCTTCCCTCAAGTCAGCAAGTGTTTCTTTCTGTAAGAAATTACATGGGGCGCCTGGGTGGCGCAGTCGGTTAAGCGTCCGACTTCAGCCAGGTCACGATCTCGCGGTCCATGAGTTCGAGCCCCGCGTCGGGCTCTGGGCTGATGGCTCGGAGCCTGGAGCCTGTTTCCGATTCTGTGTCTCCCTCTCTCTCTGCCCCTCCCCCGTTCATGCTCTGTCTCTCTCTGTCCCAAAAATAAATAAAAAACGTTGAAAAAAAAAAGAAAGAAATTACAGAAATTAGCCTTTCTGTAAGCCTGTAATTCTCTAAGGGCAAGCCACAACTCCCACTCCCTAAGTATGTTCTGCATGCAGGCTCTGTGCAGGAGGGTGGTGCTGAGTTCTCGTACACTGGAATAGCATCTTCTTACAAGCTAAATCATGGGAGGGATCTTGTGTTGGAAGAAGCACTTCCTGCTTATAATTCAAGCTGAAAAGGGATTCCCATATCATGAAGCCTCACAATCCTTCCTGTGCAGTACTGTTATAAGAATCAGCAGCTGCTGGGAATTTTTGTTTAATGTCCTCCTGCTCCACTTCAGTTACAGATACAAGCTTGCAACTCTTACTTTTGACCCCATCCATCAATATACAAGAGAGAAACAGTCTTTTATTTTACTTTCCAGATCAGAGTTCTCCACTTTCTGTATCAATGCTGCCTACCTTGGGTATTACCTCTTTGAATTCATATTTATCTGAATGAGGCACATAAGAGAACGCACATGGTATCTAGGAGAAGATTGCTGTCCTAGACTCCTCCTTTTGGTGGTCTCCAATCCTCATTCTCCCACTGTCTTCCCTTCATGCTTTGGGGATTTAGGATCTGGGTGTGGTCGTGGCCCAGGCACTGAATTGAGCATTTCTACATTGCCAAGAGTCCAAAAGAAAGGTCATTCCAGATGTCAGGTAAATGCATTTTATTTCTTCACTATTGGGTACAATTTAAATGGTAGGAAGAGTGTTTATACTTAATTTCAGGTTTTTAGCTTTATTTTATTCCCAGCATTGGGAAATAAACCTGAAAATCCTGAAAGGGAAAGGCCGAACCAATAGCAATTGCCCTGGAATTGTGGGACTTTGTCAATAATACATGTCTAGGTGGCGTGTTTGTTTCAGTTCCAGTCCAATTCAGTTCAACAAATATTTGTTGAACGCCTGCTGTGAAAAAGATAAAAAATGAATAAGACATGACTCTCACTCTATAGGAGTTCACAGTCTAACAGGGAAATCAACATGTATACTATTAATTGTCATCCACGGAAGATAATAAATGTATATGTAGAAGTTTAAACAAGGTGCTATGGGAATATTGGAGGAATGAAAAGTTTAAGTAGGGAATCTGGAAAGATTATATTTGGAAAAAGCAGCTTTTTTAATGTTTATTTTTGACAGAGAGAGAGAGACAGAGCATGAATGGGGGAGGGGCAGAGAGAGAGGGAGACACAGAATCCGAAGCAGGCCCCAGGCTCTGAGCTGTCAATGCAGAGCCCGATGCAGAGCTCGAACTGTGAGATCATGACCTGAGCCGAAGTCAGACACTCAACCGACCTAGCCACCCAGGCGCCCCAGAAGAAGCAGCTTTTGAGCTTGGTCTTAAAGGATGGATGAGATTATAATAGGAAGTCATTGAGGTGAAAGATAGTTTAGGCTGAGGAACCATATACCCTGCAGGTGTGAAAAAGCCCAGGGAATGATGATTGGTCTGGTAGGGTGGAGAGCAGTATGAAATAAAACTGGAGAGGTGAGTCTGACCCAGTTTATGAAGAGCCTTGATGCTAAGCTAAGGGTTTGGACTTGTTCTTTAGACCAAAAAAGTCTTGGATTACCACCCTCTCCCTCAATCATAAAGGAATCTTTTCCGTGTTATCACAGACTCTGGTTCTCTTTGTACAGATACCTTCCAGTTATAGTCATATTTATTTGATGAAGCTTCTCTACATGAGAAATACTTGACTTTAGAAAACACACCACATGGGATTGATTTAAACAGCTCCAATATATCAATAATGCATTGAATTTATTTTTCTCCCCAGTAGTGTATGTAACTACATGTACTTTGATTATATTGACTAAGATTACAATCCATGTTGATTTAACCCGAGAATGGTTATTCTTGATCTGGGTGGTGTTGTATTTGAAATTTATCCTCCTCTGTCATTGGCTCCACTTACTTTGTGCTTATACGAAACTAGTTCTAGTTATTCCATCAGGTTTTTCTTTTACTAGCTCTATTTATTGTCTTTCTCTGGTATTCCTATAAGAATGTCATATTAAATTATATCAGATGCTTCTCTCTCTAAGATAGGTTAACTTTGCTCCATCGTCTCTCACCATTCAGCTTGGCATCCTATCACAAACAGCAGTTAGCTTCGTTTGGCGTGATTTGTGTTTGAAGAATCCATATTGACTACTGTTTATCACTTGGGTTTCCCCTAGGTACTCATAAATGACTGCCTTAATAATTGTCCTCACAGCTTACCAGATATTGAAATTAAATTTATGAGTTTAATTCCCTGAATTCCCTGGGGATTTTTTTAAAAAAGAAAAATGGATCAAGGCAGTTTCATGACTCACAGCAACTCTAACATAATAAACCAGTGTGATAAAGAAAAACATTTTGCAGGGAAACAAATTTCAGTTTTAGCCTCCCAAATGATTATTATAAAAATTAACAAATAATATGATTTTTCTGAAATAGTAAAAGGCATCCTGTGTCCTTTAAAACTATTTATTTGTTGCACTCACACATATTTTTAAAGACTATAGCAGATGTGTAGAAAATGTTAATCCAATAGTTTATAGTCCTCACTTTGTGTTGGCAACTGTAAATTTGGTCTTTTTATATTCAAATTGTTGCACACTTGAAAAATAGCCCAATAACAGCAATTTTTAAAAGGTTATTTTGTAAGTACTGTTTGTTGGACATATGCTAAAGTACTGTTTCAGGTTGCTGAGGCAACCTGCTTGCTGCAGTTGTGGTTAACTATTTACAACTTAGCAATAGTGCACTGACCTGAGTCTTACCTTTCCTGAATGTAGTGCAGGTGCACTGTAGGAAGGCTGTAGGTGGACTATAGCTACCCCTGAATCTCTGTGAATGACTGGCAAGGGATTGATGCACATTTGATAGCAAGCAGTTGGATGCCTTAAAAAGGATGGAGGTATAGAACATTGAACAATACCAAGAGCTTTGGTGGAGTGTAGATATCTATGGTTGCCCAGCCAAGACTCTACCTGCTACTGAAGCTACGGGTACATGGAAGGACTAGGTTACATCATTCATAGCAGAGAAGTAATCGGTCTTCTCTGGCTGAAGCAGTTTTGATCCAGGGAATGAGCAACAAGCTGATGCTACAGTTCCTCTTCTTAATGCTCCGTTGGAAAGTGGTAAGACCTCTTTTCCTTTCTGAGCCAGTACCAACCCCCTTCCAATGGCTTGGTCTAGAGGCAAATGATATTTAAAAATGCTTTTGTTGTATAATCTTTTTCATTAGGTATGGTGGATAATCTGAAAGCTATATCATGGTGCCTTTTGCTTTGGTGCCTGTCATGACCATAATGCACAGGTTTTTTACTTGTTTTTGTGAACATTTTTATTCCAAAGACTGCTGTCCAGGGCCGTGCAGCAACTGAACAATGAGAAAATACCCCACTGTGTAAATCCAATCTGAGGATGAGAGAACATGCATAAGTTACGTACCAATTTGACAGGAATGGATTCCAAATCTGGCACACCATGGTCTCGCTCCTCACCAGTATACTCCTGGAACAACAAGCGCATGGTGAGCTCCTTAGAGTTTGTTAGTGGGAGGAAGCCTTGGGTTTCAGGAGAAAGTATTTGGATGGCATGTTAAGAAGCCTTTTCATTTTCGACAGAGTAGAAAATCTGCCTCTGAGCCTGTGGTATGATCTTTTCTCTGGATGAACACAATGACTGTCTCACATTTTTCTGATATTTATTCTGCAAATCAGCTTCATGAGCCCCTGCCACTTCCCTGAATAAGCTTCCAGGCATTACCTGCATGCTGTGTTCCTGTGGAGGGATGGCAGTAATCTCTGCTAAGATAAACTGGAGCTTCTGTGGATGCAGCGTAAATGCAGTGAAGTGTGTGTGGCTGTAAGATTTAATGCTTCTACAGGTAATTTTTTTGGAGGGGGGATTTGGCATTTAATCAAATCCAGAGTCATTATGTAAATTTAATCACCTTGCAACACACTAGTAATTTTATTATCTCCTTTTCATTTGACAGTGCTTAGATACAAGTTGAGCTTGGAATTCCAGAGGTAGAATACTGCTGATTGGAGGCATATTAAGGAAAATGTATTGTGGAAATGAGATTTAAAAACAAAAAACAAAAAAACTTTATTCTTGCTATTGATTGTCATCTTTGTATGTGTACAGGTGTCCAACAAAGGGTTTCTAGAATAAAGTATACCTGTTTAAGGTTTTCCATCTTTCTTAAAGCCCCCAGTGAATTGCAAAGAGCCTGTTTTAAATGGACTATGTTAAATCTGCCCCTGCCAAATGGAAAACCAACCTTTATGCTGAATGTGATGTGGTTCAAACTCTCCCTAACACAGGGGCCTCCTTTACCTTGCATAGAGTTTTGGCTTGGTCAGTGGCTACTAGAATGATGTCTGATGTTGGATTATTTATGCTATAAGGTCTGTTTAAAATTGGAGACAGTAGGGGTGCCTGGGTGGCTCAGTCAGTTAAGCGTCCCACTTCAACTCAGGTCATGATCTCACGGTGAGTTCGAGCCCTGCGTTGGGCTCTGTGCGGACCGCTCAGAGCCTGGAGCCTGCCTCAGATTCTGTGTCTCCCTCTCTCTGCCCCTCCCCTGCTCATGATCTGTCTCTCTCTGTCTCAAAAATAAATAAAAACATTAAAAAAATAAAATTAGAGACAGTATGTCCACTTATCAACACCATTTTTGATAGGTATTTAACAATTGCAATGGGATTGATGATCTTGGATAGACAAATTATCCATCACTACATCACTGTTTATACTTTGAGGCTGAGGAAGAAAAAACCTGGTTAAGTTAGATTTCCCAAAAGGTACTTGGGCTTTTTGACCCTGTGATTCACACTAATGGTCATGTCTTAATGAAGGTAATAAAGTTAAATACTTTATCTGTAATCTAAAGAGTGGGATTAGAAAGGATGCAAGGGGGAAAATATGATAATGTGTTAAACGCACCTTGCTAAGGCAGAAGAAATGGCATTTTGGATATCTTTTCTTTCTTCCACTTCTCTATTTTACTTTCCCGATTTTCTCTTATCCCTGAATCTTAAAGGAAACTTGAGAATATGCCTTGTCCTTCAAAGAATCCATGAGCTCCTACATCCATACATTAGAACATGGAGGCCCTTGGTCCCCCAGGAAGTCTTTCCTTCAATCACTTGATGTCTCTCCTGCTGTATTTTGCAGGCATGGAAGCCACCAGCTTGAACAAATGCCCCTAATTTGGTCTCAGTTCAGATGAACAGGTTTCCGTTACCTAGAATGCTACTTATTCCAGCAAAAACTGTTTTTTCTTTCTAAAAACCCTTAGTAACTCCATGAATCATAACATGGCTTTGTAATGGGAAATCAAAATGGTGTGATCTGGGATTAAGACTGAAGTGTTTTAGTATCCAGTTTCCCGTCTAATTTAGTATTTGTTCTCTGTTTATTATTGGTACCTCAGTTTTCTCATCCTAAAATGGGGATAATAATCACTACCTACCTCTAAGGGTTGGTATAAGGATTTAATGAGACATTGGATATGAAAGTATTTAGTGGCCAAGAACACATTCTTGATGAGAACAAGTTGAATCAGAATGACTTTATAGTTAGAAGATAACGGGTTGACTTTTGAGAGTTCCTTATACAAGTCCTATGTCTGATATGTGGTTTGAAAATATTTTCTCCCAGTCTGTACCTTGTCTTTTTATTATCTCCACAATGCTTTAACAGAGTAAAATGTAAATTTTTATGAAGTCCAATTTTATAAACTTCTTTTTCTATAAATCATGCTTTTGGTATCATATGTAATAGCTCTACCTAACCTAAGGTCTTAAAGATTTTCTCCTGTGTTTTTTTCCCTAAAATATTTTATATAGTTTTATATTTTATGTTTGGATCAGTAATCCACCTTCAGTTAATTTTTGTATAAGGTGTGAGGTTTAGGTCAGGGTTAAATTTTTTGCCTATGGGTATAAAATTGTTTTAGCACCATTTGTTCAAAGTGATATCTTTTCTCCGTTGAATTGCTGTTGTACCTGTGTCAAAAATCAGTTGTGCATATTTATGTGAGTCTATTTATGGACTCTGTTCTGTTTCACTGATCTGTGGTCCCTTCCCTTTGCTAGTACCATACTGTCTGAATTAGTTTAGATTTACAGTAAATTTTACTTAAGTTTTTATTTAAATTCAAGTTAGTTAACATACAGTGTACTATTCAGGTGTACAATACTTCCATGCAACACCCAGTGCTCATCACAGCCAAGTGCACTCCTTAATCCCCATTACCGATTTCACCCAACCCCCCACCCACCTCTCCTCTGGTAACCATCAGTTTGTTCTCTATAGTTAAGAGTCTGTTTCTTGGTTTGCCTTTTTTTCCCCTTTGCTCATTTGTTTTTGTTTCTTAAATTCTACATATGAGTGAGATCATGGTATTTGTCTTTCTCTGACTTATTTCTCTTAGCATAATACTATCTAGCTCCATCCACATCATTGCAAATGGCAAGATTTTATTCTTTTTATGGCTGAATAATATTCCATTGTATATGTATATACCATATCTTCTTTATCCATTCATCATTCAAAGGACAATTGGGCTATTTCCATAATTGTAGATAATGCTGCTATAAACATCAGGGTGCATGTATCCTTTTGAGTTAGTATTTTTGTATTATTTGGGTAAATACCTAGTCGTGCAATTCTGGATCATAGGGTAATTCTATTTTTAACTTTTTGAGGAACCTCCATACTGTTGTCCAGAGTGGCTGTACCAATTTGCATTCCCACCTACAGTGAAAGAGGGTTCCCCTTTCTTCACACCCTCTCCAACACCTGTTGTTGCTTGTGCTGTTGAGTTTAGCAATTCTGACAAGTGTGAGGGGATATCTCATTGTAGTTTTGATTTGTATTTCCCTGATGGTAAGTGATGTTGAGCATTTTTTCATGTGTCTGTTGGCCATCTGTATAGATTCCTGGGAAAAATGTCTATTTATGTGTTCTACCCATTTTTAAATTGGATTATTTGTTTTTTGGGTGTTGAGTTTGATAAGTTCTTTATAGATTTTGGATACTAACCTTTTATCCAATATGTCATTTGCAAATATATTCTCCCATTCCATAGGTTGCCTTTTAGTTTTGTTGATTGTTTCCCTCACTGTGCAGAAGCTTTTTATTTTGACAAAGTCCTAGTAGTATTTTAGATTTATAGTAAGTCTTAAAATCAGATGGTATTATTCCTCCAACTATATTCTTTTTTAAAACATTGTATAGCTCTTTTAGTTCCTTTGCTTTTCAAATAAATTTTACAATCCATTTACCTAAACATACAAAAAAAAAGTTGTGTTGGGATATTGATTGCATTAAATCTGTAGATCATTTTGGGGAGAATTGGCATTTTTACTGTGTTGTTTCTTTCAGTACATGAACACAGTATATCTATATATTTAGATATTTTTAGATCTGTTTTATTTCACCATTGTTTTATGGTTTTCAGCATACAAAATCTGTATAGTATTTTGTTAGATTTACACCTAAGTATTTTAGTATTTCATTTTGTTTGAGCTACTGTCATGATGTGTGTATGTATATATTTACATGTGTGTGTGTGTGTGTGTGTGTGTGTGTGTATTTGGTTTCCAGTGATATGTTAGGAGTATATAGAAATATGATTGATCTTTTTGTGTTGATCTTAGTAAACTCACTTATTGTTTGTTGGAAGTTTTTATTTTGTTTTGTTTTGTTTTGGTAGATTTCCTGGGATTTTCTGTGTAGGAAGTTATGTCGCTTGCAAATAGAATTTTATTTCTCTCTTTCCAATGTTTATGCCTTTTGTTTATTTTTCTTGCCTTATTGTATTGGCTAACACTTCCAATATGATGTTGAATTGGTGGTGAGAGAGGATATTTTGAATTTTTCCCAGTCTTAGGGAGAAAACATTTAGTCTTTTACCATTAAGTATGCTGTTACCTGTAGGTTTTTTTGGAAACACTCTTTATCAGGTTGAGGAAATTTACTTCTATTCCTACTCGCTGAGAATTTTTATCATTAATTTATGTTGACTTTTCTCAAATGCTTTTCCTGCATCAAGTAATATAATCACATAGTTTTTCTTCTTTAGACTGTTAATACTGTGGATTCCATTGATTGATTTTTCTATTATTGAACCAACCTTGTAATCCCTGATAAACCCCACTTGATTATACTGTATTATTTCTTTATATATTGCTGGAATTTAAATAAATTTGTTGAGGATTTCTATGTCCATATTCATGAATGCTATTGGTCTCCAGTTTACTTTTTTGGAATTGTTTTTGTCTGATTTTGGTATCAGTGTTGGTTCACCACTTTTTAAAAGTTTATTTATTTATTTTGAGAAGAGAGAGCAGGGAAGGGGCAGAGAGAGAGGGAGAGAGAGAATCCCAAGAGGGAGAGAGAGCACTGCAGTGCTCGAACTCATGAACTCACACAGTGAGATAATGACCTGAGCTGAAATCAAGAGTTGGACACTTGAGTGACTGAGCCACCCAGGCACCCCAGGTTTGCCACTTTAAATAAGTTGCCAAACATCTCCTTTTTTTTTTTTTTTTTTTGGAAGAGATTGTATAGAGCTGGTATTATTTCTGCTTCAAATGCTGTATAGAATTTGCTAGTAAAATCATCTGAAGATTTCTTTTTCAGAAGCCTTCAACCACAAATTAAATTTCTTTAATGATTATAGATAGGATTGTTCAGTTCACCTATTTCATCTCGGATGAGTTTTGGTAGTTTAGGGTGTTTAAGGGCTCATTGCCTTTTTGTCTTTTACAATAACGCTATGAAGTAGGCAAAACAGTTTCGCTTAACTCACTTCTCAGAGCAGTTCATAGTACATAGAAAATGTAAGTTAGTATTGGTAGGATGAATGTTGGTAGGATGAACTCCACTTCAAATATGGAAACTAAGGTTCAGAGTGGTGAAACAACTTGTTGAAAATTATTTAGTTCATAAGTGACAATGCTAGGACTCAAACCTAAAAACTAAAGAAGAAGAAGGTAAAGTGAGAAGGGAGCTAATTCGGCATCTATTTCCTTCCAGACACTGCTGGATGCTTTCATATAATTTGTCTCATTTAAATTCTGACAGTTATCCTGTAATATAGGAGTTACAGTCTCCATTTTAAAGTTGAGGGAAGTAAGGCTGTGTATTAGGGTCCTAATAGGAAAGATATGATACATTCAAATTAGGATAGTTTGAGGAAGCTATTTACAAAGTATGGGCAGTGTGTAGGGTAACCACAAGGGCTAGCGAAACCCTGGGGCTAGTACAGTGGGGCTGTTACTCCCCACCCCCACCCAGGCTCCAAAGGATGAAGGAAAGGTGTCTTGAAGGAGAGATCTCTAGAGCAGGTAGCACTGAAATGAGAAGTGGTCTTTGGTCAAAGTAAATAGCGAAGTCCCCACAGGGAGGAAGCTAGAAGGAAGCTACACTTTTCTCCTAATCTTTGATCACAGTCCAGAGTTCTTTCTGGCCAAACCCAATCAGAAGCCAGCAGCCAGCAAAGCCTATTGACATAATCCACACCAGACATTTTCCTGGTGAGGAAAGCAGGATAGAGTGAATCTAGGGGACAAAGATGTACAGTAACTTATCCAAGGTCACATGGCAGCCTGGTAAGAGGCGGGTTTAGGATTCAAATTCCAGAGATCCAGTTCTTGACACTACACTTGTCTATCATGCTCCAGGAGACTGCCTTTTAGGGTCAAAGTGTCAGAAAGGGCCTGTGATAAATCCCCCAAGATGTATATGATCTCATTTTACTTTTCCTTGTCCTGCCCTGTAAATGTAGTCACTGTGGTATAATAAAGCAGCATTAAGGTATTGGAGAAAGGTTAGAAAGAGAATGCTAGGGACATGTGGGTGGCTTAGCGGACTTGGGCTCAGATCATGATCTTGCAGTTCCTGAGTTCGAGCCCTGAGTGGGGCAGGATCTCTGCTGTCAGTGCAGAGCCCTCTTTGGATCCTCTGTCCCCCTCTTTCTGCCCCTCCCCTGTGTGTGCACATGTGCACACACGTGCTTTCTCTCTCTCTCTCTCTCTCTCTCTCTCTCTCTCTCTCTCTCTCTCTCTCAAAAATAAACATTAAAAAAAAAGAATGCTGGGAAGTGAAAAGAGTTCTGTCTGTGTAAGGAGCCAAGAAAGTTGATAGAAGTTAAGGGTGAGAATGTAAGAATTGAACTACAAGCAGGCCTTAAGCAAACTAGTCAGGATCAAAATATTAAGTGAGTGTTTGCTGTGTGCCAAGTACAAAAGTTGACAGAGGGTAAAAGGTTCTAAAAGGAGCCAAGGTTGAGTAAGATGGAAAGTAGTTCCTCAAGGAGCTTGTGTCATGCTGTGGGACTGGAGGTAAAAGGATTTGTGCATTCTGACTCTGTAATTCAGCTGATAAGCACTGGACCCAGACCTAGGTGGCTGTTGAGCAGCCTCCATGGTCTTTGCTAAGAACCTGGCCTGCTGGTGGGTAAAGTAGGTAAGAAGAGAAGGAGCTGAGAGGTGACCCTCATGACTTAGCCAGCACCTACAATTTGCTTAGATGTATATAACTTGTATCTTAAAGCTCCTCACATTGGGCAAGGCAGGGCAACATGCAACCAGCAGGCACTGAGGTAGAGCTGGGGGCTCCAAGAGAGAGAGGGGAATGACAAACTCTGCAAAACTGAGGGCTTGATCTCCCTGCTTCTTTACTACGATTTCTATGATGATAGCCTCAGACAGTGACATCCAGTCTGGTCTCCTCCTCTTAGCTTCTGTTGGATTGGTCTCTCCATCCATGGTTTTCTGTGCAGTCTCTGGTGGCCTAGGATCTGGTTTGAGCAAGAAAGACCACCTTGACCACCACTTCTTACAATATCTAGCTCAGTAATTCTCCCTGGCTGAACATTAGAATCAACAGGGGGCAATCACAACTTCATAGGCAAGTGACCAGTGTGATGCACAGGATCCTATGCTCAGAAAGGGACCCTATGCTGGCGGTTTAATGCTCCGTGATTATCAATTTAAGTTCTTTTCTTTTTTATTCTTTTTTTAAAAAGTTATTCTCAAGTTAGTTAACATATAGTGTAGTCTTGGCTTCAGGAGTAGAACCTAGTGATTCATCTCTTACATATGACACCCAGTGCTCATCCCAAGTGCCCTCCTTAATGCCCATCACCCATTTATCCCATCCCCCCAACAGCACCCACCATTTAAAAATCTTAATAATTTTATCTTTGAACCTGTGTTTTGTAAGTGAAAGCCAGCGGGACAACAGAGAGTGCACTGGGGGCTTGGAACATTGGTTTACATATGGTTTCACCTCCCCCTACTGCCCCATATCTTCAAGATGGGTTCTTGATTGTCACTTCCTTGACTCTTGGTACTCTGGGCCCCCCTTACCTTTCCTCATCCAAGTCCATCCATTACCCAGCAGGAGCCTAGAGGTGGGGAGAGTCCATGTATGTATTCTAAAGCCCCTCAGGGTGGGGCATGACAATAACCATCTTTGCATCTGGTTCACGGTACCAGGCATGTTCAGTGGGCAACTCAATGGTGGTAAGCCTCCTACCCATCCCTTATCCAAGTCCCTAGTGCATCCTTGTGAAGAGGTTATCATACCCTTGAGAAGTGCTTATATGCTGTTAGTTGGGGTAGCAGGCTCATGGGAAGGGAGATGCCTGTCTCAATTTCCCTGCCCTCTGATAAAGCACAGCATGTCAGTCCAGCACCTGGTGGAAGAGGGAACCTAACAGTTGTTAGACCTAAGCACACACATGGCATAAGTCATGGGGTGGGGTTCCCAGGTGCCTTTGAAGTACTATGCTTGCCCCATGAGCATCTTTGTGCCCTAGAGAGTGTCCTTTGGGCTTATTACACATCTGGGTGACCCTCTCTTCCTCTTTCCAGCTTTCCTGAATATGATTTGTGCCTCTCTTCTGGTCAGCTCAAGGCACCTTCTGGGGATAAGGCATGAAATACAAATTGTGTAATTTTGGTGATTCTGCATGAGCTAAATGGTCTGATATTTTTACTTAAAACTGGCATTGCACAATAAAAAGATGAACAGTAAAATGTATGTTAATTAAAAATTATACTTTCTCTTGACTTAGAGTGACATTGAATTGTAAATAGAAAACAGTATGACGAATTAAATGAGAGACCACAGGAAAAAAAAGGAAAAATCTTTATATTTTAGTACCTTTAATGACTTTTTTGCCCCTGCTTTATGAACAAGGAGTTCCACGTTTTCATTTTGTATTGGGCTCTATAAGTTATGTGTCCAGTAGTGCCTGGGTGTATATTTAAAACATATGGTTGCATCCAATTTAATTGATATTGGATAGAGCTCTAAGTGTCTGTATTTTTAAAGACACCTCAGAGAGTCTGCCATAGAAACAAATTACAAGTAAGCAAAGAAGGAAACCTAGAATAAACCCTGTGGTACTAGATTAAAGTCAGAGATATCCATTTAAAAAAAAGTATGTAGCTATATCTATACATAGAAATATATATATATGTGTAAAGATAGATACATAAGTGAACATTGATGTGTGTATATACAGGGATTATTTTACTTACATGTGTTTCCTAGCTCTGTCCACTGACAGGGCCTAGAAACAGCAACATTCAAATAGAAATCAGCTCACCTAGTATCACATTTTGTTTTCTAAATGCCATTCCCAAATAAAAAGAACCAAGCCTAGTAATAATTGGGGGGGAGGGGCAAGATACTAGCAGAGCTTCAAAGTATTACCCCACAAATATTTGTCAATTACTATGGTGGTTTTAACATGTGTCCACAAAATTTTTTATACTCCTCCCTTCTGGAGGTGGCGATTAATTCCCCTCAATTGAGTGTGGGCTGGACTTAGTACTAACAAAGTATAGGAAGGGAAATATAATAGTTTTACCATTTACTGTTTATATTTTCTAGTTAACATATAAGTAAGTTGAAAGTAAAAAAAAAAATTTAAGTGTGCCATGCAAATATTATCAAAAAGAAAGTGGGAATGGTGATTATCAGATAAAATTTTTAAAATCTTTTATTTATTTTTGAGAGACAGAGTATGAGTGGGGGAGGAACAGAGAGAGAGAGGAAGGCACAGAATCCGAAGCAGGCTCAAGGCTCTGAGCTGCCAGCACAGAGCCCAATGTGGGGCTCAAACCCAAGAACTATGAGACCATGACCTGAGCCAAAGTCAGACACTTAACCAACTGAGGTACCCAGATGCCCCGGCTGTTATCAGATAGACTTCAGAACAAAGAAAATGACTCCCATGCTTTTTGTCCTGCCTTCTCTGGTTTTAATTGGGAATTTATGTAATTCCATTTTATCTTCTCTCTTAGATTATCAGTTACATTTCTTTTAAAATATTTGGTGGTTGCCCTAGAGTTTTCAATATACATTTTATTTAAAAAAAAAATTTTTTTTTAACATTTGTTTATTTTTGAGACAGAGAGAGAGAGAGAGCATGAACAGGGAGGGTCAGAGAAAGAGGGAGACACAGAATCTGAAACAGGCTCCAGGCTCTGAGCTGTTAGCACAGAGCCCGATGTGGGGCTCAAACCCACAGACTGTGAGATCATGACCTGAGCCGAAGTCGGACGCTTAACCAACTGAGCCACCCAGGTGCCCCTCAATATACATTTTAAACGAAGAATCCATCTTCAAATAACACTACACCACTTTACTTGTAGTGCAGGTGCCTTATAACAGAGTGCTATGGGATCTTCTCTCCCATTCCTTGTGGGATTGTAATTTATTTCACTTATCCATATGCTATAATCAACCAATATATTTATACTATTACTTAAACAGTTATCTTTTAGATCAATTGAAAATTAGAAAAATAAAAGATTTTAATTTACCTTCATTTATCCCTTCTCTGACACACTCTTCCTTTTTTAAATGTAAATCTGAGTTTCTGACCTGTATTATTTTCCTTCCCCCTGAAGAACTTCTTTTTACATTTTGTGCAGGGCAAGTCTGTTTTCATTTCCCTCAGTTTTTATTTTTCTGAGAAAGATTTTGTTTCTCTTTCACTTCTTAAGGGAAATTTTGCTGGATATAGAATCTGGGTTGATGGTTTTTTCTTTGAATAAATATTTCACTGCACTCTCTTCTTGTTTGCATGGTTTCTGACAAGAAGTCTGATGCAGTTCTTATGCTTGTTCCTTTGTAAGTGTCATCCCTCCCCACTCTGTCTTCTTGAAAGATGTTTTCTTTGTCTTTGTCTTTCTGCAGTTGGCTAGAGAAGGGCTGCAGTGAGAGCAGTGCCCTCCCCCAGATGGGATAAGGTGCTGGCAGTCTCTTTCCCTGTAGAGTTATGGAGATGCTTTAAGCATATTTCACAATGATTCCTCTTCCCCTCTCCCTCCCAAGATCCACAAGAGGATCCTATTCAGATCTTTACTGTGGGAACTTAGTGGATTTCTTGGAATTTTGGGGTTCCCCTGTGCCTGCTATCCTCAGAAGTTTCCCACTCTCACATTGGTGCACACTCAGCCTTCAGTAATTTTTCGAAATGACCGTTTTTGGTGTTGCTGCTAGCTTATGATTCCAAAAGCTTCTTTTCTAGGTAAGTAAATTGCAGCTGGATGTTCCTGACTCTCCAGATTTGGGGGTGGTAGTTTTCCCTGCAACCTAATTTCTTTGATGGGTCTAAGATGTCACTGAATTTTCAGTTTGTTCAGTTTTTTTTGTAAAAATGGGAGTGTTGACCTCCAAGTTCTTATCAGAGATTAAATTAAAAGACTGTTTCAAAATTTATATGAAAAGGCCCAGGTCCTAGAATAGCTAAACAATTTTGAAAAAGAAGAGTAAAGTAGGAAGAATCAGTCTACCCAGTTTCAAGACTTATTATACTATATTAACCAAGACAGTGTGATTTAGCAGACGGCTAGACACATAGATCAGTGGACTAAACAAAGAACTTAGAAGGAGACCCACACAAATATGCCCAACTGATTTTTTTCTGTCTTTTTTTAATTTAAT